>NC_090409.1:17016632-17366898 GCF_036365525.1 Heterodontus francisci | reverse complement strand
TACATGTTAATCACTTGAAAGTGAATGTAGGGGGCATGGTTGGTAAGTTTGCAAATGGCACCAAAATTGGTGGTATAGTGGACAGTGAACAAGGCTGTCTAATGTTACAACATGATACAGAGGAACTGGGAAAGTGGGTTAGGGAGTGGGAAGTGGAATCTAACGCAGTCAAATGAGAAGTTATGCATTTTGGGAAGTTACACCAGGGAAATACATATACAGTGAATGGCAAGGCCCTGGGGTTTGTTGTTGAGCAGAAAGAACTTGGTGTGCAAGTACATAGTTTCCTGAAAGTGGCAACACAGGTAGACAGGGTGGTGAAGAAGGCATATGACATGCGTGCTTTCATCGGCTGAGGCATTTCGTGCAAGAGTTGGGATGTCATGTTACAGTTGTACATAATGTTGGTTATGCCACAGTTGGAGTACTGTGTGCAGTTCTGGTCATCGCACTACAGGAAAGACGTGATTAAGCTATAGAGGGTGCAGAAAACATTCACAAGTATGTTTCCTGGTTTGGAGGGCTTGGGTTGTAAAGAGAGATTGGATCGGCTGCGTCTGTTTTCCCTGGAGTAAAGGAGGCTGAGAGGGGAGATGATAATAGTATAAAAACTATGTGAGGCATAGATAGGGTAGCTAGCCAGACTATGTTTCCCATGGTAGGGGTGACTAAAACTGGAGGGCATAGATTTTAGTGAGAGCGAGGAGGTTTAAAGGGGATCAAAGGTGTACATTTTCAACACAAAGATTAGTGGGTCTGGAATGAGCTGCCAGAGGAGGTGGTGGAGGCAGGAACATTGGCAATATTTAAGAGGCATCTGGACAGGTACTTGAATGAGCAACGCATAGAGGGATATGGAATAAATGCAGGCAGGTGGGATTAGTATGGATAGGCATTATGGTCAACATGGATGCGGTGGGCTGAAGGGCCTGTTTCTATGCTGTATGGCGCTATGAGTTTGTGACTCTATTTCAGGAAGGAATCTTGCACGAGAGAGACTGCAAAGCAGTCCAACTTGAATGCTTCCTGTGGTCAATAGATTGTTCTATGAGGAGTGATCGAGTAGCTTCCGATCATATGGGGAGACGGTGGAATAGTGATTATGTCATTGACCTAATAATCCCGTGAATTATGCGAATACACCGAGGATGCAAGTTCAAATCCAACCACAACAGCTGGTGTGATTTAAATTTAATTCATGAAAATATGGAATCAAAAACTTGTGAGCAGCATTAACTATGAGATGACTGTTAATTACCATGCACGCCCATCAGGTTTCCGAATGACCTTCATGTGCCATCCTGAAATGGTCTGGTTTAAATATGGTTCCAGAAGAACAGCAATGGAGATTTAGGCAGAGGGCATAGCTGAATGAATGAATGCCCTGTACCTGTCTTTAACAACTTAGAAGGTGCAACCCAGGCAATCATGAAGTAGGAGGTTATTCAGATTTCATAATGAGGACGGAGTAAGGAGACTGCCTGTCCTTAAAGTGGATAAAAGGCTCGGACCTCATGAGATGCAGGCAAGGATACTGAAAGAAGTGAGGATGGAAATTGTGGAGGTGCTGGCCATAATTTTTCAGTCTTCTTACGATTCGTGTTGGTGTCAGTGGACTGTGGAATTGCAAACGTTACTCCCTTGCATAATCCCAGCAACTAGAGACCAATCAGTTTAACGTTGATGCTGGGGAAATTTCTGGAAAAATATCAGGACAAATTAATGGTCATATGGACAATTACAGTTTAATGAAAGAGATTCAGCATGGTTTTATTAACGGAAATATAATGTCAACTAACTTGCTTGAGCCTTTTTGAGGAGGTAACAGAGAGGGTTGATAAGGCAATGCAGTTGATGAGGTTTTCATGGAATTTCAAAAGCCGTTTTATACGTTGCCACACAGTAGACTTATGAGCAAAGTTATATCTCATGGATTAAAATGGACAGCAGCAACATGGATGTGGAATTGAATGAGTGACAGGAAACGGAAGTGTAATGGGGAACTGATGATTTTCGGGCTGGAGGAAGGTTTGTAATGGAGCTCTGCAGGGATAAGTGTTGCGTCCCTTGCTTTTCCTCATAGACATGAATGACCTAGATATTTATGGAAAGGGCTCAATTTCAAAGTGTGTGGATGATACGAAATTTGGCCGCATTGTGAACTGTGAGGAGTATAGTGCAGAACTGCAAAAGGATAGGGCCAAGTCAGCCATTAACACTCCCTGGATGAATGTTTTGTCTATCACGACAAGCACTAGCACATTCTTTGCCTATATACAATGAGAGCTTTGTTATTTATTCTCTCCTGCCCTCTATTCGAGCAGACCTTTTGTTCACTTCCCCCACCAACAGCTGCCCCTGCACTAGCTTAAAATGGAATTCTTTCCGAACATTTGCCAGTTCTGATGTAAGGCCACAGACCTGAAACGTTAACTCTGCTTCTCTCTCCAAAGATCCTGCCTAACGTGCTGAGTATTTCCACCACTTGCTTCTTTTTTAAATTTTATTTTAGACACTTGGTGGCAAGGGCATAAGATGACAGATGAAGTTCAATCCAGGGAAATGTGAAGTGCTTTATGTTGGTATGCAAATATGGAGAGACAATATATAATAAAGGGTGCAATTCTAAGTAGGTGCAAGAGCAGAGGCACCTAGATGTCTATGTATATAGTTCATTGAATGCGGCAGGACAGGTTGAAAGAGAGGTAAATAAAATATGCAGTATCCTGGGCTTCATTAAAAGAGGCAAATAGTACAATAGCAAGGAAATTATGTTGAATGTTTACAAGACACTAGTTCGGCCTCAGCTGGAGTATTGCATCCAACTCTGCGTGCCACACTTCAGGAAAGACATGAGGACATTGAAGACAGTACAGAAAAGTTTCATGAGGATTGCTCCAGGGATGACGAATTTCAGTTATGATGATAGATTGGAGAAATAGGACTGTTTTCCTAGGAGAGCAGAAGGCTGAGAGGTGTTTTGATAGAGGTATTCAAAAGCCTGAGGGGTTTTGACAGAGTAGATAGAGAGAAACTGCTTCCACTCATGAAAGGACCAAGAATGTGAGAGCACAGATTTAAGGTGTTTGGTAAGCAAAGCAAAAGGGACATGAGGAAAAACTTTTTCACACCTTGAATGGTTAAGGTCTGGATTGCGCTGCCTGAAAACATGGTGGAGGCAGGTTCATCTGAAGCATTCACAGGAGAATTAGACAGTCTTATGAAAAGGAAGAAGTGCAGGGTTACGGGGAGAAGGCAGGGAAATTGAACTGAGGGATTTGATCTTTCAGAGAGCTGGTCCGGACATGATGGGCCGAATGGTCTCCGTCTGTGCTGTATCAATTCTGAATTTCTGTTATTCTTAGAGCAACGTAGAAACATGGCAAGGTTTTACCTGGGTATTGTAACTTCTGACACGAATCTGTTCATGTGACCGTGCACACAGAAGCATTTCTACATTTAACCCAGTATCCCTGCCACATTGCAAGTGCAGCAACTCGCTAATGTTTTAAACCTATTCACCAAAAGTCTAACGAATTTCTAGATCTGTTACGAAAAACATAAAAGTATAAAATAACAATTCAGAATCTGTATTGGAAGCAATCAGCGGTGACGAGACTTGATAGTGGCTTGTCAGTCAGTTTCCCAATCAAAAGAGGAGCGCGTCAGCGTTATGTTATGTCCACAAAACTGCTCAATCTGTACAATGAAACTATCTATTCAGGGGCATAGAACATCTGCCATTTTGCAATATTTGTGGTTTGAACATGAACAACTTGAGGTACGCAGATGACACTGCACAGTTTGTAGAGTCTGAAGAGGCCCGAGAGAAAATTCTGAACAAGGTGAATGCAAGGAGTATGGAATGTAGATCAGAATGAATGGCAGAAAATGGAGATAAGCAGGGGCATAACCCCAGAAGTGAAAATTGATATAAATGGACAAGTCCTGGAACAAGTGAACAGGTGTACATACCTTTGGGTAGGTTATCACAGATGAAGGGAGATATGACTGTCAGATCCAAATTTGAATTGAAATCGCCAAAGCCAGCTTTGCCCAAACGAAGGACTTGGTAACATCAAAGAAACTGACAATGAATCTTTGGAAACGAATGCTCAGATACTATGTTTTGTCATCTATATTATTTGCATCAGAGACATAGACAACAAATAAAGGGAGTATTGCTAACATGAATGCAGATGTGGCCACATCAGAGGATGTACTGCACATCATCACAGTCAGAAAGACGAATGAAGAAGTGTTGGAAATGGCTGGAGAAAGCAAGTCATTATTGCATTATATCAAAGAGTGAACGATTCAATACTTCGGTCACTTCATTACAGCAGAAGGTAGACAGAGACAGTTAGTGGAAGGAAAGATCAATGGAAAATTTAGGAGAGGAAAGAAGAGAAGAAAACAGATGACAGATATAATGGACTGAATGGAGCTGACTTATGCAGACCGTGCAACGACAGCACAGGACATGACAGTCAGCCTTCTGGGAAGCAGACGACAGTAACGAATGAACCACAGCACGAACAACACTGACGTTTCATATTTCTGAACATAAAAGTACAAGCATCGGCAAACACATAATCCAATTTACTGCTTGCAGACTTCAGAACGTGTAATGCAAAACGTCAGTCAACTACAGACAGGATCATTCAGTTCCAAACGATTTGATCAACGTGACCAAGAAGCAACACAAACTTCCGTTTGCTTGCCATTTCAACTCTCCCCCTTGCTCCCATGCTCACATCTCTGTCCTGGGATTGCTGCAGTGTTCCAGTGAACATCAACGCAAGCTCGAGAAACAGCATCTCATCTACCGATTAGGCATACTACAGCCTGCTGGACTGAACATTGAGTTCAATAATTTCAGAGCATGACAGCCCCCCATTTTACTTACATTTTAGTTGTTTTTTCTTTTTTCTTCTTTTTTTCTTTTTCACATTTTTACAACCTTTTTTTGCATGTATTTCATTTCATCTTAGTTTGGTCAGTTTGCTTACCCACTGTTTATTTTCATGTTTGCACTTGCTGCTGTTCATTTATCAGTCCGTTAACACCTATTCTGTACTAATGCTTTGTCTTTCAACACACCATTAACATATTCAGTTCCGAAGAAGGGTCACTGACCCGAAACGTTAACTCTGCTTCTCTTTCCACAGATGCTGCCAGACTTGCTGAGTGAATCCAGCATTACTTGTTTTTGTTTCAGATTTCCAGCATCCGCAGTATTTTGCTTTTACACCATTAACATATTGTTTGCCTTTGCTCCATGACCCTTTGGTCAGCTAGGTGGCCTTGTCCAATCTGCACCTTCTCCTTTGTTATCTCTTGCCCCACCCCCACCTCACTTGCTGATAACTTGTGACATTTTTAATATTTGTCAGTTCCGAAGAAGGGTCACTGAACCGAAACGTTAACTCTGCTTCTCTTTCCACAGATGCTACCAGACCTAATGAGTGGTTCCGGCATTTCTTGTTTTTATTTCAGATTTCCAGCATCCGCAGTATTTTGCCTTTATTTTCGTGTTTAATTCACTGCCACTTCTCTTGCAGGAATGCCGACCTTGAAGAAGTTCTGCTCTTCTTTCCGACGGGATTTTCGTTTGTCTCTTTCGCCTTGCTCAACTTCATTGCTTTCGATTTCCCTCCTGGTGTATGATAAAGTTTCTACCAAAACTCGTTTTCAGATCCACATCTCCTTCTTCAGTGGCTGTCTCCGGCTCCGACTTATTCCACGTGGATTCCAACTGCAGTTTCACCCATCATGCTTTGAATCCACCCAGGACTACAGATATCTCCGAGAAATAAAACGTCCCTCGGACTGCTGCTCTCGCCGCATCCTGAGATCCACACTCCGTGCTATGCGCTGCCACATGCACACATTGGACATCTCTCTCCAGCAGCACCGCCTCACCTTATCTCAAAGCTGTTCGACTCCGCAGTTTCATTTCATCTTGCATCTCATCCGATGAATTAACAAAAAACTTTTTTTCTTCCTTTCAGGTGGCAAGGAACGCAAGCTCCAGCAGCTGATGGGGACGAATGCTCCTCCAGATCCTCCTTCCTCTTCACTTCCCTCTGACCCGACCCCTTTTGATCTGACCCCTTGCCGTGTATTCACTATACCCTCTGACATCCCCCTCTCTGATGCTGAACGTTCTGTATTCAGCAAAGGTCTTAGTTTTATCCCCTTACGCCCCCACATCACTGAATTTCGCGCTCGGCATGACGTTGAGCTCTTCTTCCATCGCCTCCGCCTCCGGGCTCACTTCTTTGACCAGGACTCCTCCTCCCAACCAGCAGACCTATTCACCCACCTCCAGCATTCTCCCTCTACCTGGACCGCTCCCCTTACCACTTACCCGCTCTTGACCTCTTCATTGGACACTGTCGGCAAGTCATTGGTCATCTCAACTTCTCTGCTCCCCTCACTCACTCTAACCTGTCCCCCTCTGAACTTGAGGCACTCCGTTCTCTCAGGTCTAATCCCGACATGGTCATAAAACCTGCAGACAAGGGTGGTGCTGATGTTGTATGTCGTAGCGACCTCTACCTTGCAGAAGCTCAACGCCAACTCACAGACACTTCTTCCTACCTCCCTCTGAACCATGATACCACCACCGAACATCAAGCCACTGACTAAAGGACTGTCACTGACCCGATCTCCTCTCGAGATCTTCCCCCTACAGCTTCCAACCTCATAGTCCCGCAACCCCGGACAGCCCGCTTCTACCTCCTTCCCAAAATCCACAAACGGGACTGTCCCGGCAGACCCATTGTGCCAGCCTGCTCCTGCCCCACTGAACTTATTTCTTCCTATCTTCACTCTAACTTTTCTCCGCTGGTCCAGTCTCTTCCCACCTACATCCGTGGCTCTTCTGACGCCATTCATCATTTTGACAATTTCCAGTTTCCTGGTCCCAACCGCCTCCTCTTCACTATGGACGTCCAATTGCTCTACACCTCCATTCCCCACCAGGATGGTTTGGGAGCACTGCGCTTCTTCCTGGAACAAAGGCCCAACCAGTCCGCATCCACCACCACCCTCCTCCACCTGGCTGAACTTGTTCTCACATTGAACAACTGCTCCTTCAACTCCACGCAGTTCCTTCAAGTAAAAGGTGTCGCTTTGGGTACCCGCATGGGTCCTAGTTATGCCTGTCTTTTTGTGGGATATGTTGAGCATTCTTTGCTCCAGTCCTACTCAGGCCCCTCCCCCAACTCTTTTTTCGGTACATTGATGACTCTATCGGTGCCGTTTCCTGATCCAGCCCGAACTGGAAAACTATATCAACTTTGCTTCCAAGTTCCACCCTTCTCTCACCTTTACATGGTTCATCTCTGACACTTCCCTTCCCTTCCTCCACTTCTCTGTCTCCATCTCTGGGGATAGGTTGTCCACTAATATCAATTATCAGCCCACCGACTCCCACAGTTACCTCGACTACACTTCTTCACAACCTACCTCCTGTAAGGACTCCATTCCATTCTCCCAGTTTCTCAATCTTCGGCGCATCTGCTCTAATGATGCTACCCGCCATGGCGGTGCTTCTGGTATGATCTTCCTTTTCCTCAAACGAGGATTCCCCCCACTGTGGTTGACAGGGCCCTCAACCGTGTCCGGCCCATTTCCCATACCTGTGCCCTCAACCCTTCCTCTCCCTCCCAGAACTGTGACAGGGTTCCCCTTGTCCTCATTTTCCACCCCATCAGTCTTCATATCCAAAGGATCATCCTCCGCCATTTCTGCTACCTCCAGCGTGATGCCATTGCCAAACGCATCTTCCCCTTCCTTCCCCTGTCAGAATTCCGAAGGGATCGTTCTCTCCGCGACACCCTGGTCCACTCCACCATTTCCCCCAGCACATCGTCCCCATCCCATGGCTCCTTCCCCTGCAATCGCAGGCGGTGTAATACCTGCCCGTTTACCTCCTCTCTCCTCACTATCCCAGGCCCCAAACACTCCTTTCAGGTGAAGCAGCCATTTACTTGTACTTCTTTCAATGTAGTATACTGTATTTACTGCTCACAATGTGGTCTTCTCTTCATTGGGGAGACCAAACGCAGACTGGGTGACCGTTTTGCGGAACACCTCCGGTCGGTCCGCAAGCAGGACCCTGAGTTTCTGGTTCCTTGCCATTTCAACACTCCTTCTGCTCTCATGCTCACATCTCTGTCCTGGGATTGCTGCAGTGTTCCAGTGAACATCAACGCAAGCTCGAGGAACAGCATCTCATCTACCGATTAGGCACACTACAGCCTGCCGGACTGAACATTGAGTTCAATAATTTCAGAGCATGGCAGCCCCCCATTTTACTTACATTTTTAGTTGTTTTTTCTTTTTTCTTCTTTTCTTCTTTTTCACATTTTTACAACCTTTTTTTTGCATTTATTTCATTTCATCTCAGTTTGTTCAGTTTGCTTACTCACTGTTTTTTTCATGTTTGCACTTGCTGCTGTTCATTTATCAGTCCATTAACATCTATTCTCTACTAATGCTTTGTCTTTCACCATACCATTAACATATTGTTTGCCTTTGCTCCATGACCTTTAGGTCAGCTAGGTGGCCTTGTCCAATCTGCACCTTCTCCTTTGTTATCTCTTGCCCCAACCCACCTCACTTGCTGATAACCTGTGACATTTTTAATATTTGTCAGTTCCGAAGAAGGGTCACTGACCCGAAACGTTAACTCTGCTTCTCTTTCCACAGATGCTGCCAGACCTGCTGAGAGGTTCCAGCATTTCTTGTTTTTATTTCAGACTTCCCGCATCCGCAGTATTTTGCTTTTATTGAAGAAGAGTGCTGGTTGCACAGCAGATCGTCCTTCGAAGTGAAGGATAATATTTTGAGAGACACATCGCCCTGGTGCTGTAGTGTTGCCAATGGTGGGACGCCATAATTTCAACGTGACACTTTTAGAAAGACAGTACCATAATGAAGGTGGACATGGGGATTCTCATTGGGAAGCTATTTACACAAAATGGCGAAGAAACATGACAACAGGAAGTAAAATTTTATAGACACGTCGTCAATTTGTTTCTATATTTACTTGTAATATACATGTAACATATCTTAATATGAAATACTTATTTGTTTCATTGTTAAACTTCCTGAAGGTATAAAACAAAAAGAAGTATGCACTAAGAAAAGAACAAAAATTAGTAATTTCCATGATGACAGGGACATTTCAAAAATTCATATACTAACACTGCAATTATGATGTTATGAAAAAATAAGGAGGAATGCATTAAAATATATGACACCACCCCCTGAAAATGAAATGGGAAGGGACGCACAGCATAAGTGCTACAGTCCCTTGCTAGTGGCCAGCGAAGGAGCAATTTTGGATGTCAGGCATAAATTACTCTCCATTTTCTGGTACTGGTATTGTGTCCTATTCACATTACTTGAAAAAAAAAGGATCTAAATAGATAGAGGAGCAATTGGATCTGAAAATAAAAATACACGAGTTACGACCTGGTGTTCCCTGAGTACCAATAAGTTGGGTCGATGACATCAAAAGTTGCCCCCTTCAACTGATAATCATTGCCTGGTGCTTCCTTTTTAATTTCATTTTACTAGCCGTTTTCAATTTGAACAAAGAACAAAGAACAAAGAACAAAGAACAAAGAACAGTACAGAACAGGAGCAGGCCATTCGGCCCTCCAAGCCTGCGCCTATCTTGATGACTGCCGAAATCATAACCTTCTGCACTTTCGGGGGCCGTATCCCTCTATTCCCATCCTATTCATGTATTTGCCTAGATGCCTGTTAAACTTCGCTGCCGTACCTGCTTCCACCAACACCATCCTCCCCCCCCCCCCTCCCTCCCCGCCGGCAGCACGTTCCAGGCAGTCACCACCCTCTGTGTAAAGAACTTGCCTCGCACAACCCCTCTAAACTTTGCCCCTCGCACCTTAAACTTATGTCCCCTAGTAACTGACTCTTCCACCATGGGAAAAAGCTTCTGACTATCCATTCTGTCCATGCCGCTCATAACTTTGTAAACCTCTATCATGTCGCCCCTCCACCTCCGTCGTTCTCGTGGAAACAATCCGAGTTTAACCAACCTCTCCTCATAGCTAATACCCTCCAGACCAGGCAACATCCTGGTAAACCTCTAAACCTCTTCTGTACCCTCTCCAAAGCCTGCACGTCCTTCTGCTAGTGTGGCAAACAGAATTCCCCGCAATATTCTAAGTGTGGCCTCACTAAAGTTCTGTAGAGCTGCAGCATGAATTTGCGTGGGCTTTTTTGATACTAAATAAAATGTTTAGGACAACACACCTCGTTGTACCGACTAAGGGAGTTTGTTCTTTACTTCTATTCAATCACAGTTCAGTCTGATAAAAGTAGCAAATTTCATGTCAGTCAAGTGCATACTGCAACTCCTTGCCTGAAGCAGTATCCAGTCTTTTAATAGCAGAACATGCAGGGAACATCTCCGTCCAGGAAATTAATGGGCACAAATATACATTAGCTTAGTATCTGATAATAACAGCAACTAAATGCAAACAGAGCTTTGTGGCATGGAACAAAATGAATTATAAAGTAAGACTTTGTCATATTGTACAGGTATGAATTAATTTCGCATTGAGTGTGAAGAGATATTTTACCCCGTTCTTCAGCTCCTCTCTGAATTTTTTCTGCGTCAGTCCATAAATACACGTGTTTGTGGAGGAACTGAGAACATTCAGCATATATCCGAACTGCTGGGTGAGGTACACAGGATTATTCAAATACTTGTTTTGATAATTAATGTTTTCCGGTTGCCATCTTAAGGAATGCACAAGATTCGTCATCCATAACAGCACAAAATTCGCTGATAGAGCAAACAAGAGAAATATGGATTTTCTACGGTTTTCCATCTCTGTATCATTCTGACTCTCACTTCTGTTCCGCAATACCTTACGTGTTCTATTTGCTGCGATAATAGTCTTGACAGTGAGAACATTAAACAGTGAGATAAATAAGATTGGTAATAAAGGGGTGATAATACTGTTAATGCACTGGTATGCCCTCCAGAACTTTGAAGTCCAGTAGTCTGATTTACCGATACAATACCATGAGACATTGTTAATTACAAATAAAGGCTTGTATACAGTAAAGAAAGGAATGCTTCGCAAGAAACTCACCACAAAAACAGCTGATATAACGACAGTCGCTGTTCTCTGGGTGCAATATTTTGGTTTGAGCTTGTGACAACAAATTGCTATAAAGCGATCAAAGGTGAAAGCTACTGTGAACCAAACTGAACAGTCAAGGGACACAATAGACATGACCAGTCTGAGAGAGCACACGGCAGTGAGGAACAAGAAATTAGAGGGAAAATACATAATATTAATCCGATGCATTATTACATTAGTGATAATCACTGCAAAATCGGCAACTGCCATGGCAACCAGGTAGCGAGTGATGCATTTGGAGAGTCCGCATTTTCCTCGGGAAAGGATCACAATCGCAACCAAATTAACTGCCAAAAGAAGAAAATACATGAAAGTTAAAGTTCCCCAAAACTGGGAGCTGAACATTACATGGAAACTATTGTGTTGTTGGTGCTGCCCCATGTTTCCCTGCTTATTTACGAGTTTTCTGCACAATTCATTGAATTATCAGCGCAATAGTACAAAAAAGCAGAGGAATAGATTTGTTCTACCAATTTAAAGATAATCGAATTCAATGTCATCCACTGAACACGTATTTACATTAGCTACAGATGAGCTGGAACATGCATCACTGCAGGTGTTCCTCAGGGTATTGTCCTTGGCCCAACCATCTTCAGCTGCTTCATCATTGGCCTTCCTTCAATCATAAGTTGAGAAGTGGGGATGTTCGCTGATGAATGCAGAATGTTCAGCACCATTCGCGACTCCTCAAATACTGAAGCAGTCCGTGTAGAAATGCAGCAAAACTTGGACAATATCCAGGCTTGGGCTGGTAAGTGGCAAGTAATATTTGCCCCACCCAAGTGCCAGGCAATGACCATCTCCAACAAGAGAGAAGCTAACCATTTACCCTTGACAGTCAGTGGCATTACCATCGCTGCATCCCCCACTATAAACATCCTACGGGCTACCATTGACCAGAAACTGAACTGGAGTAGCCATATAAATACCGTGGCTAGAGGAGCAGGACCGAAGCTAGGAATCCTGTGGTGAGTAACTCATCTCCCGACTCCAAAAAGCCTCTCCACCATCCACAAGGCACACGTCAGGAGTGTGATAGAATACTCTCCACTTGCCTGGATGGGTGCAGCTCCAACAACACTCATGAAGCTCGACACAATCCAGAACAAAGCAGCCCCTTTGATTGGCACCCGATCCACAAACATTCACTCTGTCCGCCACTGACGCACAATGGCAGCAGTGTGCACCATCTGCAAGATGAACTGCAGCAATGCACCAAGGCTCCTTTGACAGCACCCGCCAAACCCGCGAATTCTACCACCTCGAAGGACAAGAGCAGCAGATGCTTGGGAACATCACCACCTGCAACTTCCCGTCCAACTCCCACATCATCCTGACTTGGAACCACATCGTCGTTCCTTCACTGTCACGGGGTTAAAATCCTGGAACTCTCGTCGGAACTGCTCTGTGGGTGTACCTACGCCACAGGGACTGCTGAGATTCAAGAAAGCAACTCAACTCCACCTTCTCCTAAGCAGTTAGAGCAATAAATGCTGGCCGAGGCAGCGAATGCCAACATCCCATGAACGAATAAAACAAGAATAACACTTGTTTCCCGCAGTGCATGTGGATAAGATTGAGCTCCAACATAACAATGAGGACGTCACAGAATCCAACCAATATGTCTTTCCGAGGTTAATGTCTGCTTTCGGTGGGAGATTATACACCCAACAAACAAGGCACCACTGGGAAAATCACATTTTTGATGATGATTTAACATACACGTCATGTCAACAGTGAAATAACACAAATAAAATACATTTACATATTCCTTATGAATATAACGATAGAACGAGTGAAGAAAAGCATGTTTCCGTACGAGTCAGGCAGCAAGAGCAAGTTCAGTGATATATTGATTCAAATATTGATTAACTCTGTTCAGGATCTTACCGGGGAGACCAAAAGCCGCAAGAAGAGGGTAGTAAATGCGTTCTATCTGAAATATTGCTGGATACTGCATTCTCTGCTGAGCAACGATGTTTGTGGTGCTGAAAACAAGGTACTGGTTGATGAAGAGTGCTGAATAGCTCTAATCAGCCCTTAGTTTTAGCAGATGGAAGACTCCTGAGAAGCAATTAGTGAGAAACCGTGATAGGGAGTATTTGTTACAGTCTATTAAACAAACAATCGGTTTGTTCAATGCAGATTTCTTTGAAGAGTTTTTTCTATGTCTCAGCAATCCATGCAGCTGGTCCAATCATCTTGGGAATGTGATTTAAAATCCCAACAAGTGGGAATTTAAATTCCTTTAATAATCTAATTAAATGTGGAATGCATAGCTGTAATCAATCAAATCACCATGAAGCTGCTGGATTGTTGTTCTTTTCTTTCTTTTGGGCCTCCTTATCTCGAGAGACAATGGATACGCGCCTGGAGGTGGTCAGTGGTTTGTGAAGCAGCGCCTGGAGTGGCTATAAAGGCCAATTCTGGAGTGACAGGCTCTTCCACAGGTGCTGCAGAGAAATTTGTTTGTTGGGGCTGTTGCACAGTTGGCTCTCCCCTTGCGCCTCTGTCTTTTTTCCTGCCAACTACTAAGTCTCTTCGACTCGCCACAATTTAGCCCTGTCTTTAAGGCTGCCCGCCAGCTCTGGCGAATGCTGGCAACTGACTCCCACGACTTGTGATCAATGTCACACGATTTCATGTCGCGTTTGCAGACGTCTTTATAACGGAGACATGGACGGCCGGTGGGTCTGATACCAGTGGCGAGCTCGCTGTACAATGTGTCTTTGGGGATCCTGCCATCTTCCATGCGGCTCACATGGCCAAGCCATCTCAAGCGCCGCTGACTCAGTAGTGTGTATAAGCTGGGGGTGTTGGCCGCTTCAAGGACTTCTGTGTTGGAGATATAGTCCTGCCACCTGATGCCAAGTATTCTCCGAAGGCAGCGAAGATGGAATGAATTGAGACGTCGCTCTTGGCTGGCATACGTTGTCCAGGCCTCGCTGCCGTAGAGCAAGGTGCTGAGGACACAGGCCTGATACACTCGGACTTTTGTGTTCCGTGTCAGTGCGCCATTTTCCCACACTCTCTTGGCCAGTCTGGACATAGCAGTGGAAGCCTTACCCATGCGCTTGTTGATTTCTGCATCTAGAGACAGGTTACTGGTGATAGTTGAGCCTAGGTAGGTGAACTCTTGAACCACTTCCAGAGCGTGGTCGCCAATATTGATGGATGGAGCATTTCTGACATCCTGCCCCATGATGTTCGTTTTCTTGAGGCTGATGGTTAGGCAAATTCATTGCAGGCAGACGCAAACCTGTCGATGAGTCTCTGCAGGCATTCTTCAGTGTGAGATGTTAAAGCAGCATCGTCAGCACAGAGGAGTTCTCTGATGAGGACTTTCCGTACTTTGGACTTCGCTCTTAGACGGGCAAGGTTGAACAACCTGCCCCCTGATCTTGTGTGGAGGAAAATTCCTTCTTCAGAGGATTTGAACGCATGTGAAAGCAGCAGGGAGAAGAAAATCCCCAAAAGTGTGGGTGCGAGAACACAGCCCTGTTTCACACCACTCAGGATAGGAAAGGGCTCTGATGAGGAGCCACCATGTTGAATTGTGCCTTTCATATTGTCATGGAATGAGGTGATGATACTTAGTAGCTTTGGTGGACATCCGATCTTTTCTAGTAGTCTGAAGAGACCACGTCTGCTGACGAGGTCAAAGGCTTTGGTGAGATCAATGAAAGCAATGTAGAGGGGCATCTGTTGTTCACGGCATTTCTCCTGTATCTGACGAAGGGAGAACAGCATGTCAATAGTCGATCTCTCTGCACGAAAGCCACACTGTGCCTCAGGGTAGACGCGCTCGGCCAGCTTCTGGAGCCTGTTAAGAGCGACTCGAGCAAAGACTTTCCCCACTATGCTGAGCAGGGAGATTCCACGGTAGTTGTTGCAGTCACCGCGGTCACCTTTGTTTTTATAGAGGGTGATGATGTTGGCATCGCGCATGTCCTGGGGTACTGCTCCCTCGTCCCAGCACAGGCATAGCAGTTCATGTAGTGCTGAGAGTACATTGTTGTACAAGCACGGAATGAAAACTATTGCCCACATGTGATTTCCATACACCAAGGTGGCTGTCTCTTAACAGCTCTCCGAAGTGTTTTAGCAATTCAGTTGCAAACACCTGCAACTGCTGCTAAAATTGGAAGATGCGTTCCACAGTCCAGTCAGTCAGTCAGGTGCCTGACCGTTTACCTGGTCGCCAACATGACCTTGTCTGGCTATGTCCTGTCCCATTGGCAGAAAAGACCCAGCACAGATGGTGATGCATTGGCGAACAGACAGTGGCATTAGATCTGAGATGGTTAAATGTTTACTCCGGAAACCATTAAGTCCCATGGTTTCAGGTAGAACATGGGCAAGAATCCTCCTCGCAGATGGAACAGTGCTCCTCAATGATGAACATCAGTTGGAAGAAGTAATGTGGGGAGAAAAGTGCATAATATATTCAGGGTGATGGACCTTAATGTGCATCACCAAAGATGCTTTGGTGGTACACCACTGAGTCAGCCAGCTGAATACTGAAGGGCATACCTGACAGATTATCTTCTGGCAGGTATAGAGAAATTCATGACGAAAATCGCGCTCACACGTCCTTTCATCAGTCTACCGGTTGCAGTCCTACCACTCTGACAAACCCTTAGTTGTATGTACAGGGTGAGAGATATGTCCATACAGGTCCACAGATCACTGAAAGTGGCAACGCAGGTGGATAAGATAGACAAGAAGGCATGTGGCATGCTTGCCTTCATCGGTCGGGGCATTGAGTATAAATATTGCAAGCCATACTGCAGCTGCACAGAACCATTGTTAGGACACACTTGGAATACTGCGCACAATTCTGGTCACCACACTCCCAGAAGGATGTGGAGTCTTTGGACAGGGTACAGAAGAGTTTTACCAGGATGTTGCTTGGTCTGGAGGGTATTAGCTACAAATAGAGGTTGGATAAACCCGGATTGTTTTCACTGGAACGACGGAAGTGGAGGGGCAGCCTGATGGTGGTTGACAGAGTTCTGAGTGGCATGAACAGAGTGGCAAGTCAGAATCTTTTTCTCAGGGTGGAAGAGTCAATTACTTGGGCACATAGGTTTAAGCTGCAAGAGGCAAGGTTTAGAGGGGATGTGCGAGGCAAGTCTTTTACACAGAGGGTGTTGAGTGCCTGGAATATGCTGCCAGGGGAGGTGGTGGAAGCAGGTACAATAATGACGTTTAAGAGGCATCTTAACAAATGCATGAATAGGATGGGAATAGAGGGATATGGACCCCGGAAGTGCAGAAGGTGTTAGTTTGGATAGGCATCATGAGCGGCGCAGGCTTGGAGGGCCGAATGGCCTGTTCCTGTGCTGTACTGTTTTTTGTTCATTGTTCACCTAACAGCTGCACTTCTGTTTGTGCCTCGTCATTCTTCATGCTGTATATCGACCTGTCTTTCATCTCTCCTCCAGCCGCTGTTCTACCAGTCCCTCACTAGTCTATCTGTTGCAGTTATGCATATCCTTTATCAGTCGTCCTGCGAGAGATATAACTGTATCTCACCATTCTATCTGCTGCAGATATGCTTACACCTCACCATGCAACTTGTTGTACTTCCACTTTCCTCCATCATTCTACCCATTGCAGTTCTATATAGAATCATAGAATGGTTGCAGCACAGAAGAAGACCACTCGACCGTTTCTCTGCAAGATCAACTCAGATAGCCCCATTCCCCTGCAATCTTCAAACCAGAACGGTCACAGTTTTCTCTTTGGATAAAGATCCAAATCCGTTTTGAAAGCCAGGATTGAATCTGCCTTCACCACACGCTCAGGTCGTGCATTCCAGGCCTTAACCAGTGTATGCCGAATAAAGTCTGTCTTCATGTCGCCTTTGGTTCTTTTCCCATTAATCTTAAAGCTTTGCCCTATTGTTCACGACTATATCGCCAATGGGAAATGTTTCTTGGTATCACCATGTTCAGAGACCTCAGGACTTTTCACATCGTCATCAAATCTTCCTCTGGATCTTCTCTGAGGACAGCAGTCCCAGATTCTCCCACCTATCCGAGTAACTGTAATCGAAACTCAGTACCCTGTTCCCGCTTGCTCCCATATCCCTTGATTCTGTTAGCCCTACGATCTATATCTAACTCTTTCGTGAATTTCTTGAGTGATTTGTCCTCAACTGCTTTCCGTGGTAGAGAATTCAACAGCTTTTCTTTGCATGTCTGACATAAATCTGCCACAGCGTTGAACACCACAATCAGATCTCTCCACAATTTTATTTTCTCCAAGGACAACAGCATTTACAGCCTAACATTGTCGATAAAATTTCTCATCCCTGGAACGATTCCACTTAATCTCCTTTACATTCAGTCAAGGACATTCGCATCCTTCCGAAAGAGTGGTTTCCTTAACAGGATGCAATGCTTCAGTCGTCGTCTAACCAATACATTATAAAGGTTTGACATATCACACTTGTTTTTCTTAACTGAATAATACTTCTGTCGTCGACTAATCAATGCTTTATATAGGTTTGACATATCGCACTTGTTTATTTTTTTTAACTGAATGCCTCTCTTTATGAAGCTCTATATGCTTTTGTCGTTGCTCTCTCAATATGTCCTTCCACCATCACTGGTCTTTGCGTATGAAACCCTAGGTCCCTCTGTTCTAGCACACTCTTTTGAACAGTGCCATTTAGTCTATATTGCCTCTTCCTATCCCTTCTGCTGTCATCCAGTAACTCACACTGCTCTGTATTAAATTCCGTATTTCACATTCCATATGTTTGCCCATTCTGCTGGACTATCGATGTCTATGGTGTCATCCTCACTGTTTGCCACACCTCCAAGTTTGTTACCAATGGAAAATACATATACAGTATATGCCCTCGCACTGACAATAGTGAGAACACCACTGGCTATCATCATCCAGACTGAAAAGCAACTATTTAACAGGAAACCCTATTTTCTGCTCTTTAGCCATTTTTGTGCAAGCTGATATTGATCATCTTATTCCATGAGCCTTAATTGTGTTGACCAGCCTTTTCTGTAGTCTAATACTTTCTTAAAATCCTCCAAACATGGTGATGGAGCTGGTGGGTTTTCCCAGCAAACGAAAGAACAAAGAACAAAGAACAAAGAACAGTACAGCACAGGAACAGGCCATTCGGCCCTCCATGCCTGCGCCGATCTTGATGCCTGCAGAAACTAACACCTTCTGCACTTCCGGGGCCCATATCCCTCGCTTCCCTTCCTATTCATGTATTTGTCAAGATGTCTCTGAAACGCCGCTATCGTATCTGCTTCCAACACCTCCCCTGGCAGCAAGTTCAAGGCACTGTGTAAAAAACTTGCCTCGCACATCCCCTCTAAAATTTGCCCCTCGCACCGTAAACCTATGTCCCCTTGCAACTGACTCTTCCACCCTGGGAATAAGATTCTGACGATCCACTCTATCCATGCCGCTCATAACTTTGTAAACCTCTATCATGCCGCCCCTCCACATCCGGCTTTCCAGTGAAAACAATCCGAGTTTTTCCAACCTCTCTTCATAGCAAATGCCCTCCAGACCAGGCAACACCCTGGTCAGCCTCCTCTGTACCCTCTCCAAAGCCTCCATGTCCTTCTGGTAGTGTGGCAATCAGAATTGCATGCAATATTCAAAATGTGGCCGAACTAAGGTTCTGTACAGCTGCAACATGACTTGCCAATTTTTATACTCCATGTCCCGACCGATGAAGGCAAGCATGTCGTATGCCTTCTTGACCACCTTATCCAACTGCGTTGCCACTTTCAGTGACCTGTGGACCTGTACGCGCAGATCTCTCTGCCTCTCAATACTCCTCAGGGCTCTGCCATTTACTGTATACCTCCCACCTGCATTAGACCTTCCAAAATGCATTACCTCACATTTGTCCGGATTAAACTCCATCTGCCATTTCTCATCCCAAGTCTCCAACCTATCTATATCCTGCTGTATCCTCTGACAATCCTCATCATTATCCGCAACTCCACCAACCTTTGTGTCATCCGCAAACTTACTAATCAAGCCAGCTACATGTTCCTCCAAATCATTTATATGTTCCTACAAATGGCAAAGGCCCCAGCACTGGTCCCTGCGGAACACCACTAGTCACATCCCTCCATTCAGAAAAACACCCATCCACTGATACCCTCTGTATTCTATGACCGAGCCAGTTCTGTATCCATCTTGCCAGCTCACCTCTGATCCCATATGACTTCACCTTTTGTACCAGTCTGCCATGAGGGACCTTGTCAAAGGCTTTACTAACGTCCATATAGACAACATCCACCGCCTTTCCTTCATCAATCATCTTCGTCACTTCCTCAAAAAACTCAATCAAATTAGTAAGACACGACTTCCCCTTCACAAAACCATGCTGTCTCTCGCTGATAAGTTCGTTTGTTCCCAAATAGGAGTAAATCCTGCCCCGAATAATCCTCTCTAATATTTTCCCTAACACTGACGTAAGGCTCAGCACCCTATAATTTCCTGGATTATCCTTGCCACACTTCTGAAACAAAGGAACAACACTGGCTATTTTCCAGTCCTCTGGGACCTCACCTGTAGCCAATGAGGATGCAAAGATTTCTGTCAAGGCCCCAGCAATTTCTTCCCTGGCCTCCCTCAATATCTAGGGTAGATCCCATCAGGCGCTGGGGACTTATCTACCTTAATGCTTTGCAAGACACCAACACCTCCTCCTTTTTGATAATGAGATGACTGAGACTATCAACACTCCCTTCCCTAGACTCATCATCCACCAAGTCCTTCTCTTTAGCTCATTTTGCACCTCGCCCATTTCCTCTGGCTCCACACATAGATTCCCATCTCTGTCCTTGAGTGGGCCAACGCTTTCCCTGGTTACCCTCTTGCTCTTTATATATGTATAAAAAGCCTTGGGATCTTCCTTAATCCTGTTTGCCAATGACATTTCATGACCCCTTTTAGCCTTCCTAACTCCTTGTTGTATGATGGCATGAAGAGAGCTCTTGGGCCAACCATCAAAAAGATCACCCCCCTCAAATCTAAATCGGGGGACATAATCACTGACCAACGCAAACAGATGGACCGCTGGGTTGAGCACTACCTAGAACTGTACTCCAGGGAGAATGCTGTCACTGAGACTGCCCTCAATGCAGCCCAGCCTCTACCAGTCATGGATGAGCTGGACATACAGCCAACCAAATCGGAACTCAGTGATGCCATTGATTCCCTAGCCAGCGGAAAAGCCCCTGGGAAGGACAGCATTACCCCTGAAATAATCAAGAGTGCCAAGCCTGCTATACTCTCAGCACTACATGAACTGCTATGCCTGTGCTGGGACGAGGGAGCAGTACCCCAGGACATGCGCGATGCCAACATCATCACCCTCTATAAAAACAAAGGTGACCGCGGTGACTGCAACAACTACCGTGGAATCTCCCTGCTCAGCATAGTGGGGAAAGTCTTTGCTCGAGTCGCTCTGAACAGGCTCCAGAAGCTGGCCGAGCGCGTCTACCCTGAGGCACAGTGTGGCTTTCGTGCAGAGAGATCGACTATTGACATGCTGTTCTCCCTTCGTCAGATACAGGAGAAATGCCGTGAACAACAGATGCCCCTCTACATTGCTTTCATTGATCTCACCAAAGCCTTTGACCTCGTCAGCAGACGTGGTCTCTTCAGACTACTAGAAAAGATCGGATGTCCACCAAAGCTACTAAGTATCATCACCTCATTCCATGACAATATGAAAGGCACAATTCAACATGGTGGCTCCTCATCAGAGCCCTTTCCTATCCTGAGTGGTGTGAAACAGGGCTGTGTTCTCGCACCCACACTTTTTGGGATTTTCTTCTCCCTGCTGCTTTCACATGCGTTCAAATCCTCTGAAGAAGGAATTTTCCTCCACACAAGATCAGGGGGCAGGTTGTTCAACCTTGCCCGTCTAAGAGCGAAGTCCAAAGTACGGAAAGTCCTCATCAGAGAACTCCTCTTTGCTGACGATGCTGCTTTAACATCTCACACTGAAGAATGCCTGCAGAGTCTCATCGACAGGTTTGCGTCTGCCTGCAATGAATTTGGCCTAACCATCAGCCTCAAGAAAACGAACATCATGGGGCAGGATGTCAGAAATGCTCCATCCATCAATATTGGCGACCACGCTCTGGAAGTGGTTCAAGAGTTCACCTACCTAGGCTCAACTATCACCAGTAACCTGTCTCTAGATGCAGAAATCAACAAGCGCATGGGTAAGGCTTCCACTGCTATGTTCAGACTGGCCAAGAGAGTGTGGGAAAATGGCGCACTGACACGGAACACAAAAGTCCGAGTGTATCAGGCCTGTGTCCTCAGTACCTTGCTCTACGGCAGCGAGGCCTGGACAACGTATGCCAGCCAAGAGCGACGTCTCAATTCATTCCATCTTCGCTGCCTTCGGAGAATACTTGGCATCAGGTGGCAGGACTATATCTCCAACACAGAAGTCCTTGAAGCGGCCAACATCCCCAGCTTATACACACTACTGAGTCAGCGGCGCTTGAGATGGCTTGGCCATGTGAGCCGCATGGAAGATGGCAGGATCCCCAAAGACACATTGTACAGCGAGCTCGCCACTGGTATCAGACCCACCGGCCGTCCATGTCTCCGTTATAAAGACGTCTGCAAACGCGACATGAAATCGTGTGACATTGATCACAAGTCGTGGGAGTCAGTTGCCAGCATTCGCCAGAGCTGGCGGGCAGCCATAAAGACAGGGCTAAATTGTGGCGAGTCGAAGAGACTTAGTAGTTGGCAGGAAAAAAGACAGAGGCGCAAGGGGAGAGCCAACTGTGCAACAGCCCCAACAAACAAATTTCTCTGCAGCACCTGTGGAAGAGCCTGTCACTCCAGAATTGGCCTTTATAGCCACTCCAGGCGCTGCTTCACAAACCACTGACCACCTCCAGGCGCGTATCCATTGTCTCTCGAGATAAGGAGGCCCAAAAGAACTCCTTGCTTAACTTCCTTCCTACTGTCTTTATATTCCTCATGTGCTTCATCTGTTCCTAGCCTTCCAGCACTTAAAAATGCTTCCTTTTTGTTTTTGACCATGTTCACAATATCCCGTGTTATCCAAGCTTACCGAAACTTGCCAAACTTGTATTTCTTCCTCACAGGAACATGCTGTTCCTGGATTCTAATCAGCTGACGTTTGAAAGACTCCCACTTGTCAGATGTTGATTTACCCTCATACAGCCGCTCCCAGTCTTAATTCTTCAGTTCCTGCCTAATATTGTTATAATTAGCCTTCCTCCAATTTAGCACCTTCACCCGAGGACGACTCTTGTCCTTATCCACAAGTACCTTAGAACTTATGGAATTATGGTCACAGCTCCCAAAATTCTCCCCCACTGAAACGTCGACCACCTGGCTGGGCTCATTCCCCAATATCAGGTCCAGAATGGTCCCATCCCTAGTTGGACTATCTACATACTGTTTCATGAAGCCCTCCTGGATGCTCCTCAGAAATTCAGCCCCATCCAAGCTCCTAGCACTAAGTGAGTCCCAGTCAATTTCGGGGAAGTTAAAATCACCCACCACCACAACCCTGTTACCTTTACATCTTTCCAAAATCTGTCTACATATCTGCTCCTCGACCTCCCGCTGGCTGTTGGGAGGCCTGTAGTAAACCCCCAGCATCGTGACTGCACCCTTCCTATTCCTGAGCTCCATCCATATTGCCTCGCTGCATGACCCCTCTGAGGTGTCCTCCCGCAGTACAGCTGTGATATTCCCCTTAATCGGTAATTCAACTCCGCCACACCTTTTACATCCCCCTCTATCCCGCCTGAAGCTTCTAAAGCCTGGAACATTTAGATGCCAATCCTTCCCTTCCCTCAACCAAGTCTCTGTAATAGCAACAACGTCATATTCGCAAGTACTAATCCAAGCTCTAAGTTCATCTGTCTTACCTGTTATACTTCTCACATTGAAACAAATGCACTTCAGCCCACCAGTCCCGCTGTGCTGAGCAAAATCTCCCTGCCTGCTCTTCCTCTTCGCCCTACTGGCCTTAGTTACCATGTCCTCCTCATTTATTTCACTAGCTTTCCTATTGCTCTGGTTCCCACCCCCCTGCCACACTAGTTTAAACCGTCCCGAGTGACGCTAGCAACCCTTGCAGCTTGGATATTAGTGCCCCTCCAGTTTAGATGCAACCCGTCCTTCTTGTACACGTCCCATCTGTCCCTGATGAGAGCTCAATGGTCCAGATATCTGAAACCCTCCCTTCTACACCAAATGCTCAGCCACGTGTCCAGCTGCACTATCTTCCTATTTCTTGCCTCACTGGCACGTGACAAAGGGAGTAATCCAGAGATTACAACCCTAGAGGTCCTGTTTTTTAACTTTCTACCTAACTCCCTAAACTCCTCGTGCAGGACCTCATCACTCTTCCTGCCTATGTCATTGGTACCGATGTGTATCACAATCTCTGGCTGTTCACCCTCTCCCTTCAGAATGCCCCCTGTCCGTTCAGAGACATCCTTGACCCTGGCACCAGGGAGGCAACATACCATCCTGGAGTCTCTTGCACGTCCATAGAAGCGCATATCGGTGCCCCTGACTATAGAGTCCCCTATAACTATTGCTCTTCTGTGCTTTGTCCCTCCCTACTGAACAACAGTGCCAGCCCAAGTGCCACTGCTCTGGCTGCTGCTGTTTTCCCCTGATAGGCCATCCCCCCAACAGTATCCAAAACGGTATACATGTTAGAGAGGGGGATAGCCACAGAGGATTCCTGCACTGACTGCCTGCCCCTTTTAGCGGTCACCTATATATCTGCTTGCACCTTGGGTGGAACCACTTCACTACAACTCCTGTCTATGACGCTTTCCGCCACTTGCATGTTCCTAAATGCATCCAGTTGCCGCTCCAACCGATCCATGCTGTCTGTGAGGAGCTGCAACCGGGTACATTTCCTTCAGGTGCAGTCGCCCAGAACGCTGGAAGCGTCATGGACCTCCCACATCTCACAGGTCTGTCACGAACAGTGTATTGTTACCATTCTTCATTTAAGAATTCATTTAACTTCGTTCCTCTGTGCATTGTTTATGTTGTCGAGTTTACCATGAACTGTAACATTATTTCCATGTGTATCCATTGTTTCCCACTGAGAAATTAAGCAACTTTAAATCACTTTTTTGTTGCTATCATTGTCCATTTTACCATTCAGAGTAATGTTATTTAGCCACCACGCCCAATATATCCCTGTATATTAGTTACCATCTGAACTTTAATCAGCATTTCTAGATTTTCTGCTGTGTGGTTATCATGTACAATTTTGCAATTAGCTGTGACGTTATTCTCCAGTATAAAAAGAAATTCAGATTTTTAAATTATCAACTGTAATTTTATTCACGTTATTTCTGCATCAAGTGCAACTTAACATTTGGCTGTAACTTTGGTCGACTTCATATCAAAACTATAATAATATTATTTCCAGTACATCCAGCAGCTTCAGTGTAAGAGTAACATTATTCTCCAGCATATTCGCTGCCATATCCAGTTTATTAAATATAACCTCATTCGCCTGTATGTTTGATACCAGAGGCAATCCATTAGCATTCACCGATCGAGGAGCAATTAAAATTAGGGACGCTCAAGACGACAGAATTAGAAGAGGTCAGACATCTTGGTGGGTTGCGGGGCTGTGAAAGATTACAGAGATAGTGAGGGGCCTGACCGTGGATGAACTTGCAAAGAAGTAGAAGAATTTTAAAACTGAAGCATTGCTCGGCTGGGAGGCCAATATGTGTCAGCAAACGGACGTGTGATTGTTGAACAGGACTTGGTGCGGTTAAGAACAGGAAGAGCAGAATGTGAGATAAACTGAAGTTTTTGAAGAATAAAAGGTGAATTGCCAGACTGGAGAGCATTGGAATATTCAAGCCTAGAGTTAACCAAGCCATGAAAGAGAGTGTAAGAAGAAAATCAGCTAAGGAAGGGCTGTAGCCATGTGAAGGAAATAGGCGGTCTTGGTGATGACGCCAATATGTGGTTTAAACTCACTTCGAGTTCAAATATGACATCAAGATTGCAAATAGTCTGTTTTAGCATCAGACCGTTGACTAGATTAGATTAGATTAGATTAGATTAGAGATACAGCACTGAAACAGGCCCTTCGGCCCACCGAGTCAGTGCCGACCATCAACCACCCATTTATACTAATTCTACACTGATCCCATATTCCTACCAAACATCCCCACCTGTCCCTATATTTCCCTACCACCTATCTATACTAGTAACAATTTATAATGGCCAATTTAGCTACCAACTAGGATAAGGAAGGAGACGATGGCCATGATGCAGAGTTTGTGGTGGGGACCGAAGACAATGGCTTTGGACCTCTGAATAATTATTTGGCGGAAATTTCTACTGATCCATTAATGGATGCTGCACAAACAGTCTGGCAATGATTTGAAACTGTAAGTAAGAGAGCGGTGGTGGTGAAGTAGAGCTGGGTGTCATTAATTTTAATTCGGAAAGGAACGCTGTCTTTGTAGATGATGTCAAAGAGGCACATCATTTTGGTTTAGAAGTAGGAGGAGTGGCAAGGGGACACCAAAGGTAAGTGTGCGGGAGTGGGAAGGGGAAACTTCCCAAGTGGTTCTCTGGCTACAAATATGTAGTGAGGAATGGAACCCGGCAAGAGCAGTATCACCCACCTGAATGACGATGGTGTGGCATTGGAGGACAATGGCGTAACAAACAATGTCAAAAGCTGAAGTCTGGTCAAGAAGAAGTGAAAGGATCGTTTAACTTAGTCGGGGTCACATAGGATGTAATTTGTGACTTTGATAAGAGACATGTTGAACTGTGGCAGTTCAACGGATTCAACCATGGATTTCTGGGAAACATGGGCATGAATTTGGGAAGCGACAACATAATCAAAACGTTGTTGAGGAGTTGCAGTTTGTCGATGTTGTGGTAGTTTCCAAGGAGGCGGTATCAAGGGTTATTATAATTTTTTCAGGAGAAGAGTGATGTTGGAAAATTGCAAGGGGAGCAGGACAGACCCTGAGGAATGAAAGCATCGATCAACGTATGAGCCACGCAGAGAAGTTGGGTATTCAGTAGATTACTGGGAATTGGGTCGAGAGTGCATTTCGTGGGTCTGACGGACAAGATGAACTCGTAAGGGTATAAACAGAGAGGGACGAGTACTAGAGAAAGGTACAAGTTCAGGGTCGGGCCTGTGGAGCCTTAGAGGATTTTTGAGCCAGTGGTTCAGGACAAGGTAGGAAAGTGGCAAAGGCAGTCTGCCTCAATCTTCATAGAAATTAAAACTATGAGATCCTCGTAATTATTTTTCGAGGTACATGTGGTGCAGATGGGAAGAAGGTTTTCAGGAGATAAAGGCAATATGGCTAAGAAGCCGAAAGTGACATTTGCGATTCAGAGAATGCTGGAATGCTGAGCAGTTCTGTGAGCAGTGTAGGTCAGCGAGC
Source organism: Heterodontus francisci (assembly GCF_036365525.1). Taxonomy (NCBI): domain Eukaryota; kingdom Metazoa; phylum Chordata; class Chondrichthyes; order Heterodontiformes; family Heterodontidae; genus Heterodontus; species Heterodontus francisci. The sequence goes on along the minus strand of NC_090409.1, from coordinate 17,340,227 downwards.
AGAGAGTGATGGGTATGTGGGTCCTGCTGCCAGTTTGGATATGGGCAACAGAGTTTTGGATGAGCTCAGGTTTACAGAGGGAGGAAGGATCATGGATCACGTCCCTTGGAAACATTCCAAAGAAGATTCCACTCGCCAATTTACACCATTTGTTTGATGGGAAATGGACCAGCACCGTCGCGAGGTGAGAGATTGATCTCTGGTTTTGGTGGTCATAAGTCACAGTCTGGTCTTTACATCTGCCCTCTCTCAGTGAGAAGCAGTCTCACCTGTAAATCTGTCAGGGTGATTTTTCAGCTTCGTCTACAAAGATTTTGACATGTAATTTCGAAGTGACATTCCAGTGCAGGTACTGAGGATGTGCTGATCTATCCGAGGTACCATCTTTTGACTGAGACATTCAACCAAGTTTGCGTCTTCTGCTGGAAGCATAAAGCTGCCATAACTTATTCCAAGAAGAGCAAAATATCTTACTCCGCTTTTATTGGCACGATTTAGCCTCAACAATCATCATTAAAACATATAAGTTCGACATTATCACATTGCTGTATGCGGAGTCTTGTTGTGCGTAAATCTACTGATGCATTTCAACATTGCAATACTGATGACATGTCAAATATATATATCTTTGGGCCTCCTTATCTCGAGAGACAATGGATACGCGCCTGGAGGTGGTCAGTGGTTTGTGAAGCAGCGCCTGGAGTGGCTATAAAGGCCAATTCTGGAGTGACAGGCTCTTCCACAGGTGCTGCAGAGAAATTTGTTTGTTGGGGCTGTTGCACAGTTGGCTCTCCCCTTGCGCCTCTGTCTTTTTTCCTGCCAACTACTAAGTCTGTTCGACTCGCCACAATTTAGCCCTGTCTTTATGGCTGCCCGCCAGCTCTGGCGAATGCTGGCAACTGACTCCCACGACTTGTGATCAATGTCACACGATTTCATGTCGCGTTTGCAGACGTCTTTATAACGGAGACATGGACGGCCGGTGGGTCTGATACCAGTGGCGAGCTCGCTGTACAATGTGTCTTTGGGGATCCTGCCATCTTCCATGCGGCTCACATGGCCAAGCCATCTCAAGCGCCGCTGACTCAGTAGTGTGTATAAGCTGGGGGTGTTGGCCGCTTCAAGGACTTCTGTGTTGGAGATATAGTCCTGCCACCTGATGCCAAGTATTCTCCGAAGGCAGCGAAGATGGAATGAATTGAGACGTCGCTCTTGGCTGGCATACGTTGTCCAGGCCTCGCTGCCGTAGAGCAAGGTACTGAGGTCATAAGTCACAGTCTGGTCTTTACATCTGCCCTCTCTCAGTGAGAAGCAGTCTCACCTGTAAATCTGTCAGGGTGATTTTTCAGCTTCGTCTACAAAGATTTTGACATGTAATTTCGAAGTGACATTCCAGTGCAGGTACTGAGGATGTGCTGATCTATCCGAGGTACCATCTTTTGACTGAGACATTCAACCAAGTTTGCGTCTTCTGCTGGAAGCATAAAGCTGCCATAACTTATTCCAAGAAGAGCAAAATATCTTACTCCGCTTTTATTGGCACGATTTAGCCTCAACAATCATCATTAAAACATATAAGTTCGACATTATCACATTGCTGTATGCGGAGTCTTGTTGTGCGTAAATCTACTGATGCATTTCAACATTGCAATACTGATGACATGTCAAATATATATATATATATATATATATATGTATGTTGTAGTGTTCCTTTGTTACCAGGGGATAGTTAATATCCTCAAGACACAGGACTTCGGTTTTGTCGAAGATTACATATAACAACGCGGCCGCCGATCGCTGAGAGAAGAGAACTTTACCCACCATATCTGAGGCTGGATTTGACCACAGGATCCAGAGGCTGAAACATCAGTGTCTGAGCAAAAATCCCATCCTGTCCTTTATCGGAGAAACATCGGTGATGATCGTAACAGAACCCACGGCATGGTTAGATTTGCAAGATCCCAGTCCTGGTCACGATCACGGGATTCTGGCCCTCGTCATGCTCCCGGGGCAGCTATAAAGTTGATGCTACAGTTGGTGGCGGGGGCTGGTTGTTGGAATTGTCTTTTACCGCAGTGAGGTTTCAGTTACAGGGAAAGTATGGTTTGCAAGGAAAGCCCCGGTGATAGTAGATAGGTTGTGCACACTGCTTGTCTGGGTGGCTGGTGGATAGAGTGTGACTGGTTAGGGTTGTCAGGGCGGGCGGTTGGCGGGGTGTGTGGGAATTTTTGGAAGAGGCTTGGGAAAGCTGTTGGGGAGCGTGGTTAAGGGGTATAGCGGTTGAGATGAGTGGCTGGGGCGTGTGGAGGAGGTTGGGATTGGTTAGAGGAGTGGTTAGGGTGTGGTGAGAGGGTTTTGGGAGTATTTGAAGTGAGCTTGGCGTGATGGGTGCAGGACGATTTGGGTGAGTGGAGGGCGGTTTGTGGATTGTCAGAGTCCTTTGTGCAATCAATGCAGGAGGACGATGGGTGTGCTGGAAAGGGCTTGAATGGTGGAGTTGGCTGTAGGGCGAACTGTGGAATGGGAGATTTCTGGTTGGTGAAGGGGGTTGGGGTGATGGAGGAGTTTCTGACTATGTGGAAGAGGATGGGTAGCGGAGGGTTTAGTGGGGTAGTTGAAGGATTTTTTGGAGGTGGTTGTGCATGTATTGAGTGTGGGTGGTATGGGAATTAGGGCGTAGTTGGAGAGCGCTTTGGCGCTTGATGTATTGGAATAAAGGAGGCAGCTGGAGGGGGACTTATGAGAATGAATGGTGGTTGGTATATAGGTGTTGGAAGTGGGTTGCGGCGTGCAGGGAGGTGGGGTTTGGGAGAGGATAGCGGGTGTTGTGGAAATGAGTGGAGTGTGTTAGTGTAGTGGGTATGGGGTTATAGGTTTTGTGGTGGGGGTCTAACGGTGAGTGGATATTTTTTGTTTCGGTGAAGGTGGTATTTAGGTGGTGCTTAAATGGGGTTTGGGGGTCAATGAATTGGTGTATTGATCGGGTGGGTAGATGCTTTACAAGAGACCCCGAAGGTAGATCTAGATCCTTAGTACCGATCCTGAGACAATTAGCACACGATTCCCCGAACGTGATCTGTCAAATCAGCAACTCAAAAGACTTGAGTTCTAAATCTACATTGAAGATTCAGTGCCGTACGAAGAGAGCAGTGCACTGTCAAGCTGTTAAACTGAAATTGCTGGTTGTGGTCCTTGCTCTGTGTAAATTGGCTGCTGCGTTTCCTGCAGGAATGGAGTGAAGGCAGTTCAAAACACTTGGAGACGTCCTGATAGAAAGATAGAAACATAGGAGCAGGAGTAGGCTATTCGGCATGTCGAGCCTGCGCCAACATTCAATACGATTATGGCTGATCATCGAAACTCAGTATCCTGTTCCCGCTTGCTGCCGTATCCCTTGATCCCATTCGCCCTTAGAGATCTATATCTAACTCTTTCGTGAATCTATTGAATGATTTGTCCTCAACTTCTTTCCATGGTAGAGGTTTCCACAGGTTCTCCACTCTCTGGGTGAAGAAATCTCTCCACATCTCAGTCCTAAATTGTTTACTACTTATCCTTATGCTGTGACCCCTAGTCCTGGTCTGCCCCGCCATAGGGAACATCCTTCCTGCATCTAGTCCGCCCAGTCCTGTTAGAAATTTGTGGGTTGCTATGAGATCCCCTCATTCTTCTAAACTCTAGCGAATACAAGCCTCTTCGACCCAATCTCTCTTCATACGTCAGTCCTGCCATCCCAGGAATCAGACTGTTGAACCTTTACTGCAAACCCTCCATAGCAAGAACATCTGTCTTCAGATAAGGAGACCAAAGCTGCACACAATGCTCCAGATGTAGTCTCACCAGGGCCTTGTATAATTGCGGCAAGACATCCTTGCTCCTGTATTCGGATCCTCTCGCTAAGAAGGCCAGCATACCATTTGCCTTCTTAACTGCCTGCTGCACCTGCATGCTTACTTTCAGCGACTGGTGCACAAGAACACTCAGGTCTCGCTGCACCTACCCCTTTCCCAATCTATCGCCGTTCAGATGTTAATCTTCATTTCTGTTTCTGCCATGTGGATAACCTCACATTTATCCTAATTATACTGCATCTGCCATGTGTTTGCCCACTCTTCTCAACCTGACCAAAACACACTGGAGCTTCTCTGCATTCTCCTCACAGCTCACACTCCCACCCAGCTTTGCGTCATCTCCAAACTTGGATATATTACATTTAATTCCCTCATCTATGTCATAATATGTATTGTGAATGGATGGGGTCCTCGTATGGATCCTTGCAGTACCCCACTAGTCACTACTTGCCACTTGCAAAAAGTCCCATTTATTCCTGATGGAAGGCTAGGAAAAGACGAATCACTTGATGAATATGAAGACAGTAGGAAGGAGCTTAAGCAAGGAGTCATGGGGCTCCAAGGGGATATGAGAGGTCATTGGCAAACAGGATTAAGGAAAATCCCAAGGATTTTTATACGTATATAAAGAGCAAGAGGGTAACCAGGGAAAGGGTTGGCCCACTCAAGGACTGAGAAGGGAATCTATGTGTTGGGCCAGAGGAAATGTGCAAAGTACTAAATGAGTACTATGCATCAATATTCACCAAAGAGAAGGACTTGGTGCATGATGAGTCCAGGTAAGGCAGTGTGTGTAGTCTGGGTCATGTCGTTATCAAAAAGGAGGAGGTGTTGGGTGTCTTGCAAAGCATTAAGGTAGATAAGTCCCCAGGGCCTGATGGGATCTACCCCAGAATACTGAGGGAGGCAAGGGAAGAAAATTGCTGAGGCCTTGACAGAAATATTTGCATCCTCATTGGCTACAGGTGAGGTCCCAGAAGACGGGAGAATAGCCAATGTTGTTCCTTTGTTTAAGAATGGTAGCAAGGATAATCCAGGAAATTATAGGCTGGTGAACCTTACGTCAGTGGTAGGGAAATTATTATGGAGAATTATTCGGGACAGGATTTACTCCCATTTGGGATCAAATGGAATTATTAGCGAGAGGCAGCACGGTTTTGTGAAGGGGAGGTCGTGTCTCACTAATTTGATTGAGTTTTTTGAGGATGTGATAAAGATGATTGATGAAGGAAGGGCAGTGGATGTTATCTGTATGGACATCAGTAATGCCTTTGACAAGGTCGCTCATGGCAGACTGATACAAAAGGTAAAGTCACACGGATACAGAACTGGCTCCGTCGTAGAAGACAGAGGGTATCAGTGGAAGTGTGCTATTCTTAAATGGAGGGATGATGACTAGTGGTGTTCCGCAGGGATCGGTGCTGGTTCCTCTGCTGTTTGTAGCATATATAAATGACTTGGAGGAAAATGTAGCCGGTCTGATTAGTACGTTTGCGGACGACACAAATGTTGGTGGAGTTGCGGACAGTGATGAGGATTGTCAGAGGATCAGCAGGATATAGATCGGTTGGAGACTTGGGTGGAGAAATGGCAGATGGAGTTTAATTCGGACAAATATAAGGTAATGCATTTTGGCAGGTGGGAAGTATACAGTAAATGGCAGAACCCTTAGGAGTATTGACAGGCAGAGAGATCTGGTGATACAGGTCCACAGGTCACTAAAAGTGGCAACGCAGGTGGATAAGGTAGTCAAGAAGGCATACGGCATGCTTGCCTTCATTGGTCGGGGCATAAAGTATAAAAATAGACAAGTCATGCTGCAGCTGTACAGAAATTTAATTAGGCCACACTTGGAATATTGCGTGCAATTCTGGTCGCCACTTTACCTGAAGGACGTGGAGGCTTTGGAGAGGGTACAGAAGAGGTTTACCAGGATGTTGCCTGGTCTGGAGGGCATTAGCTATGATGAAAGGTTGGATAAACTCGGATTGTTTTCACTGGAACGACGGAGGTGTAGGGGCGAGGTTTACAAAGTTATAAGTGGCATGGACAGAATGGATAGTCAGAAGCTTTTTCCGAGGGTGGAAGAGCTCAGTTACTAGGCGGCATAGGTTTAAGGTGAGAGGGTCAAAGTTTAGAGGGGATGTGCGAGGCAGGTTCTTTAAACAGAGGGTTGTGAGTGCCTGGAACTTGTTGCTGGGGGAGGTGGTGGAAGCAGGTATGATAGAGACGTTTAAGAGGCATCTTGACAAATACATGAATAGGATGGGAATAGAGGGATACGGACCACGGAAGTGCAGAAGGTTTTTGTTTAGACAGGCCTCAAGATCAGCGCAGGCCTTGAGGGCCGAATGGCCTGTTGCTGTGCTGTACTGTTCTTTGTTCTTTGATCTTTTGACAATGAATCTTTGGAAACGAATGTGTAAATGCTATGTTTTGTCATCTATATTATATGCCTCTGAGACATAGGCAACAAATAAAGAGACTATTGCTAACCTGAATGTAGATGTGGTCATATCCGAGGATGTACTGCATATCTTACACAGGCAGTAAGACGAATGAAGAAGTGTTGGAAATGGCTGGAGAAAGTGAGACATAAGTGCATCATATCAAAGAGTGAACGATTCAATACTTCGGTCATTTCATTGCAGCAGAAGGTAGAGAGAGACATTCATTGGAAGCAAAGATCAATGGAAAATGTAGGAGAAGAAAGAAGAGAAGAAAATGGATGACAGATATAATAGATCGGATGCAGCTGACCTATGCAGAGCGTGTAACGACAGCACAGGACATGACAGTCAGCCTTCTGGGAAGCAAACGATAGTAACAAATGAACCACAACATGGAACAACACTGGCGTTTTGTACTTCTGACCATGAAAGTACAATTATAAGCAAAAACGTAATCCAATCTGCTGCAATGTGTAATGTAAAACGTCTATCAATTACAGACAGCATCAATCAGTTCCAAACGATTTGACCAAGAAGCAACACAAACTTAAAAATATTTTAACCATTCGCTCAACCGTGTCGTTACACCTAGAAAGTGACGATACAGTGTCAAATACATGTGAAAGAAGATACAGAAATTGACGAAAAATAATCATTTGGAGCCGGGTGCACAGATATAATACAGTCGCCGTTTTAAAGGCCGACATTTAATGCATAGGATTTTCTAACAGTAAATATGTGGAGATATTGTTAAAATTGTGATAGGTTTGCATTAAAGTGGGAAATTATTTTCTATTTGTGCTGCAATTCATGGTGGTTGAAGTGTCAGAGATTTTCTCCAATAAAGGTCGAGAAAGTGGGAAATATAATTTGATATTCAAAAGTCCCAAACCTCGTGGTATAATTTCAGTTTGACAAATTTGCCGAAGCTATTTTCAATATGAAGATGAATATATGAACAAATGATAGAAAGTTGACCCCAAAGCATGTATAAACCTAACAAGCAGAAGAATATCTGTTTGCAAACAAGCATGGATGCAATTGTCAAATAGTTAATGCATTCCTAATTGAACTCGCATGGCATTGAACACATGGAATTTAGACATATTGTATTCTTCTGGTGGTGCAAGGCTCGAGCGTAGTATTTTGCTGGACCAGGGTGCACAGATGTAATCCATCCCCTTTGTAACTTTACATATACTGTCCAGTTTTCCAACGTTTCATGGTTTAGTATCATCTATAGTTAAATTGGAAAACGGTTGGGAATGTGTGCAGCAAGGAAGTGTGCTGGTTGCACAGCAGATCATCCTTCACAGTGAAGGTTAATATGCTGAGAAACATACAGTCCTGGTGCTATCGTGCTGCCAATGGTGAGACGCCGTAATTTTAACGTGACACATTTGAAAGACAGTACCCAATATGAAGGTAGACATGGGGATTCTCATTGGGAAGCTATTTACACAAATGGCGAAGAAACATGAGAAGAGGAAGTAAAATTTTATAGACAGGTCATCAATTTGTTTGTATACTTGTTATTTGTTAGATATCTTAATATTAAAGAATGGTTTATTTCATTGCTAAACTTCCTGAAGGTATAAAGCATGAAGAAGTATGTACTAATGGAAAAGAATACAAGTTAACAATGTCGTGACGACAGGGCAATATTCAAAAATTCACATACTAGCACTGCAATTATGATGCTATGAAAAATAAGGAGCAATGCAGTAAAAGATATGACACTGCCCTCTGAAGAAGGAAAAAAAATGGGAAGGGACGCCCAGCATAAGTGGTACTGTCCCTTGCTAGTGGCCAGCCAAGGACCAATGTTGGATGTCAAGCATAAACTACTCTACATTTTTCGGCCCTGGTATTGTGTCCCATTCATTTTGCTTGCAAAAAAATAAGAATTTAAATAGGCCAGAGGAGCAATTGGATCTGAAAGTAAAAATACACGAGTCACGAACTGGTGTTTCCTGAATACCAATATATTGTGTCGATGACATCGCAGGTTGACTCATTCAACTGATAGGCATTGCGTGGTGCTTCCTTTTTTCATTTCATCTTATCAGACGTTTTCAATTTGCTTGGTTATTTTTTGATACTAAATGTTGGAAAAAAATTTCTGAGCTTTGCTAAATATTACATAACTTTGTAGAAGCAGAAAAGCAGGACACAGCTTGTAGCTAATCTAACCACATCCAACGGTCATAAATTGTAGACAGAGCAGCTAACCACAATCAACAGTTATAAAGTAGAGACAGAGATCATGCCGGATGTGGGGAAGTGGGCAAAGAATATTCTGCTGAACCTTCTGCCTTGCAAATTGCTTGTGCAACCCAGACAGACGTTGGCAACGGGCAGATGTGGTACCTGGAGTGTGCATTGACTTGCAGCCTTATGCGAAGCTGACCTCGGACTGTGCATGGTGTATAGTCACGTAGGCACTCCTGTGGTTATCTTGTGCTTTTATGTCTGATTGAGAAACTGTCTGCTCTGCCTCTGTTATACTATATAAGTCCACGGCGATCTGTTGCTTTTGGAGTAGCTCTGTACCGCCTTTAGGAAAGGTGCGCTGCCCATGATATCATGCAATAAAGTGTCTGTTCTGAACGTCTGAGTCCGGAGAATTTGTTCAACAATTGGGCACAATCTGGATTTTCTCCAACAGTAAATAAAATGTTTAGGAGAGCACACCTCTTTGTACGACTAAGGGAGTTTCTTGTTTACTTCCCTTCAATCACAGTTCAACCGACCTGATTAAAGTCGGAAATTTCACGACAGTCCAGTGCTCACTGCAAATCCTTGCCTGAAGCAGTATCCAGTCTTTTAACAGCAGAACATGCAGGCAATACCTTTGCCCACGAAATTAATAGGCACAAAGTGTCATACGCTTAGTATCTAATAATAAGGAGAACAACAAAATGCAAACAGAGCTTTGTGGCATAGAACAAATTGAATTATAAAGTTAGACTTTCTCGTATCATACAGGTATGAACTAATTTCCCATTGAGCATGAAGAGATGTTTTATCCCGTTCTTCAGCTCCTCTCTGAATTTTTTCTGTGTCAGTCCATAAATACACGTGCTTGTGGAGGAACTGAGAAACTGCAGCATAAACCCGAACTGCTGGGTGATGTACTCAGGATTATTCAAATACTTGTTTTGACAATTAAAGTTTTCCAATTGCCAACTTAAGGAATGCACAAGATATGTCATCCATAACAGCACAAAATTCGCTGACAGAGCTAACAACAGAAATATGGATTTTCTCCAGTTTTCCATCTCTGTATCATTCTGATTCTCAGTTTTGCTCCGTAATCCCTTGCGTGCTCTATTTGCTGCGATAATATTCTTGACAGTGAGAGCATTAAAAAGTAAGATAAATATGATTGGTAATACAGGGGTTAAAATACTGTCAATGCACTCGTATGCCCGCCCGAACATTGATGTCCAATAGTCTGATTTATCGACACAATCCCGTGAGACATTGTTAACTACAAATAAAGGCTTGTACACAATGAAACCAGGAATACTTCGCAAGAAACTCACCACACACACAGCTGATATAACCACAGTCGCTGTTCTCTGGGTGCAATATTTTGGTTTGAGCTTGTGACAACAAATTGCTATAAAGCGATCAAAGGTGAAAGCAACTGTGAACCAAACTGAACAGTCAAGGGACATAATATACATGACATGCCTGAGAGAGCACACGGGAGTGAGGAACAAGAAACTAAAGGGAAAATACATATTGTTAATCCGATGCATTATTACATCAGTGATAATCACTGCAAAATCTGCAGCTGCCATGGCAACCAGGTAGCGAGTGATGCACTTGGAGAGACCGCACTTTCCTCGAGAAAGGATCATAAACGCCACCAAATTAACTGACAAAAGAAGAAATTCATGAAAGTTAAAGTTCCCAAAACCTGGGACCTGAACATCATATGGAAACTATTATGTTATTCGACATGCCCCGAGTTTTCCTTCTTATTTACCAATGTTCTGCGCAATTCATTGCACTGTTAAAGCAATAGTTAAAATATTTTAAAAAAGGAAAGCAGAGGAATATATTTGTTCAACTCATTAAGGATGATTGAATTCAATGTCATCCACTGAACACGTATTTACATTAGTTGCAGATGAGCTAGAACATAAATCATTGAATGGATAAATTAAATTGTAAAACAAAGCAAAAAACATCAAAAGGAAATTAGATATTTTAGTGAATTGAAATATTTATTGAAGGGGAAAGCGAGGGAAGATAACTTTGAATTGGTCCATCGTTCTTAAGGGGAAAATAAAACAATGTGTTAATAACAAATGCGAAATTAGAACAAGGGGAAAGCTTAATTCTAAAATATTAATCAGTAATTAGACTATTAAGAAACTGAAATGAAAATTGAAATTAATCTTATTGGAAGAGGTCAGCAAAACATTAATACATAACAAAACGCATCAACGCATTGAGTATCACAGTGGGGGCGGAGGATGAAAATCATAATCACTGTTGAATGATTAAATTCCCATATTATAAATATAAAACAAAATTATGGTTGCGTTTAATGTGATCGTGCAGTATGTGGAACAACAAAACAATAAAGTAATTGAAGAAATAATTGATTAAATTAGTAGAAGAAAGACAAAGTCTATGAACAATAAACTGAGAGGTACAGTAGAGTGAATAATAAATGAAATTCAATAATGAATTAAGAGATTGCGACATGGATATGAGTAAAAACAGCATAATCAAGGAAGATCTGACATAATATAAAACAGAATTTAACACAGGGCGTTGGCGGAACAATGCTTCGGTAATGAGATACAAATTAAATGCAAGAAGTCCTTTCAATCCGACTATAAATTAACAACAACTCCTGGTCACGCTTACATTCAGAAAACACTTAATTATAATCGCTGGCCCCTCCCAATCTCTGCTCTTTGCTCTTTTTGCCTGTCTCCTTTAGGTTCCTTCTCGATGCATCTCTCATTCTATTTCTCTCAACCGTTATCTTTCCGTTGTTCTCTCCATCCTTCATTCCTTTACTCTCGGTTGATCTTTCTATCTGGCAAGCATATTGCGTCTTATGTCCCATTGATAACTTAGGCTTAAACCCGAGGATTATCGCTACCACCGATTTCTCCAAATCAGCAGACCTAAATTCAATGGAGTAATGATGTAAACCCCAGGGAAACAGTATAAATGAAGTTTTGCACCCATATCATGTGACATTTCTCTTCTGAATAGAAGCTGTATTATAACTTGCAAGGGATAACAGTGTTGTTCACATACACACATCAAATATTTCAGATGGACTCGGGAAACTATAGCAGATTCAGCTGATTTCCTCACACCTTTACATTATTGCACAAATCCAAAATTGCCCTCATTACTACCTATACATCTGATGGACAGGCTTCTTCATTACATTCCACAGAATGTTTGATACCAATGAGCATAATTGTAAGCTGTGAATAATAGTGGTGCCCTATCTGTGGGGCAGATATTCCACCCATAAGTCAGGATGCACATAATCATGATAAGACATTTTAATCTGTGGCATCTCATTCCCATATCAAGTATCTACAGGTCAATACAATCTATTAAATCCAAAAATAGATTTGAGTGAAATTATTCCAGATCGTACCAGTAACAATTTGTGGGATAGCACCAGAATGGACTTGAATGAAATGGTCATAATGAAGGTATTGGACTACATATTTATGTACAAGATGTATTGCAGCAACAGACTCCTTTGGCAGCACCTGACAAACCCACGACCTCCACCACCTGGAAGGACAAGGGCAACAGATGAATGGTAAAACCACCAAATGCAACTTCCCCACCAAGTCACACAGCATCCTGACTTGCAACTATATCGCTCTTCCTTCACTGTCACCAGGTTAAAACACTGAAACTCTCTTCCTAAAAGCACTGTGGGTGTACCTACCCGACATGGAATGTATTGGTTCAAGAAAGCAATCCACCACCACCTTCTCATGAACAATTAGGGGTGGGCAATAAATGCTGACCTAGCCAGCGACGCCCACATCCCATGAACGAATAAAACAAGAATCGCACTTGTGCCCCGCATTACATGTGTACAACATTGAGTTCCAACAAGACAATTATGAAGTCACTGAATCCAGCAAATATGTCTTTCTGATCCGAGGTTAATGTCTGCTTTCGGTGGGAGTTTGTATACCCTACAAGCAAGGCACCACTGGAAAAATCGCCATTTTGATATAACGCATCGAGTCAACAGTGAAATCATATAAATAAATTATACTTGCATAATCCTAATGAACATGACTATAGAACTAGTGAAAAAAGCGTGCTTCCGTACGGGACAGGCAGCAAGAGCAAGTGCAGTCATATGTTGATTAAAATATTGAGTAACTCGATTGAGGGCCTTACCGGGGAGACCAAACACCGCAAGAAGCGGGTAGTAAATGCGTTCTACCTGAAAAATTGCTGGATATTTCATTTTCCGTTGAAACAACGATGTTTGTGGTGCTGAAAACAGTGGTCAGGTTGAGTAAGTGTGTTGAATATCTCAAATCAGCCGTTAGTTATAGCAGAGGGAACACTCCAGAGAAACAATTAGCGAGAAAGCATGATAAGGGGTATTTGTTACAGTCTATTAAACAAACAATTGGTTTGTCAAATGTACATTCCTTTGAAGAGTTTTATCTATGTCTTGGTAATCCATACAACTGGTCTATTCATCTTGGCAACGTGATTTTAAATCCCAACATGTGCGAATTTAAATTTGTTTAAAAAGCGAATTAAATGTGGAATGCATTGCTTTTATCAATAAGCTCACCATGATGTTGCCGGATTGTTGTCCAAGCCTAACTGATGCATTGCTGTGTTTCACGGAATGAAAACTATTGTCCATACGTGAATTCTATAAGCCACGGTGGCTGTCTCTTAACAGCTCTCCTAAGTCTTTTAGCCATTCAGTTGCAAACATCTGAGAACTGATGCTAAAATTGGTAGAGGTGTTCCACAGACTTGGAAGTTAAAGATACCAAAACCTGGGAGCTGAACATCATATGGAAACTATTGTGTTATTCACCAAGCCCTGAGTTTCCCTGCTTATTTACTCATCTTCTGTGCAATTCATTGCATTGTTAAATGCACCTGACCGTATAGCTAGTCGCCAACATTACCTTATGGTGGTTATTTCCTATCCCACTGGCAGAAAAGACCCAGCAGAAATGTTGATGCATTGGCGAACAAACAGTGGCATTAGCCGTGAGACGGCTTAATGCTTACTCCAGTAACCATTAAATCTCGGCTTCAGGTGGAACATGGGCAAGATTCCTCCTCGCTTATGAAACAGGACTCCTCAATGTTGAACACAAGTAGGAAGAAGTAATGGGGTAGAAAATTGCATAATGTATTCTGAGTGATGGTCCTCAATGTGCAACACCAAGATCTTGTGGTAGTACCAACACTGAGCAAGCTGTCCGAATACTGAAGGACATATCTGACAGATTATCCTCTGGCGGGTGTAGAGAAATTCATGACCAAAATCGTTCTCACATGTCCTTTCATCAGTCCTATCACTCAACCAGCTGCAGTTCTCTCTGTGCCTCATCATTCTACATGCTGTAGATTGACCTGTCTTTCATCCGTCTATGAACCACAGTTCCACCGTCTGTTGGACTTCTGCATTTCCTTTATCAGTCGAACTCCGCGGGTTCTCCTTGTATCTTGCCATTCTATCTGCTGCAGATATGCTTGTCCATCTCCATGCAATCTGCTACACTTCCACTGTTCTCCATCATTCTACCCGCTGCAGTTCTACCTAGAATGATAGAATGGGTGCAACACAGAAGGAGGATACTGGCTGGCTCTCTGCAAGATCAACTCAGCTAGCCCCATTCTCCTTCATTTGTCCTCGTAGTCTGGCAAAATGTTTCCTTTCGGATAAATATCCAAATCCATTTTGAAAGCCACGATTGAATCTGCCTCCATCATGCACTCAGGCAGTGCATTTCGGATCCTAACCACCATATACATAAAATCTTTGTCTTCATGTCGCCTTTGGTTATTTTGCCATTCATCTTAAGGCTGTGCACTCTCGTTCTTGATTCACCCGCCAATGGGAAATATTTCTTCGTATCAACATGTTCAAAAACCTCGTGACTTTTCGTACCATCATCAGATCTCCTCTCGACCTTCTCTAAAGAGAGCAGCCCCCGCTTCTCCAATAAATCCAGGTACCTGTAGCCCCGCATCCCTCAACACATTCATTTACAACATTTTTGCACACTCTCTAATGCTGTCACATCCTTTCTAACTTTGGTGCCCAGAATTGGACACAGTACTTCAGTTAAGCTCGAACTGGTGTTTTATATATGTTCACCATAACTTGCTTGCTTTTGTACACTGTATCCCTATTTATAAATTCCATAATCCCTTATGCAGTGTTAAACAATTTCCACCACATTCAGAAACTTGTATACATATACCACGTCTCCCGCCACATCCCTTTATTCAACGACCCCCTTCAGAATTGTACCCTTATCTTATTTTGTCTCTGCACCAAAATGTATCAGTTCATACTGCTCTGTATTAAATATCATCAGTAACTTGTCCGCCCATTCCACAAACTGTCTATGTCCTCTTGAATTCGATCACTCGCCTCACAGTACACAATATTTCCAAGTTTTGTGTCACCTGCAAACATTGAAATTGTGTCCTGCACACCCAGAACTACGTTATTAATGCAAATCAAAGTAAACTGTAGTCCTTATACCGACCCTATGGAATCCCATTCCATAGCTTCCTCAAGGCTGTAACACACCATTTAGCATTACATTCTGTTTTCTTTCGATCAGCCAACTTCGCATCCATGCCACCAGTATCCCTTTTTATTTTATGAGGTTCAACATTGCTGACAAGCCTGATATTTGGCATTTTAACAAATGCCTTTTGGAATTCCACATACACCACATCAGCCTCAGTGCCCTCATCAACCATCCCTGTTTCTTCATCAAAACTCAAATTAGTTAAACATGTAATGCCATTATCAAATAGGAACACAGGAATATACGGCCCGAGTATGGCATTCAGCCCATCGAGCCTGCTCCACCATTCAATACGATCATGGTTGTTCATCTATTTCAATGTATTTTCCCACACTAGCCCCGTATATTTTCTGTCACTGGTACTTAGAAATCTCCCAATAACTGCTTTAAACGTACTCAATGATTGAGCTTCCACGGCCCTCGGGGTAGAGAATTCCAAAGATTCACAACCCTCTGAGTAAAGAAATGTATCTTCATCTCGGTCCCAAGTGACTTCCCCTTCATTGAAATTGTGTCCCCTGGTTCTGGACTCCCCAACCATGGAAACACCTTACCTGAATCTACCCTATCTATCACGTTTAATAACTTGCATGTTTCATTGATATCACCTCTTATTCTTCGAAACTCTAAAGAATAAAAGCCTGTTTGCCCCATCTCTCTTCGTAGGACAGTCCTACCATCCCGGGAACAAGTCTGGTGAACCTTTGTTGCACTTTCTTTATGTCAATAATATCCTGCCCAAGGCACGGGGACCAAAACTGAACATAATACTCCAGGTACGGCTTACCCAAGGTTCGAGACAATTAAAGCGAGACGTTGCTACTCCTGTACTCCAATCTTCTTGCAATGAAGGCTAACAGAACATTCGCCTTCCTAATGATTTATTCCACCTGCATATTAGCATTCTTTGACTTATTGAAGAGGACACCCAGGTCCCTTTGTACATCTACGCTTTCCAATGTCTTACAATTACTGAAATACTCTGCACATTTGTTCCTCCTACCAAAACGAATAACGTCGCATGTTTCCACATTATATTCCATCTGCCATGCTCTTGCCCATTTAGCTAGCCTGTCCAGATTCACCTGAAGCCGCTTTCATCTTGCTTACAACCCACATTCTTACCTAGTGTTGTGGCATCCACTAACTTGGAAATATTACATTTGTTCCATATATATAGTATATTACTTCCTCTATCATGTGCTTTCACTCCACTAACCAACTTTCTGCGGGGTGCATTGTCAAAGGCCGACTGAAAATCGAAATACACTGCGTCCACTGATTCTCCTTTATCAACTCTGCTTGTAAAATGCTCACACAACTCCAATAAGTTCGTCAAACATGATTTGCTATTCATAACTCTATGTTCATCATGCCCAATCATATCATTATTAACCAAGTGTCCATTTTTCGTATCCTTTAGCATAGATTCCAGCATTTTCCCGACTCCTGATGTAAAGCTGACAGGTATGTAATTATCTGTTTTCTCTTTCCCTCCCTTTTTAAACAGTGGGGTGACATTTGCTACCTTCCAATGTGCAGAAACCGTTCCAGAATCTATAACAGTTTGGAAGATGATCGCCAATGCATTCACTAACTCCAAAGCTATCTTTTGCAACACTCTGGGATGCAGAATATCCGGCCCCAGAGAATTATTTAGCTCCACCTCCATTAGTTTCTCCAATACAAGCTGCTTACGAATAGTAATTACCTTCAATTCATCATTCTCCTTAATCCTTTGGATCTAAAAATTCTGGGAGATTTATTGTATCTTCCTCAGTGAAGACAGTCTCAAAGTAATCATTTAGCTTCTCTGCCATTGTTCTATTCTTCATTATAAATTCTCCTGACTCTGCCAATAATGGACCACATTTGTCTTAGACAAGCGTTTCCTTTTCCCGTATCGATAGAAGCTTTTACAGTCCGTTTTTATGTTGATTTGCTAATTTGCATTCATATTCTTTTCTCCCTTTCTTTATCATCTGCTTGGTCCTCCTTTGTTGTAGTCTAAATACCACCCAATCCTCAGGTTTACTACTAAATCTGGTATCTTTATAGGCCTTTTCTTTTAATCTTATAAATCCTTAACTTCTTTTGTTAGCCACGATCGACTGTCTTTTCTTTTGGGTGTTTGTGTGCCTTGAATGAATGCATAGTTGCTGTAAACTTTTTAATAATTATTTAAAGAAAATCCATTGCCTACGTTCCGTCATTTCTTGTAATGTATTTTCCCAATCCACCTCAGCCAATTTTCCCCTCATACCTATTTAATTTCTTTTGTTCAAATTTAACACCCTGGCTTCAAATTCAACTGCCTCACTTTCCAACATAATGAAAAATTCTATCATATTATAGTCACTCCTCCCTAAAGATTATTTCACAGTAAGATTATTAATTAACTTTTTCTCATTACATAATACTAGATCTAAAATAGCCTGTTCTCTGATCTTTTGTGAATTTCCTTAATTAATCCACATTTGTCCAAGCAACTGTTAATTTTGTCCCTATTATCGTTTGCAAAAGCATGCCTACCACTGAGGGTAAACTGACTGCCATATAAATGTTGTGTTTACTCTTAACTCATGTTGTGAACAAGTGTGTGATATTACAGTCATCAGCACCAGCTCTGAATCTAAGGAGGGATGGAAGATTATGGCCAGTATATCCGCAATTTCCACCATGACCTCTCTGAGTATCCTCGGATGCATCTGCTCTGGTCCTTGTGATGTACGAGTTTTATGTCCAGCCAGCATCTCTAACACATTTTTAAAAATCAATTTTAGAACATCTATTGTTACAACTACTGCCTCTTTCACTATGACTTTGGCGGCATCATCTTCCTTATCAGACAGATTCAGAGTTATCATTTCATACCTCCACCACACCCTCTGCCTCCATGCATAATTCACCTTTTTGGACACTAATCGGCCCCACTCCTCCCTTTCACTATTTATATGCTGATAGAAGACTTCTACATTCATTTTTTTTGTGTTAGCTTCTGTCTCTTCCCATACTCTTTTTTCTGCCATTTTTATTTCGTTTCTCACTTCGCATCTGAACTTGCTATATTCATAGTCTCGATAATTAAATGGCAGTCAACGTAAAAGGGAACCCAATTTTTTTTATTTTCGAGAAACAGCACTGAAACAGGCCCTTCGGACCACCGAGTCTGTGCCGACCAACAACCAGCCATCTATACTAACCCTACAGTAATCCCATATTCCCTACCACCTACCGACACTAGCAGCAATTTGCAACGGCCAATTTACCTATCACCTGCAAGTCTTTGGCTGTGGGAGGAAACCGGAGCACCCGGCAAAAACCCACGCCGTCAGAGAGAGAACCTGCAAACTCCACACAGCCAGTACCCAGAATCTAATCCGGGCCCCCAAAGCTGTGAGGCTGCGGTGCTAACCACTGCACCACTGTGCCACCCGGATCGTCTAACAGCATGCAAATAGTAAGCTGATAGTAAGCTGTGGAGTGGGGTCTATTACAACGAGTGTAATATATGCTGCGACATGCAGGGCAAGGCTGGAACACTTAATGCGCAATTTGCATTGGTATTTTCGAAGGAAGCGGAAACGTACAAAATATCTGTAGAAGCAAAGGCAATGGATAGGATGAAATTTGAGAGGGAGGTGGGACTGAAAAGGCTGGTTATGCTGCGGGTAGATAAGTCGCCTGGCCCGGATGGCTTGAATCGCAGGTTGATAAAGGAAATCTGGATGGAAAGAGCTGAGGTGCTTGCCATAATCTTTACAACTTTCCTCGATAGGTGGGAGGTGTCAAATTATTGGCGAGTGGCAAATGAGAAACACTTATTCAGGAAAGGGTGCAAAGAGTGTCACAGCAACTCAATTCGCAATATTTTAATTTAACATCTGTGGTGGGTAATGTTTTAGAAACCATAATCAGGGGATAAAAATCAGCAGGCACTGGGAGAGTTTTGAATTAATTACGGATAGGCAACACAGATTTGTAAAAGTAGATCATGCTTGACTAATCTAATTGATTTTTTTTTTATTTTGGGAATGTGGTAGATGTTATATTTATGGATTTTAAGAAAGCATTTAATAAAGCATCACGTAAAAGACTGGCTAACAAGAGCGAGCCAAATGGAATTGGATGTCAGTGTCCAATAGCAGAAAAAAATGGCCTCAGGAACGAAAACAGCGAGTCGTGAAAATGGTTGTTTTCAGACTAGAGGATGGGAAACATCGTGTTCACCAAGGGGAAAACAGAACCAATGTTTTTTGTTATATATAAATAATTGGATCTACTAAGACGGAGTAGAATTTCAAAATGTGAAGATGAGACCAAATTTAGTGGATTGGCAAACAGTGAGGATGATATGAACCACCTGCAACAGAACATAGATAGGTTGATCGAATGGGCAGAGAAGCGGCAAATGCAACTTAATACAGACACGTGTGAGATGACTTATTTTGGTTGATTTGATAGGGAGGGGAAATATGGTTCTAATGGCGCAGTTCTAAATAGTGTGGCGGAGCAGACGGACCTGGGGTGATGGAGATCAAAATTTGAAGGTGACAGGAGCTGTTGACAGAGTAGAAAGCATTTTGGATCTTGGGTCCCTTCATAGAGCTATAGAATACCAAAGCAGGGCACGTTTTGCTGAACTTTTACAAAGCATTGGTTGTGCCCCAACCAGAGCACTGCATCACCACAATTTAAGAAGGATCTGAGTATCCATAAAAGGGAGCAGAGGAGATTACCAGAATAGTTCCTGTGATTTTTTTAACAAGTTTAGGTTGGAAAAGCTGGGCTTGTTCTTCCGAGAGCAAAGGAGATTAGGGTGAGATTTAATAGCGGTGAACAAGACTATGACAGCGTAAATAAGTTAGACAAGGAAAAACTGTTCCCATTAACTGATTGTGCTACAACTAGGAGGCACAGATTGAAGGATTTGGGCAAGAGATGCAGGAAAAATGTGAGGAAAAAACTTTATTATGGAACTAGTGGTAATGACTTGAATCTTACAACCCATGATGGTGGTGAAAGTGGAGCCAATGAATAATTTCAAATTGAAATTGCCTGAAGGGAATAAATTTACAGACCTGTGGGGTGCGAACGGCAGTCTGAGACTGCCTGGATTGCTCCATGGCGAATCGGCATGGACTGAATGGACCGAATGGCCTCCCTCTATGCTGCAAATTATTCGATGACTCATTTAAGCCTGATTCTCACCTATATTTTCAATTTGCAATCTCTCACCAACGCAATTTTTCTGCTGCATCTTACTTTATCTCTCCCACCATCCTGGGAGCTTTGTATTTGTTGTCATAAATTGTCTCTCGTGGGTATGTAGCTGGAATGTACCCGAGCTATTTCCTCTCAGAGGGGAGCCTTCTGTTCATTACGTATTTTTTATTCCCATTTACTTGCTCCAGATCCGTTCTCGCCCCTTTAAAATTTGCCCTCCCTCATTTTTTTTTGTTTTACTCTGGTTTGTTCCTTCTCATTTTCTCTAGCCAAGCTAAATCTTATGGTACTCTGTTCACTGTCTACTAAATGTTCCCTACTGAAACTTGATCCTCTTGATCCAATCTTCCATGAAATCCATGATTGAATCTGCCTCCACTACACTATCAGGCAGTGCATTGATTTCCAGACGAATAATGTCGGAGTGATGTTTTCCCTCATGCCGCTGTTGCTTCTTTTGTCACACCATTGATATGTGTCCTCTGGTTCTCGACCCTTACGCCAATGGAAAATGTTTCTCCCTATCTCTGCAGAAGCTTAATGGGTTTGAATGCCTCTATCAAGTATCCTCTCGCCATTTTCTGACGAAGGACAACAACACAAGCTTCGCCAATCTACCCACATAACTGAAGCCCTTCATTCCGGGTAACACTCTCTAAAGCCTTCACATTCTTCCGAAGGTGTGGCACCCAGAATTGGACACAATACTCCAGTTGAAGTTGAACCAGTGTTTTGAATGATTCGCCATAACTTCCTTGCTTTTGTACTCTAAGGCTTTACTTATAAATCCCTGTATCTTGTAAGCCTTATTAAGCTCTTTGTCAACCTGCTCTGCCACCTTCAATGATTTGTGCACATATAACCCTGGGTCTCTGATCCTGCACCCCCTTTTGAATTGCATTCATCATTTGATATTGACTGTCCACGTTATTACTTCTAAAATGTATCATTTCCCTAGTTCCATACATTTACTTTCATCAGTCAGGTGTTCGTCTATTCCACCAGCATGTTAATGCTGTCCTGAAGTCCCAGGTCAACCTTCAGTGAGTCATTAAATTGATAAAAGAGTGAGAAAGATCAATGTTCTCTTATCTGGATCAAATTTTAAACAGTTTCTGCCCTTCGTTCCTGGACTTCTGGTCTCCTTGCTGGATCCCAGTTTCATGGTTCTCTCTGGTGCTGATTGGAGGCATCGCAGCCTGGTTTGGTCCCGTACACAGTCCTTGCTTGACCACGCCATTCTCCACCCTAGTCCCAGGTTCTCTGGTAGATGTTGGTCAGTGGTGATAAACGGCCAGTGGTGATAAACGGCCAGTGTCAAACCGACTGACAGTTTTACGCCAATTTACAACTGTGGAAGTTGAATCACATTACTGCAGAAACAACACGGCCGACACAGTCAGGCCTCTCAGACATCCACACACAAATTTTGAAAAGGACCAACAGAAAAGAAAACAAATGCCCGAATCCTGATTTTATGTTTATTTGTTCGTTGGATATGAGCGTTGCTGGCAGGGCCAGTAGATGTTGCAAATCCCTCATTGACCAGCGAAGGTGCAGGTGAGTCGCGTTTTTGAACCCTTGTAGTCATTCTGGTGTAGTTGCACCCTTAGTGTAATCAGAAAGGGACTTTCATGTCTTCAATCCAGTGAGAGTGTAAGATCGGTGATGCGATTCCAAGTCAGAATGGTGTGTGCCTTACAGGCGAACTTGCAGGTGGTGGTGTTCCCAAATGTCCGCTGTGCTTGCCTTTCTAGCTGGCAGAGGTCCCTGGTTTGGAAAGTGCTGTCCTAGGGTCCTGAGCAATTTGGTGCAGTACATTTTTTAGCTGGTACACTGAGCGCCAGTGAGGAAAGGAGAGAATGTGTAAGGTTGTTTAAAGGGTGCAGTTCAATTGTGCTTCTTTGTCCAGCATGATTTCGAAAATGTTGCATGCATTCAGAGTTGCACTCATCAAGGCGCAAGGGGATTAGATTCATAGAGTCATAGAGTCGCACAGCATAAAAACAGGTCCTTCAGCCCACCGCCTCCATGGCGACCATAATGCCTATCTACACTAATCCCACCTGCCTGCATTAATTCCATATCCCTCCCTGCCTTGCTCATTCAAGTACCTGTCCAGATGCCTCTTAAATGGCGCTACTGTTCCTGCCTCCACCACTTTCTCAGGCAGCTCATTCCAGATGCCCACTATTCTTTGTGAGAGAAATCTACCCCTTTGATACTCTTTAAACCTCCTCCCTCTCACCTTAAATATATGCCCTCTAGTTTTAGTCAACCCTACCATGGGATACAGACTCTGGCTATCTACCGTATCTATGCCTCTCATAATTTTATATACCTCTATCATGTTCCCTCTCAGATGCTTCCACCATTACGAAAGGCGTTTTGCTCGAATATAGGCATCGTGAAATGCTTACTGCAGTCGCCGAATTTCACAGTCCTGGTGCTATTGTGCTGCCAATGGTGAGACGCCGTAATTTCAACATGACACATTTAGAAAGACAGTACCCAATATGAAGGTAGACATGGGGATTGTCATTGGGAAGCAATTTACACAAATGGCGAAGAAACATGAGAACAGGAAGTAACATTTTATAGACAGGTCATCAATTTGCTTGGAGACCTACTTGTAATATACTTGTTAGATATCTTAATATTAAAGAATGATTTATTTCATTGCTAAACTTCCTGAAGGTATAAAGCATGAAGAAGTATGCACTAATTGAAAAGAATACAAGTTAACAACTGCCGTGATGACAGGGCAATATTCAAAAAAACACATACTGGCACTGCAATTATGATGCTATAAAAATAAGGAGCAATGCAGTAAAAGATATGACACCGCCCTCTGAAGAAGGAAAGGAAATTGGAAGGGACGCCCAGGATAAGTGGTACTGTCCCTTGCTCGTGGCCAGCCAAGGACCAATTTGCATGTCAAGCATAAACTATTCTCCATTTTTCGGCGCAGGTATTGTTTCCCATTCATTTTGCTTGAAAAAATTATATGAATCTAAATAGGGTAGAGGAGCAATTGGATCTGAAAGTAAAAATACACGAGTCACGACCTGGTGTTTCCTGAATACCAATATATCATGTCGATGACATCTTAGGTTGCCTCCTTAAACTGATAGGCATTGCGTGGTGCTTCCTTTTTTATTTAATTTTATCAGCCGTTTTCAATGTGCTTGGTTATTTTTTGATACTAAATAAAATTTTTAGTAGAGCACACCTCGTTGTATGACTAAGGGAATTTCTTGTTTACTTCTATTCAATCACAGTTCAACCGACCTGATTAAAGTAGGAAATTTCACGACAGTCAAATGGTCACTGCACATCCTTGCCTGAAGCAGTATGCAGTCTTTTAATAGCAGAACATGCAGGCAATACCTTTGCCCACGAAATTAATAGGCACAAAGAGTCACAAGCTTAGTATCTAATAATAATAACAACAACCAAATGCAAACAGAGCTTTGTGGCAAAGAACAAAACGAATTATAAAGTAAGACTTTGTCATATTGTACAGGTATGAACTAATTTCCCATTGAGTGTGAAGAGATATTTTATCCCTTTCTTCAGCTCCTCTCTGAATTTTTTTTGTGTCAGTCCATAAATACACGTGTTTGTGGAGGAACTGAGAACCTGCAGCATAAACCCGAACTGCTGGGTGATGTACACAGGATTATTCAAATACTTGTTTTGATAATTAAAGTTTTCCAATTGCCATCTTAAGGAATGCACAAGATACGTCATCCATAACAGCACAAAATTCGCTGATAGAGCAAATAACAGAAATATAGATTTTCTCCAGTTTTCCATCTCTGTATCATTCTGATTCTCACTTTTGCTCCGCAATCCCTTGCGTGCTCTATTTGCTGCGATAATATTCTTGACAGTGAGAGCATTAAACAGTAAGATAAATAAGATTGGTAATACAGGGGTTAAAATACTGTCGATGCACTCGTATGCCCTCCAGAACGTTGAAGTCCAGTAGTCTGATTTACCGACACAATACCATGAGACATTGCTAATGACAAATAAAGGCTTGTACACAATGAAACCAGGAATGCTTCGCAAGAAACTCACCACACACACAACTGATATAACCACAGTCGCTGTTCGCTGGGTGCAATATTTTGGTTTGAGCTTGTGACAACAAATTGCTATAAAGCGATCAAAGGTGAAAGCAACTGTGAACCAAACTGAACAGTCAAGGGACACAATATACATGACATGTCTGAGAGAGCACACGGGAGTGAGGAACAAGAAACTAACGGGAAAATACATATTGTTAATCCGATGCATTATTACATCAGTGATAATCACTGCAAAATCTGCAGCTGCCATGGCAACCAGGTAGCGAGTGATGCATTTGGAAAGACCGCACTTTCCTCGGGAAAGGATCACAATCGCCACCAAATTAACTGCAATGGAAGAAAACGCATGAAAGTTAAAGTTCCCAAAACCTGGGAGCTGAACATCATATGGAAACTATTGTGATTTTCGCCATTACCCGAGTTGCCCTTCTTATTTACCACTGTTCTGTGTGATTCATTGCATTGTTAACGTAATAGTTAAAATATTTTAAAAAGAAAGCAGAGGAATGGATGTGTTCTGCTAATTAAGCATGGCTGAATTCAATGTCATCCACCGAACATGTATTTACATAAGTTGCAGATGCGGTAGAACATAAATCATTGAATGTATAAAATAACGTCTAAAACAAAGCAAAAAAGGTTCAAAAGGAAAATTAGACATTTCAGTGAGTTGAAAGATTTAGTGAAGGGGAAAAATAAAACAATGTTTTAATAACAAATGCGAAATTACAATAAGGGGAAGCTTATTTCAAAAACATTGATCAGTAATTAGAATATTAAGAAACTGAAATGAAAATTGAAATGAATCTTATTGGAAGAAGTCTGCAAAATAGTTAACATTAATACATAACAAAACGCATCAACGAATTGAGTATTACAGGGTGGAGGGGGAGGAATGAAAATCATAATACGTGTTGAATTAATAAATTCCCATATTGTAAATATAAAGCAAAAATTAAGGATATGTTTAATTTGACGGTGCTGTATGTGAAACAACAAAACAAAAAAATCATTGAAGAAGTAATAGATTAAATTAGTGGAAGAAAGACAAAGTCTATGAACAATAAACTGAGAGTTACAGTAGAGATTATAATAAATGAAATTCAATAATGAATTAAGATATTGCTACATGGAGATGAGTAAAACTTCATAATCAAGGACGATCTGAGAGAATTTAAAACAGAATATAACACCGGGCGTGAGCGGAACAATGCTTTGGTAATGAGATATGAGTGAAATGCAAGAAGTCCTTTCAATCCAATTATAAATTAACAACAACTCCTGGTCACGTATGCAGTCAGAAAACACTTAATTATAAATTCTTTCCCCCTCCCAATCCCGATCTTGCCATCTGCCAAAAATATAACGTCTCATATCCCATTGATAACTGAGATCTTAAACACGAAGGTTATCACTATTGCGGGCTTCTCCAAATCAGCAGACCGAAATTCAATGGAGTAATGATGCGAACCCCTGGGAAACAATATGAACAAAGTTCTGCACCAATATCATGTGACATTTCTGTTCTGAATAGAAGCAGTATTATAACTTGCAAGGGATAGCAGTGTTGTTCACATACAAACATCAAATATTTCCTATGGACTCGGGAAACTTATCAGATTCGGCTGATTCCCGCACACCTTTACATTATCGCACAAATCCAAAATTACCCTCATTAATAGCTATACATCCGATGCAGGCTTCTTCATTACATGCCACAGAATGCTTGATATCAATGAGCATAATTGTAAGCAGTGAATAATAGTGGTGCCCTATCTGTGGGGCAGATATTCCACCCATAAGTCAGAATGTACATAATCACGATAAGACATTTTAATCTGGGGCATCCCATGCCCAAATCAAGTATCTGCAGGTCAATACAATCCGTCAAATACAAGAATGGATTTGAGTGAAATTCTTTCAGGTCGCACCAGTGAAAATTTGAGGATGGCACCAGAATGGACTGTCATAAAATGAAATGAAATTGTCATAATGAAGGTATTGAACTACATATTAATCTACAAGATGTATTGCAGCAGCGCATCAAGACCCCTTTGACAGCACCTTACAAACCCACGACCTCTGCCACCTATAAGGACAAGGGCAACAGATGAATGGGAACTTCCCCTCCAAGTCACATAGCATCTTGACTTGCAACCGTATCGTTATTCCTTCACTGTCACTGGGTTAAAACACTGAAACTCTCTTCCTAAAAGCACTGTGGGTGTACCTACGCCACATGGAGTGCAGAGGTTCAAGAAAGCAATCCACCACCACCTTCTCATGAACAATTAGGGATGGGCAATAAATGCTGACCTAGCCAGAGACCCCCACATCCCGTGAACGAATAAAACAAGAATAGCACTTGTTCCCCTCAGGACATGTGTATAACATTGAGTTCCAACAAGACAATGAGGAAGTCAAAAAATCCAATCAATATGTCTTTCTGATCCGAGGATAATGTCTATTTTCGGCGGGAGTTTGTATACCCTACAAGCAAGGCACCACTGGGAAATTTTCCCTTTTGATGAAGCTTTAACAGAAATCGAGCAACAGTAAAATAGCATAAATAAATTATATTTGCATAATCCTAACGAATATGACTGTCGAACGAGTGAAGAAATGTATGTCTCTGTACGAGACAGGCAGCAAGAGCAAGTGCAGTCATATTGATTCAAATATTGATTAACTCGATTGAGGGCCTTACCAGGGAGACCAAACACCGCAAGAAGAGGGTAGTAGATGCGCTCTATCTGAAAGATTGCTGGATATTGCATTTCCTGTTGGAGCAACGATGTTTGTGGTGCTGAAAATAATGTACAGGTTGTGTAAGTGTGCTGAATAGCTCAAATCAGCCCTTAGTTATAGCAGAGTGAAAACTCCAGAGAAACAATTAGCAAGAACGCATGATAAAGGGTATTTGTTACAGTCCATTCAACAAACAATTTTTTTATCAAGCATATATTTCTTGGAAAAGTTTTATCTATGTCTTGGTAATCCATACAGCTAGTCTATTCATCTTGGGAACGTGATTTTAAATCCCAACACGTGCGAATTTAAATTCGTTTAAAAAGCTAATTAAATGTGGAATGTATTACTTTCATCAATAGGCTCACCATGAAGTTGCCGGATTGTTGTCCAAGTTTAACTGATGCATTACTATGTTTCACGGAATGTAAACTATTGTCCATCTGTGATTTCTATAAGCCACGGTGGCTGTCTCTTAATAGCTGTCCTAAGTGTTTTAGCTGTTCAGTTGCAAACATCTGAGAACTGATGCTAAAATTGGTAGAGGTGTTCCACAGACTAGTCAATCAAACACCTGGTTGTATACCTAGTCACCTACATTACCTTACGGTGGTTATGTCCTCTCCCATTGGCAGTACAGACGCAGCAGAAATGGTGATACATTGGCGAACAGACAGTGGCATTAGCCCTAAGACGGCTCACTGTTTACTCTGGAAAGCATGAATCTTTTGGTTTCAGGTGGAACATGGGCAACAATCCTCCTCGCTTATGAAACACTACTCCTCAATGTTGAACACCAGTAGGAAGAAGTAATGGGGGTTGAAAAGTGAATAATGTATTCTGGGAGAAGGATCTCAATGTGCAACACCAAGATCTTGTGGTAGTGCCACCTGAGCCAGCTGGCCGAATACTGAAGGACATATCTGACAGATTATCTTCTGGCGTAGAGAAATTCTTGACCAAAATCGTACTCTCATGTCTTTTTATCAGCCTTCCAATTGCAGTCCTACCGCTCAACCAACTGCAATTTACTCGGTGCCTCGTCATTCTTCATGCTGTAGATCGACCTGTCTTTCATACCTCTATTAACTGCAGTTTTGCCAGTCCCTCACTAATCCATCTGTTGCAGTTCTACATGTCCTTTATCAGTCGACCTGCGGGAGTTCTACCGACATCTTACCATTCTATGTGCTGCAGATATGCTTGCCCATCTCCTTGTAACCTGCTGCACTTCCACTTTTCTCCATCATTCTACCCGCTGCAGTTCTACCTGGAATGATAGAATGGCTGGAACATAGAAGACGGGCTCACTGCAAGATCAAATCAGCTTGCCCCATTTCCCTGCATTTGTTCTCGTAGCCTGGCAATATGTTTCCCTTCGGATAAATATCCAAATCCGTTTTGAAAGCCACGAGTGAACCTGCCTCCACCATACACTCAGGTAGTGCATTCCAGGCCCTAACCACCATATGCCTAATAAAGTTTGTCTTCATGTCGCCTTTGGTTATTTTGTCATTCAACTTAAGGCTGTGCCCTCTCGTTCTCGACTCGACCGCCAATTTGAAATATTCCTTTGTATCAACATGCTCAGAGACCTCGTGACTTTTCGTACCATCATCAGGTCTCCTCTCGACCTTCTCTAAGGAGAGCAGCCCCAGCTTCTCCAATCTATCCAGGTAACTGTAGTCTCGCATCCCTCGACACATTGCATTAAAACATTTCTGCACCCTCTCCAAAACTGTCACATCCTTTCTGAAGTGCGTTGCCCAGAATTGGACACAGTACTTCAGTTAAGCTCGAACAGGTGTTTTATAAATGTTCACAATAACTTGCTTGCTTTTGTAGCCTATACCCCTATTTATGAATCCCATGATCCCTTATGCAGTGTTAAGCAATTTCTGCCACATTCAGAAACTTGTATACATATGCCACGCCTTCCTCCACATCCCTTTATTCAGCGACCCCCTTCAGTATAGTACCCTTATCTTATTTTGTCTCTCCAAAATGCATCAGTTCATACTGCTCTGCCTTAAGTATCATCAGCAACTTGTCCGCCCATTCCACAAAACTGTCTATGTCCTCTTGAATTCGATCACTCTCCACACAGTGCACAATATTTCCAAGTTTTGTGTCACCTGCAAACATTAAAGTTGTGTCCTGCACACCCAGAACTAGGTCATTAATACAGATCAAAATAAACAGTGGTCCTTATACCGACCCTATGGAATCCCATTCCACCGCTTCCTCAAGGCCGTAACAAAGCCACTGACCATTACATTCTCTATTCTTTCGATCAGCCAACTTCGCATCCATGCCACCACTATCATTTTTGTTTATTTTACAAGATTCAACATTGCTGACAAGCCTGATATTTGGCACATTAACAAACCCCTTTTGGAATTCCATATACACCACATCAGCGTCAGTGCCCTCATCAATCAACTCTGTTTCTTCATAAAAACTCAAATCAGTTAAATATCATATGCCCTTATCAAATAGGAACACAGGAGCATACGACCAGGCATATGGCATTCTGCCCATCGAGCCTGCTCTGCCATTCAATTCGATCATGGCTGTTCATCCATTTCAATGTATTTTTCCCACACTAGCCCCGTATATTTTATGTCACTGGTATTTAGAAATCTGTTAACTTCTGCTTTAAACGTACTCAATGATTGAGCTTCCACTGGGGTAGTGAATTCCAAAGATTCACAACCCTCTCAGTAAAG
Organism: Heterodontus francisci; assembly: GCF_036365525.1. Classification (NCBI taxonomy): domain Eukaryota; kingdom Metazoa; phylum Chordata; class Chondrichthyes; order Heterodontiformes; family Heterodontidae; genus Heterodontus; species Heterodontus francisci. The sequence goes on along the minus strand of NC_090409.1, from coordinate 17,310,304 downwards.
AAATGTATCTTCCTCTCGGTCCCAAGTGGCTTCCCCTTAATGGAAATTGTGTCTCCGGGTTCTGGACTCCCCAACTATGGAAACATCTTACCTGAATCTCCCTTATCTATCAACTTCAATAACTTGAATGTTTCATTGAGATCGCCTCTTCTTCTTCGAAACTCTGAAGAATACAGGACCAGTTTGCCAAATCTCTCTTCATAGGACAGTCCCGCCATCCTGAAACAAGTCTGGTGAACCTTCGTTGCTCTCACTTAATGTCAATAATATCCTTCCTAAGGTAAGGGGACCAAAACTGGACATAGTACTCCAGGTGCGGCTTACCCAAGGTTCGAGACAATTAAAGCAAGTTGTTGCTACTCTTGTACTCAACTCCTTTTGCAATAAAGGCTAACATAGTATTAGCCTTCCTAATTATTTATTGCACCTGCATGTTAGCATTCAGTGACTTATTGAAGAGGACACCCGGGTCCCTTTGTCCATCTACACTTTTCAATCTCTTACAATTTCTGAAATACACTGCACATTTGTTCCTCCTACCAAAGTAGATAACGTCACATGTTTACACATTATATTCCATCTACCATGTTCTTGACCATTTAGCTAGCCTGTCCATATTCACCTGAAGCCGCTTTCATCTTCCTTACAACCCACATTCTTACCTAGTGTTGTGGCATCAACTAACTTGGAAATATTACATTTGTTCCATATATATGTAATATACTACTTCCTCTTCCATGTGCTTTAACTCTGCCAACCAACTTTCTGCGTGGTGCATGGTCAAAGGCCTACTGAAAATCGAAATACACTGCGTCCACTGATTCTCCTTTATCAACTCTGCTTGTAAAATGCTCACACAACTCAAATACGTTCGTCAAACATGATTTCCTTTTCGTAACTCCATGTTCATCATGCCCAATCAGATCATTATTAACCAAGTATCCATTTTTCGTATCCATTAGCATAGATTCTAGCATTTTCTCGACTACTGATGTAAAGCTAACAGGTATGCTATGATCTGTTATCTTTCTCCCTCCCTTTTTAAACAGTGGGGAGACATTTGCTACCTTCCAATCTGCAGGAACCGTTCCAGACTCTATAAAATTTTGGAAGATGATCGCCAATGCATTCATTAACTCCAAAGCTACCTTTTTTAACACTCTGGGATGCAGAATATCCGGCCCCGGAGAATTACTAACCTCCACCTCCATTAATTTCTCCAATACAAGCTGGTTACGAATAATAATTGCCTTCAATTCATCATTCTCCCTAATCCTTTGGATCTGAAAATTCTGGGAGATTTATTGTATCTTCCTCAGTGAAGACAGTCTCAAAGTAATCATTTAGCTTCTCTGCCATTGTTCTATTCTTCATTATAAATTCTCCTGACTCTGCCTATAATGGAGCCACATTTGTCTTCGACAAGCGTTCCTTTTCACGTATCCATAGAAGCGTTTACAGTCCATTTTTATGTTGTTTTGCTAATTTGCATTCATATTCTTTTCTCCCTTTCTTTATCAGGTGCTTGGTCCTCCTCTGTTTTAGTCTAAATACCACCCAATCCTCAGGTTTACTCCTATACCTGGTATATTTATAGGCCTTTTCTTTTAATCTTATAAATCCTTAACTTCCTTTGTTAGCCACGGTTGGCTGTCTTTTCTTTTGGGTGTTTATGTGCCTTGAATGAATGTATAGTTGCTGAAAACTATATAATAATTATTTAAAGACAACCCATTGCCTCCGTACCGTCATTTCCTGTGATGTATTTTCCCAATCCACATCAGCCAATTCTCCCCTCATACCTATTTAATTTCCTTTGTTGAAATTTAACACCCTGGCTTCAAATTCAACTGCCTCACTTTCCAACATAATGAAAAATTCGATCATATTATAGTCGCTCCTCCCTAAAGATTATTTTACAATAATATTATTAATTAACATTTTCTCATTACATAATACTAGATCTAAAATAGCCTGTTCTCTGATCTGTTGTGACTTTCCTTAATTAATCCACATTTGTCCAAGCAACTACTAATTTTGTCCCGTATTATCCTTTGCAAAAACATGCCTACCACTGAGGTTAAACTGACTGCCATAGCACTGCTGTGTTTATCCTTCACTCATGTTTTGAACAAGTGTGTGATATTCCAGTCATCAGCACCACCCCTGAATCTAAGGAGGGTTGGAAGATTATGGCCAGTATATCCGAAATTTCCACCATGACCTCGTTGAATATCCTCGTATGCATCTGCTCTGGTCCTGGTGATGTATGAGCTTTACGTCCAGCCAGCATCTCTAACACATTTTTTAAAATCAATTTTAGAACATCTATTGTTTCAACTACCACCTCTTTCACTACGACTTTGGCAGCATCATCTTCTTTATCAGACAGATTCAGAGTAATCATTTCGTACCTCCACCATACCCTCTGCCTCCATGCATATTTCACCTTTTTGGACACTCATCGGCCCCACTCCTTCCTTTCACTATTTTTATGCTTTTAGAAGACTTCTCCGTAGGTCCGGTCAAGGACAATAGCGGGAGACTGTGTGTTGAGCCGGAAGAGATAAGTGAGGTTTTGAATGAGTACTTCTCTTCGGTATTTACGAATGAGAAGGGGTGTATTACTGAAGAGGACGGTGTGAAACAGACTGGTAAGCTCGAGGAAGTGCTCGTTAGGAGGGAAGATGTGTTGGGGTTTTTGAATAACTTGAAGATAGACAAGTCTCCCGGGCCTGACGGGGTATATCCAAGGATGTTATGGGAAGCAAGGGATGAAATTGCAGAGCCGCTGGCAATGATCTTTTCATCTTCTCTGCTGACGGGGGTGGTACCAGGTGATTGGAGGGTGGCAAATGTTGTGCCCCTGTTCAAGAAAGGGAATAGGAACAACCCTGGGAATTACAGGCCAGTTAGTCTTACTTCGGTGGTAGGCAAGTTGATGGAAAAGGTGCTGAGGGATAGGATTTCTGAGCATCTGGAAAGACACTGCTTGATTCGGGACAGTCAGCACGGTTTTGTGAGGGGCAGGTCTTGCCTCACAAGCCTGATTGAATTCTTTGAGCAGGTGACCAAGCAAGTGGATGAGGGTAAACCAGTGGATGTGGTGTACATGGATTTTAGTAAGGCATTTGATAAGGTCCCCCATGGTAGACTTATGGAGAAAGTCAGGAGGCATGGGATAGTGGGGAATGTGGCCAGTTGGATTAAGAATTGGCTAACTGATAGAAGGCAGAGAGTGGTCTTAGATGGTAAATACTCAGCCTGGAGCCCAGTTACCAGTGGCGTGCCACAGGGATCAGTTCTGGGTCCTCTCCTGTTTGTGATTTTTATTAACGACTTGGATGAGGAAGTCGAAGGGTGGGTCAGTAAATTTGCAGATGATACAAAGGTTGGTGGAGTTGTGGATACCGAGGAGGGCTATTGTCGTCTGCAAAGGGACTTGGATAGGTTGCAGTGCTGGGCTGAAAAGTGTCAGATGGAGTTTAACCCTGAAAAGTGTGAGGTCGTCCATTTTGGAAGGACAAACATGAATGCAAAATACTGGGTTAACGGTAGGGTTCTTGGGCATGTGGAGGAGCAGAGAGACCTTGGGGTCTATGTGCATAGATCATTGAAAGTTGCAACTCAAGTGGATAGGGCTGTGAAGAAGGCATATGGGGTGTTAGCGTTCATTAGCAGAGGGATTGAATTTAAGAGCCGTGAGGTGATGATGCAGCTGTACAGGACCTTGGTAAGGCCTCATTTGGAGTACTGTGTGCAGTTCTGGTCGCCTCATTTTAGGAAGGATGTGGAAGCCTTGGAGAGGGTGCAGAGGAGATTTACCAGGATGTTGCCTGGAATGGAGAATAAGTCTTACGAGGAAAGGCTGAACATTCTAGGCCTCTTCTCATTAGAAAGGAGAAGGATGAGGGGTGACATGATAGAGGTTTATAAGATGATCAGGGGAATAGATAGGGTAGACAGTCAGAAACTTTTTCCCCGGGTGGAGCAAAGCGTTACAAGGGGTCATAAATTTAAGGTGAAGGGTGGGAGATATAAGGGGGATGTCAGGGGAAGGTTCTTTACCCAGAGAGTGGTCGAGGCATGGAATGCCTTGCCCGGTGAAGTTGTTGAGTCAGAAACTTTAGGGACCTTCAAAAGGCTTTTGGATAGGTATATGGATATAGGAGAATGATGGGGTATAGATTAAATTGTCCTTGACAGAGGACAAAGGATCGGCACAACATTGTGGGCCGAAGGGCCTGTTCTGTGCTGTATGTTCTATGTTCTATGTTCATTTTTTGTTTTAGCTTCTGTCTCTTCTCATACTCATTTTTTTGGCTTTTCTTATTTCTTTTCTCACTTCCCAACTGAACTTGCTATATTCATAGTCTAGATAACTAAATGTCAGTCAACATAAAAGGGAACCCAAAATCTTCGAACAACATGCAAATAGTAAACAGGTAGTAAGCTGTGGAGTGGGGTCTATTCGGGACAACGAGAGTAATATATGCTGAGACACGCAGGGCAAGGCTGGAATACTTAATGAGCACATTGTACTGGTATTTTCGAAGGAAGCCGAAACGTACAAAATATCTGTCGAAGCAAAGGCAGTAGAGGCAATGGATAGGATAAAATCTGACAGGGAGGTGGGACTGAAAAGGCTGGTTATGCTTTGGGTAGATATGTCGCCTGGTCCGGATGGCTTGAATGGCAGGTTGATAAAGGAAATCTGGGTGGAAAGAGCTGAAGTGCTTGCCATAATCTTAACAAATTTCCTCGATTGGTGGGAGGTGTCAAATTATTGGCGAGTGGCAAATGAGAAACACTTATTCAGGAAAGGGTATAAGGAGTGTCACAACAACTCGATTAGCATTATTTTATATTGACATCTGTGGTGGGTAATGTTTTAGAAACCATAAGCAGGGGAAAAAATCAGCAGGCACTGGAAGAGTTTTTGAATTAATTACGGATGGGCAACACAGATTTGTAAAAGTAGATCATGCTTGACTAATCTAATTGATTTTTTTGATTTTTGGAATGTGGTAGATGTTATATTTATGGATTTTATGAAAGCATTTAATAAAGCATCACGTAAAAGGCTGGCTTACAAGAGCGAGCCAAATGGAATTGGAGGTCGTGTCCAATAGCAGAAAAAAATGGCCTCAGGAAAGAAAACAGCGAGTCATGCAAATGGTTGTTTTCAGACTGTCGGATGGGAACCATCCTGTTCACCAAGGGAAAAACAGAACCAATGTTTTTTGTTATATATAAATAATTGGATCTACTAAGACGGAGTAGAATTTCAAAATGTGCAGATGAGACCAAATTTAGTGGATTGGCAAACAGTGAGGATGATATGAGCCACCTGCAACAGAACATAGATAGGTTGATAGAATGGGCAGAGAAGCGGCAAATGCAACTTAATACAGACACGTGTGAGATTACTTATTTTGGTTGAATTGATAGGGTGAGGAAATATGGTTCTAATGGCGCAGTTCTGAAGCGTTTGGAGGAGCAGTTGGACCTGGGGTGTATGGACATCAAAATTTGAAGGTTGCAGGAGCTGTTGACAAAGTGCAAAGCATTCGGATCTTGGGTCCCTTCATAGAGCTTTAGAATACCAAAGCAGGGCAAGTTTTGCTGAGCTTTTCCAAAGCATTGGTTATGCCCCAACCAGAGTACTGCATCACCACAGTATAAGAAGGATGCGAGTATCCATAAAAGGGTGCAGAGGAGATTACCAAAATGGTTCCTGTGATTTTTTTTTTAACAAATTTAGGTCGGAAAAGCTGGGCTTCTTCTTCCTCGAGCAAAGGAGATTGGGGGAGAGTTAATAGCGTTGAACAAGACGAGGCGTAAATAAGTTAGACAAGGGAAAGCTTTTCCCATTAACTGATTATGCTACACCTAGGAGGCACAGATTGAAGGATTTGGGCAAGAGATGCAGGAAAATGTGAGGAAAAATCTTTATTATGCAGCTAGTGGTAATGACTTGAATCTTACGACCCACGATGGTGGTGAAAGCGGAGACAATGAATAATTTCAAATTGAAATTGCTTGAAGTGAATAAACTTGCAGATCTATGGGGTGCGAACGGGTGTTTGGGACTGTCTGGATTGCTCCATGGCGAATCGGCATGGACTCAATCGACCGAATGGCCTCCCTCTATGCTGCAAATGATTCTATGACTCATCTCATTTAAGCCTGATTCTCACCTATATTATCAATTTGCAATCTCTTATAAACACCATTTTTCTGCTGCATCTTAATTTATTGCTCACATCATCCTGGGAGTTTTGGCTTTGTTGTCATAAATTGTCTCTCGTGGGTATGTAGCTTGAATGTACCCGAGCTATTTCCTCTTAGAAGGGAGCCTTCTGTTTCATTACGTATTTTTTATTCCCATTTACTTGCTCCAGATCCGTTCTCGCCCCTTTAAGATTGGCCCTCCCTCACTTTTTTTTTGTTTTACTCTGGTTTGTTCCTTCACATTTTCTGAAGCCAAATTAAACCTTATGGTACGATGTTCACTGTCTACTAAATGTTCCCTCCTGATACCTGATCCACTTGACCGACCTCATTTTCCAATCCCGATACAGAACTAACTTCTTCCTCGTTGGGCCGGAAACAATGCCTCTAAAAGTTCTCCTGACCACACTTTTGGAACTCTTCCTGCTCTCTGCCTTTTAAGATATTGCTATATGACTCGATGTTAGGGCAATTAATGTTACTAAGTATAAACACTCAATAGCTGTTTCACCTTTCTGTAATTTCAATGAAGGTTTGTAGCTCAAACTTTTTTGCAGTAGTTATGGCCTATCGAATACACCTAGTAGTGTAATGTTACCTCTATTTTTTTTCAGCTCTGACCGAGTGGATTCTGTCCTTGACCCATCTGGGACATCGTTTCTGTCTGGCACAGTAATATTTTCCTTCTTCAATTACTGCAATGTCGCCCCCTCCATCCACCACCAACCTCGCCCCCCACCCCCGCCACCATCTTTCTTGTCTTCCCTATCTTTGGCGAACACATTGTAACCAGGAATATTTAGCATCCGTTCTTGCCCTTTTTTGAGCTACGTCTCCATTATCGCCACAAATAATATTTGCACGTGCCTATTTGCGTCTGAAGCCCACTAACCTTATTCACCACACTCTGCATTCACATTTTCGCACAGTAAACTTAAAGTAGCCGTAATCGCATTCCTTTATACTCTGACCCCACATTATATCTCACTATTTGTCACTGCGGTTCTATCTATTTATTGTGCACGTTGTCTTTGTCCTCTCACATGTTACCTCCTCGCAAGACATGTTACCTGTCAAGTTTGTGTGAACTATCCCAAATAGTCCTAGCAAACTACAACGCAAGGACTTTGCTCCTGACTCTGTTCAGTCTCGCCTTTGCCAGTCACATCACTCCCAGTAACGGCCCCAATGTACTGAGGGCCCTTCCTACTGTACCATTTCTCCTACCACACCTTCGTCAGCTGTATCCTGCTATTTCTATCTGCATTAACACATTGCACCGAGAGTAATCCAGAGGTTACAATCTTTGAGGTCCAGATTGCCAGTCTGAATGCTAACTCGCTAAAATATTACTGTAGAACCTTATCGCACTTCCTGCCGATTTCTTTGGTACCGACATGATCCACGACTGCTGGCCGTTCAACCTTTCATCTGTAGGTACTGTGCAGCCATTAAGTGACATCCTTGACTCTGGCACTACAGAGCAAGCATACCATTTCCGATTCACGTCAGTGGCAGCAGAACGGTCTGCCTTTCCTATAACTATGGAAACCTCTAACATTTTTTTTGCTTTCTCATTTTTCCTGCTGTTCCCTTTTGAAGCTCAGGCAGCTGTGGTGCCCTGCACGTGTCTGTGGCAGCACACCCCAGGGGAATAGTACTCACCAGTAGAGAGAACTAATTAATACCAACATGTCACTCAGATTTCCTCCTGCTGCAGTTCTAGCTGTCCCTTATCATTCTATCAGCTGAAATTCTACCGGTCACTTATGATTCTACTTGTGGTAGTTCGACCAATCCCTCACCATTCTTCCTTCTGAAGTTAAATCCATCCCTCACCATTGTACATGCCACAGTTCTACCTGAACTTCACGATTCTACCTGTTGTATATCTACCTATCACACAACATGCAACGTGCAACAGTCCTACCAGCCCCAAATGATTCTAAGCTACTATGTCTCTCTGCCTCTCACCATTCCGTCATAATCTCCGTGGAGACAACCAACAAACAAAGAAGATTCAAATCACCGATTGACCATAATTTAAGAAACAAAACCAAATGGACAATACGTCACTTCCACAAATTACACTCCAACACTCAAAAACCAAACCAACACAAACCAACATGAAGAAACAGACAGACCACAGCCGATGCACATATCACAAATCACAATTTAGCTATCAGATATAAAAGAGATGTGTCTCAAGACTTAGCTGCACAGTCCACGCAGTATACACAGCAAAAAGAAAATACTGTCTCACAGTTCTTTTCAACTTTGTAATACCGCAGGTAGATCCCAGCTCCCCCTCCAAGAATTCAGCTGCCTTTCTTCCTCCGATAACAGTTCACCTCAAACCAAAGTCCACGGGTAGATTCCCCACCACAAGGTCCACTTCCCAGAACCTCGCCCATTTTATCCATGACATCCTGATAGTGCAGATCTACCAATCTGCCCTTTATCCAAGCCCTTCAGTGACAACATGCACACTGTATTCCCCTATCTGGTTAAACAGCTACGTTCAGTAACTGAAACAGCTCCTGGATTCAGTCTTCATTACCTTCTGATCGTTGGTGTTTCACTCCTGCCTGCTGTGCCCGGTCTTCCTGGTTTGTCTGATCAGGGGACGACTCTGTCTTACTTTATCTGGTTCTAAGCCCTGTCGGTTTCCCAGAAAACAGAAGTTTTCTTTTTCCGCTCCTCTTTCAGTTTTGGTTTACAGTCTTGTTTTAGTTTTTGCTTCTGCTTCAATTCTAGTTCTGCTGTATTCCGGGTTCCCTCTCAGTTTGATCCTTAACAAAACACGCTGTCCAACCATGGATTCCATAAAATTCCACGTGCTGAACTTCAATCCATGCCTCCTCACTCTTCGTGCTGCAGATCTTGTTGTTCCACATGAAACAAGCTGCTGCAGTTCTGCAAGTCCTTCACCATTTTACATGGTTCTCCTGTACCTGTCCATTACAGCTTCTCCTGCTGTAGTTCCACCTGTCCATCACCATTCTACCTGACGCATTTCTATAAAACACTCACCATTATTCACGCTTCTTCTCCACCTGTCCCTTATCATTGTACCTGCTCATCACTATCATACATGCTGCAGCTCGACGTGTACCTCACCACTCCACCTGCTGCAAATTTATCTCACCATTGAGCCTGCAGTAGCTCTAGGTGTTCCTCGCCATTCTATCTGCTTCAGACCAAAATGACACTCACCATTCTATATGCTGTAGTTCGACGAGTGCCTTGTCATTCTTTTTGCTGCAATTACCTCTGCCCCTCACCATTCTGGCTGTTGACATCTTCAATCATTCAGTTTCTTGCAACACTATCCATCCCTCACTATTTTGCCTGCTGCAGTCCAATCTTCCCCTCACGATTTTACTTCCTGCAACACCTCACCAGTCTACCTTCTCCAAATGTATGTGTCCCTCGCCATTCTACCTGCTGAATATCATACATTTATACGCGTCCTGACAATTCTGCCTGCTGCCAATGTAGCTATCCTTCAAAATCTGGCATGCTGCATGTCGAATTTCACATAACGTTCTACATGTTGCAGAACTATCTGTTCCTCACTCTACCGCCAGCTGTATTCCATCTGCTCCACGCCATTCTAAGTGCGGCTGATTCATCTGTCTTTCAACCATCTACCTTCTCTAGACCTGCCTGCCCCACACCATTCTACTGCTGCAGTTCTATCTTTCCCTCATCTTTCTATCTGCTGCAGTGCATCCTGTCCTTCACCATTCCGGATGCTGCAGCTCTAATTGTCCCACACCATTCTACCTTCTACAGTTCCACCTGTTCCTCACTATATCTGCTGCTGCAGCTCTATCCGTTCCTCTTCTTCCTATTTGTTCCTGCTATATCTGTTCCTCGCCATTCTACCTGTCTCAGATCCAGCTCTCCCTGACCATTCTACCTGGTGCATATCTATCTGTCCCTCGCCATTCTACCTGCCGCAGTTCTATCAGTGCTTCAAGATATTGCCTGCAGCAGTTCTATGTGTCCCAAACCATTGTCCCAGAAGAAGAGTGGCCTGTGCCTCATTATTCTGCCTGCTGGACAGTTATCTCAACTCTCATAATTTTAACTGCCGTGGATCCTCCTGTCCCTCAATATTCTACCTTTGTAAATCTACCTGTACTATGTCAATTTCCCTACTGAAGCTAGGCCTGTCCTTCACAATTCTGCCTTGTGCAGATTTACGAGACCCTTACCATTCTCCCCCTGCAGACAAACCTGCCCCTCCCATTCCCCCAGCTGCAGTTAAACATTTTCATTACCATTGCCTCAGCTGCAGTTCCATCTGCCCTGCACCACACCTCCAGCTGCAATACTACCGGTACCTTAAATGCTACTTGCAGCAGTTCTATCTGTACCATATTACATCAGCATTGCTGCAGCTCGATTTATTCCTCACCACTCTACCTGGTTCCATTATATCTGTTCTTCACGATTGCACTTACTGCAAGTCCATCTGCCCATCAGCATTCCATCTGCTGCCTCTGTGTCTTCTGTCCCTCAACATTCTACCTGCTGCTGTTCTATTTGTCCACAACTATTCTGCCTGCAGCAATTCTATCTCTGCCTTTGCTGTTTGTAGTATATATAAATGATTTGGAGGAAAATGTAGCTGGTCTGATTAGTTAGTTTGCGGATGACACAAAGGTTGGCGGAGTTGTGGAAAGTGATGAGGATTGTCAGAGGATACAGGAGGATATAGATCGGTTGGAGACTTGGGCAGAGAAATGGCAGATGGAGTTTAATCCGGACAAATGTGAAGTAATGCATTTTGGAAGGTCGAATGCAGGTGGGAGGTATACAGTAAATGGCAGAACCCTTAGGAGTATTGTCAGGCAGAGAGATCTGGGCATACAGGTCCACAGGTCACTGAAGGTGGCAAAGCTGGTGTTTAAGGTAGTCAAGAAGGCATACGGCATGCTTGCCTTCATCGGTCGGAGCATAGAGTATAAAAACATGCAAGTTATGCTGCAGCTGTACATAACTTTAGTATGGCCACATTTAGAATATTGCGTGCAATTCTGGTCGCCACACTACCAGAAGGACGTGGAGGCTTTGGAGAGGGTACAGAAGAGGTTTACCAGGATGTTGCCTGGTCTGGAGGGCATTAGCTATGAGGAGAGGTTGGTTAAACTGGAATTGTTTTCACTGGAACGACGGAGGTGGAGGGGCGACATGATAGAGGTTTACAAAGTCATGAGCGGCACGGACAGAGTGGATAGTCAGAAGCTTTTTCCCAGGGTGGAAGAGTCAGTTACTCGGGGGCATAGGTTTAAGGTGAGAGGGGCAAAGTTTAGAGGGGATGTTCATTACACAGAGGGTGTTGAGTGCCTGGAACTTGTTGCCGGGGGAGGTGTTAGAAGCAGGTACCATAGAGACGTTTAAGAGGCATCTTGACAAATACATGAATAGGATGGGAATAGAGGGGCACGGACCCCGGAAGTGCAGAAGGTTTTAGGTTAGGCAGGCATCAAAATCGGCGCAGGCTTGTAGGGCCGAATGGCCTTTTCCTGTGCTGTACTGTTCTTTGTACTTTGTTCTTTGTTCATCATTCTCCCTTTTGTAGTTCTATCTGCCCTTCACCTTTCTACAGCACGTCAGTCTGTCTCTTACCATTCTACCAGTATCAGATCTATGTGACCCTTACCAGATAACCTTCTGCAGAACTACCTTTTTTCTCCATGCTCCCTGTTAGGTAAAGCTTTCTCGAACCATTCTGCCGGCTGAAGAACTATTTCTCCCTCAAAATGCTGCTTCCAGTAGTTCTGCCAGGCCTTCATCATTTTAGCTATTGCCATTGAAACTATCCTTGACCATTCTGCCTGCTGCAATTATAGCATGCCTCACCATTCTACCTATTGCAGTTCTATCTGGCAATAATCATTCTGCATAGCTGTCGATCGATCTGTCTGCTACCATTCTATCTGGTGCAGTTCTATTTGTCCATCACTATTCTAGTTGCTGAAATTCTGCCAGTCCTTCACCATTCTACTATTGCATTTCTATCTGTCCATTATCATTGAATCTGCTGTAGCTGTCACTAAATCTTAAACACTATTTAGATAAACCTATGTCTAAGGACCGTTTGACTTCTTATTTTAATCTAATTTGCCCGCTCACACACATAAACTCATAAATAACAGAATTGAACAGGTTTTAAAAGTGGTCTTTTTAAAAATTAGCTGTTTCTTAAGAATAAATAAACAAGTAAGTCTTTGTGGGTTACCTTCCTAATGGATGAGATATTCCAATTGTGGAAATAATCAAATGCTACTCGAAGTAGCATTTGGATGTGCTGAAATTGTCTGTTATTAATAGGCACTCAAAACACTTCAGTTGCAACAGGAATCAACACCGATGAATTCCAGAAAACGCAATCAGCCAAGAGGGATGCAATCTTTAAGCAAATACTCCGAACATATATCCGTACAAACATACGAATTAGAAGCAAGAGTAGGCCCCTCGGCCCCTCGAGCCTGCTGCCCCCTTCAATAAGTTCATGGCTTGAACTGATTTCTCCATATTACCACCTACACCCTTGCTTAACAAGAATATAACTATCTCTGCCTTAAACATAGTCAAATACTCTGCTTCCACCGCCTTTTAAGGAACAGAGTTCCAAACTTCACAAACTTAGCAACCATACCTTTGGACTCTTCATCTAAGTCATTTATATAAATGAATAATATAATTATATCGTTATATCATTTATATAATATTCCTGCTTGGAAGTAAAGAAAGCGAGTTCTGTTCTGTTCAGCAACACAGAAGTGGTCTCTTTTTAAAAAAAGGCGTTTTCTTTCTTCAGGCCATTAACACGGTTGTGTTGTGTGGCACTACCACTGTGCAAAATGAGATAGATTTGGAACCGATCGAGCAACTCAAAACTGGGCATTCATGGGGTGCTGAGCGCCATCAGCCGCAGCAGCATTGTATTCAACCACAATCTGGAACCTCATGACCCAGCAGATCCCCCACTCTACCATTAACAACATGCCGGGGGAGGAATCCTTGTGCAATGACGAGTGCAAGAGGACAGTGCCAGGAGCAGCACAGGCATACCTAAAAATGAGACGTCAGCCTGGTGAAGCTACAACACAGGACTACTTACATGCCAAACAGCGGAGGTAGCATGCAATAGACCGGGTAAGCAATCGGATGAGATCTGAGCTCTGCAGTTCTGCGACATCCAGTCGTGAATGGTGGTGTAAAATTAAACAACTAACATGAGGAGGAGTCACCACAATTATCCCGATCCTCAATGACAGGAAGCCAAAAACGTCAGTGCAAAAGGCAAGCCTGAAGCATGTGCATCCATCTTCAGCCAGAAGTGCCGTGTGAATGATCCATCTTGGCCTCGTCCTGAGATCCCCAGCATGACAGATGCCACTCTTCAAACAATCCGATTCACTCCAGGTGATATCAAGAAACGACTGAAGGCACTGGACACTACATAGGCTATCAGTCCTGACAACATTATGGCAAAAGTACTGAAGACCTGTGATCTAGATCTAACCACACCCCTAGCCAAGCTGTTCCAACACAGCTACAACACTCGCGTCTACCCGGCAATTTGGAAAATTGCCCTGGTATGACCTGTGCACGAAAAGCAGGACAAATTCAACCTGGCCAATTACCATCCTCTCAGCCTTCTCTCGATGATCAGCAGAGTAATGGAAGGGGTCGTCGATATTGCTATGAATCCGAAATTGCTCAGCAATAATCTGTTCAAAGACTGGCAGTTTGGCTTCCGCCAGGGCCACTCAGCTCCTGCCCTCAGCAACGCCTTGGTCCAAACATAGAGACAAGAGCTGAACTCAGGAGGTGTGGTGGAGAGTGATTGATCTTGATATCAGGGCAGGATTTGACCGTGTGTGGCAGCAAGCGGCCCTAGCAAAACTGGAGTCAATGGGAATCTGGCGGGAAACGCTCCGCTGGGTGGAGTCATACTTAGCACAAAGGGAGATGGTTGTCATTGTTGGTGGTCAATCATCTTAGTCCCAACGCAGAAATGCCGGAGTTCCACAGAGTAGTGTACTCGGCCCAACCATCTTCAGCTGCTTCATCAATGACCTTCCTTCAATCATAAGGTTAGAAGTTGGGATGTTTACGGATTATTGCATAATGTTCAGCACCATTCACGCCTCCTCAGATACGGAAGCAGTCCATGTTGAAATTCAGCAAAACCTCGACAACATCCAGACCTGAGCTGATAAGTGGCAGGAGTCATTTGTGTCACACAACTGCCCGGCAATAACCATCTCAAACAACAGGGAATCCAACCATCTCCCCTTGAGTTTCAATGGCATTAACATTGCTGAATCCCCTACTATCGCCATCCTGGAGGTTTCCATTGACCCGAAACTGAACTGGACCTGTCACATAAATGACCTGACTACAAGAGCAGGTCAGAAATTGGGAATTCTGCGGCGGTTAATTCAACTCCTCTCTCCCCTAAGTCTATCCACTATCAACAAGGCACTCTTTGGGAGTGCGATGGACCTCTCTCCACTTGCCTGGATGGGTGCAGCTCCAAAAACACTCAAAAATGCTCGACACCAACCAGGAAAAAGCAACCCGCATGATTGGCAGCCCATCCACCACCTTCAACATTCACTCCATCCACCACTGACGCATTGCTGTGCAGCAACTCGCCAATGTTCCTTCGATAGCAGCTTTCAAGTTCTCTTCAAAGCCACGCACCATCCTGGCTCGGAACTATATCACTGTTCCTTCACTCTCGCTTGGTCAAAATCCTGGAACTTCCTTCCTATTAGCACGATGGGTGTACCTACACTGCAAAGACGGCAGGGGTTCAAAAAAGGCAACTCACTACCACATTCTCAAGGCCAATGAGGTGTGAGCAATAAATGCTGGCCGAGCCAGCGACGCTCACATCCTACGAATGAATATATCAAAAAACGTGGGTTTATGATATTATAGCTCTTACTGAGAGATAGCTGAAAAAAGAGTAGGAAGAACAACTCAATAATCGTGTTTACAAAGTATTTGGAGGAGATCGATAGTGGGATAAAAAAAAGAAGGAATCGCAATCGTGATTACGCAAGCGATTATCGCTCTTTGGAGGTAATGATATAGCAGAATGATCATCAAATCTAGCCATATGGGTTGAACTAAAGAGTAAACAAGGGGAAAATACATTACAGGGCGTTTACCAAAGACCCCAAACAGTTCGAGGAAGACAGGAGAGTGACCAAATGTCTGAGAAGTGCAAAAAGTAATGGAGCAGTGATAGTGGAGGATTTCAATAACCATAATATTAACAGGAATAAAATTAATGTTAAAGGAGCAGATCGAGAAGAATGTTTTCAATGTATTCAGAAAAACACTTATTTTAGCCAGTTAGTACCAAGCCCAACAATTCTGGGCTTAGTTTTGGTGAATGAAGCCAGGCAGGTGGAAGGCTTATCAGTTGGGGGAACTTTGGTGGAAGTGATCATAATTCAGTTAGATGAAGGGTAGTTTTGGAAAAGGACAAAGATGAACCAGGAATAAAGGTTTTCCGTGGCTGCAAACTTAATTTTACTCGGCTGTTATGTGATTTAGCTAATGTTGACTGGAAACAGCTACTTGAATTGAAATAAGTGCCAGATCAGTGGGAAGCATTCATGGAAGAGATAGTTCGAGTTCAGAGCAGGTATGTTACCTTAAAAAGACATGGACTAACAAATTAAGAGGCCACTTGATGTCATGGGGCTTAAACGGGAGGATCAAGAAACAAAGGAAAGCGTATGACTGATACTGAGGGCTCAATATTGCAAAGCAAAACCTGGAGGAGCATAAAACAGTGTTGGGGTGAATTTTAAAAAAGCACATTTAAAGAATTGCAAACAGAGGGCATGAAAACATTGTCAAGCAAAATCAAGGAAGCCCCAAACTCGTTTCTATATAAATACACAAAAAACAAGTGGATAATTAGAGAAAGAATGTCGTCTATCAGCGACCATGAGGGTAAAACGTATGTGGAGGCAGAGGGATTTGATATGGTTCTTAATGAATACTTTGCATGCATTTGCAGAAAAGAAAGGGACGATGCAAGTATTGTAATTTGGGAGGAGGCATGTGAAACATTAGATGAAATTATCATAGCAAGAGAGAAGTTATAAAGAGTGTTAAAATCTTTAAACGTGGACAAATCCCTCGGCCCGGACGAAACGTATCACAGGTTGTTTAGTGGAGAAGGAGAACAATAGCAGGATGCTGGTCATCATTTTCCAGTAGGCTCTGGCTGCAGATGTGGCGAAAGTGGAACGGAGGACAGTTAACGTTGTACTATTGTTTAAAAAAAAGATAGAAAGGGATAGACCATTAATTATAGTCCAATCTGCCTAATTTTGGTGGTGGAAGCATTATTGAAAAAATTCTGAGGCACAGAATAAATCATCATTTAGTAAGAAACGGGTTAATCAAAGACAGCCAGCACCCAGTCATAGAGTCATAGAAATATACAGCACAGAAACAGGCCCTCTGGCCCAACGTATCTGTGCCGGCCATCAAGTACCTATCAAGCATCCCATGTTCCAGCAGTTGATGCGTAGCCTTCGGTGTGATGGCGTTTTAATTGCTCATCTAAATACTTCTTAAATGTTATGAGGGTTCGTGCCTCTACCACCCCTTCAGGCAGTCAGGTTTCAGATTCCAAACACCCTCTGGGCGATTTTTTTCCCTCACGTGCCATTTAAACATCCTGCCCCTTAGCTTAAATCTATGCCCCATGGTTATTAACACCTCCGCTAAGGGAAAAAAGCTTCTTCCTATCAATGTCCCTCAGAATTTTGCATACCTAAATCTGGTCCCCCCTCAGCCTTCTCTGCTCTAAGGAAAACAGCCATAGCCTATCCAATCTGTCTTCATAGATGAAACGCACCAGCCCCAGGCAACACCCTGGTGAATGTCCTCTGCACCCTCTCCAGTGCGATCACATCCGTCCTATCTGTTAAGAAAAGGTGGTGTCTGACCAATATAACTGAATTCTCAGGTAATGGTTTTGGCAAAGGCTAACAAGACAATACAATACATGATAAATGGTAGGAGTCTGAGAAGTATAGACAAAAAGGGGACCTTCGAGGAAGCAGCGCTTCTTCTTTCTTGAATTGGTCTCCCAAACGGTTTCTGCAGCAACTACACAAAGACCAGTACTATATCGTGTAATGCAGACTTATTTAAGTATGAAAGTCTACTAATATAGTGCAATAAAATCTACAAGGTTTTTTAAAGCTTTTGAGATAATCTTAAATGCCAGTAACAATAACACTGATTCACCTGCAACAAACAGAATCACCAGCCCACTGAGATGTTACGGCTGATTTGAAAGATTCCTGTCTGTGCCTTAAGCATCACTATGTTTGAGAGCAGAGAGGAAAATATGGTAATGGAGGATTCCACTCTTTTAACAGAATATACCATTATTTTCATCGGATCAAAAGTCGTTCCTATGTCTTAAGGGATGAACGACCCTGCCTGGCACAATTTTCCCTCTGTGTTTTGGCCAGATGATGTGGAGTGCCAAGGCAGTAAGTTGGTAGATATAAACCAACTGTGCACCAATTTTATCCGACCAGAATTCCTTTCTGGAGCAAGACAGCTGGAAAGGGCAGAATTCTTTCAAAACCAAATTTGTAATTCGGTCCCTGACAGTGCTGCAACAGACAACGATGGTGTTCAATAAGATCAGCGCAGACTTGGAGGACCGAATGACCTGTTCCTGTGCTGTACTGTTCTTTGTTCTTTGACATTGTAAGTGAAATAATTACCCGAAAGTAAGAAGGAAATCTCAGTAGATTGTGCAAAATTAAAATGTGCCAGGATAATACTGAATTAAGTGAAATCCAAATGGCTATCGGGTTTCTCGGCACTGAATCTCTTGACGGAGGAGTGCCACTCGGTGCCCAGGAGTTCTGTTGATATTCTACAACGTCTCCATTGTGTGAATGCCCGAGCCCTCACAGATGGTTCGGAACTTATCTCGCTGACCTTGTAATAAACATGCCACAAAGTCAATCAAAGAACAAAGAACAGTACAGCACAGGAACAGGCCATTCGGCCCTCCAAGCCTGCGCCGAACTTGATGCCTGCAGAGACTAACACCTTCTGCACTTCCGGGGCCCATATCCCTTTATTCACTTCCTATTCATGTATTTGTCAAGATGTCTCTTAAACGTCGCTATCGTATCTGCTTCCACCACCTCTCCTGGCAGCAAATTCCAGGCACTCACCACCCTCTGTGTAAAAAACTTGCCTCGCACATCACCTCTAAACTTTGCCCCTCGCACCTTAAATCTATGTCCCCTAGTAATTGACTCTTCCACCTTCTGACTATCCACTCTGTCCATGCTGCTCATAACTTTGTAAACCTCTATCATGTCGCCCCTCCACCTCCGTCGTTCCAGTGAAAACAATCCGAGTTTTTCCAACCTCTCCTCATGGCTAAAGCCCTCCAGACCAGGCAACATCCTGGTAAACCTCCTCTTTATCCTCTCCAAAGCCTCCACGTCCTTCTGGTAGTGTGGCGACCAGAAGTGCACGCAATATTCCATGTGTGGTTTAAATCAATCGGCTTAAAATCTAATCATTACTCGGAGAATTTATACCAGAAGATCAATGGCAATGGAAGTGCAAAATTTCGAAAGCAACGTCGTTCCAGTGGACTTCCGTTAACTTGAAAAACTGCAGCATTTAAAAGATTTTGAATGCCTGTTAATAGTTCCCTTTTCAGAGGCGGTTATCAGCTCATCGAACTGTTACTTTTGGATGAACGGGTAACAGCTTAGAAGTAGCATCAGAGAAACAGGTGATGCCAGAGACACGGAGCCGGTAAAATTTTCCATTTCTGCGAGGCGAAACACAGTCAAAGCATTAACATTGATAGAAAGGTAAATCTGAAGGTTGAACAATGGGCGCTCGAAGACGTTGTGCCAAGATTAAGCACCAGTCCAGCTGAAAATATCCATTCCTGTTCCACCATAGCTGAAAGAAACATCTACTACTGAACACTCCAGGTGAACGACAAAGATGGCAGGTGTAAAAGATGGAAAACAATTTATCTTTGCGAGGGGATAAAGCAATCTCAAATACTGAAAACATTCCCGTGCTGCTCATGGCAAAGCTATATTGTTTCATTGGTTAAATGGGCGAACGAGAATATTGGCCTCTTTTCAGAACAATGTTCTGCAAATTGCATCAATACGCCAGGACCAGTATCTCCATTCCTCTATAATATCTAGACTAGTTTGTGCACTGTATATTTCCACATGTACAGCTCCAATTGTGGTAGTAAACTGTTATTTCCATGCCATCGACGATATTTCAAACGTTGACAAGGGGGGAGGGTGTGTTTGTGTGGGGGGGGTGGGGTTGGTGGGGGTGGTGGTGGTGGTGCGTGCGTCTTCACCCTTCGAAGATTTGGGTTCTATTGATGATCAGTTGTTCAATACTCTGACAAAACACGAGTCCGTTCACCTTCCTCCATTGCAACCTTTTATGTCCCTGTTTCCAGACATATTAAAATGTGATTGCATATGGGTTTCTTCCGATGAAAATTGACTTAGATGAAAGGCAATTGCGAGGCTAAAGAAGAACAAGATGTTCCTCAACGAATGCGACATTAGATTTGATGCTTCCTTCCAGGAGCATGAAAGAGTAAGATAAAATACAAAATGTATGGTGACTGAATAAAGACCTTGTGCATTTATATTTTGCATTCTTTCTCCTGGCCAGTGTTTTGAAATTGAGGACAACGTCTACCTAAAAATGAGGTCGTCGAGGAGGGTTTGTCTACTGAGTCAGTATGGGTGGAAGTCAGAAACAGGAAAGGAGCAGTCACTTTATTGGGAGTTTTCTATCGACCCCCCAATAGCAACAGAGACACGGGTGAACAGATTGGGAGGCAGATTTTGGAAAGATGCAGAAGTAACAGGGTTGTTGTCATGGGTGACTTCAACTTCCCTAACATTGATTGGAACCCCCTTAGTGCAAATAGTTTCGATGGAGCAGATTTTGTCAGGTGTGTCCAGGAAGGTTTCCGGACTCAATATGTAGGTAGGCCGACTAGAGGGGAGGCTATGTTGGATTTGGTGCTTGGCAACGAACCAGGCCAGGTGGCAGATCTCTCGGTGGGAGAGCATTTCGGTGATAGTGATCACAACTCCCTGACCTTTACTATAGTCATGGAGAGGTTTGGAGCAGACGGGATGGGAAAATATTTAATTGGGGGATGAGAAATTACAATGCTATTAGGCAGGAACTGGGGAGCTGAAATTGGGAACAGATGTTCTCAGGGAAAAGCACGACAGAAAGGTGGAGGTTGTTTAGGGAGCACTTGCTGCGACTGCAGGATAGGTTTTTCCTGATGAGGCAAGGAAGGTATGGTAGGGTGAAGGAACATTGGATGACTGGAGATGTGGAACAGCCAGTCAAGAGTAAGAAGGAAGCTTACTTAAGGTTGAGGAAGCAAGGATCAGACAGGGCTCTAGAGGGTTACAAGGTAGCCAGGAAGGAACTGAAGAATGGACTTAGGAAAGCTAGAAAGGGGCATGAAAAAGTCTTGGCGGGTAGGATTAAGGAAAATCCCAAGGTGTTCTACACTTATGTGAGGAACAAGAGGATGGCCAGAGTGAGGGTAGGGCTGATCAGGGATAGTGGAGGGAACTTATGACTGGAGTCGGAGGAGGTAGGGGAGGTCCTAAATGAATACTTTGCTTCAGTATTCATTAGTGAGAGGGACCTGGACGTTTGTGAGGACAGCGTCAAACAGACTGATATGCTCGAACAGGTTGATGTTAAGAAGGAGGATGTGCTGGAAATTTTGAAAGACATGAGGATAGATAAGTCCCCAGCGCCAGAATGGATATACCCAAGGTTATTCCGTGAAGTGATGGAAGAGATTGCCGCGCCTTTGGCGATGATGTTTGCGTCCTCACTGTGCACTGGAGTAGTACCAGATGATTGGAGGGTGGCAAATGTTATTCCCTTGTTCAAGAAAGGGAATAGGGATTACCCTGGAAATTACAGACCAGTTAGTCTTACGTCGGTGGTGGGTAAATTATTGGAGAGGATTCTGAGAGACAGGATTTATGATTATTTGGAAAAACATAGTTTGATTAGAGATAGTCAGCATGGCAATGTGAGGGGCAGGTCATGCCTCACAATCCTTCTTGAATTCATTGAGGATGTGAAAAGACACATTGATGAAGGAAGAGCAGTGGATGTGGTGTATATGGATTTTAGCAAGGCTTTTGATAAGTTTCCCCATGGTAGGCTTATTCGGAAAGTAAGGAGGCATGGGATACAGGGAAATTTGGCTGTCTGGCTACAGAATTGGCTGGCCCATAGAAGACAGAGGGTGGTAGGAGATGGGAAGCATTCAGCCTGTAGCTCGGTGGCCAGTTGTGTTCCGCAGGGATCTGTTCTGGGACCTCTGCTCTTTGTGATTTTTATTATTGACTTGGATGAGGAAGTGGAAGGCTGGGTTAGTAAGTTTGCCGATGACACAAAGGTTGCTGGAGTTGTGGATAATGTGGAAGGCTGTTGTAGGTTGCAACGGGACATTGACAGGATGCAGAGCTGGGCTGAGAAGTGGCAGATAGAGTTCAACCTGGAAAAGTGTGAAGTGATTCATTTTGGAAGGTCGAATTTGAATGCAGAATACAGGCTTAAAGACAGGATTCTTGGCAGTGTGGAGGAACAGGCGTATCTTGGTGTCCACGTCCATAGATCCCTCAACGTTGTCTCCCAAGTTGACAGGGTTGTTAAGAAGGCGTATGGTGTGTTGGCTTTCATTAACAGGGGGATTGAGTTTAAGAGCCGTGAGGTTATGCTGCAGCTCTATAAAGCCCTGTTTAGACCACACTTGGAATATTGGAATATTCATTTTTAGTTATTTTTTCTGCCTTTTTTTTACATTCCTTTTTACATTTTTTACAATCTTTTTTTGCATTTATCTCATTTCATCTTAGTTTGTTCAGTTTGTTTACCCACTATTTTTTTCAGGTTGTTTTTCTTCAGGTTTGCACTTGCTGCTGCTCAATATTCAGTGTATTCACACCTAATCTGTACTAATGCTTTGTCTTTCAACACACCATTGACATATTGTTTGCCTTTTCTCCGTGACCTTTTGGTCAGCTATGTGGCCCGGTCCAATCTGCACCTTCTCCTTTGTTATCTCTTGCCCCACCCCCACCTGACTTGTTTATAATCTGTGACTTTTCTAATATTTGTCAGTTCCGAAGAAGGGTCACTGACCCGAAACGTTAACTCTGCTTCTCTTTCCACAGATGCTGCCAGACCTGCTGAGTGATTCCAGTATTTCTTGTTTTTGTTTGTCTTGGAATATTGTGTTCAGTTCTGGTCGCCTCATTCCAGGAAGGATGTGGAAGCTTTAGAGAGGGTGCAGAGGAGATTTACCAAGATACTGCCTGGACTGGAGGGCATGTCTTATGAAGAAAGGATGAGGGAGCTAGGGCTTTTCTCATTGGAGCGAAGAAAGATGAGAGGTGACTTGATAGAGGTTTACAAGATGATGAGAGGCGTAGATAGAGTGGATAGCCAGAGACTTTTTCCCAGGTCCAAAAGAGCTATC
Source organism: Heterodontus francisci (assembly GCF_036365525.1). NCBI lineage: Eukaryota > Metazoa > Chordata > Chondrichthyes > Heterodontiformes > Heterodontidae > Heterodontus > Heterodontus francisci. The sequence continues at coordinate 17,287,446 of NC_090409.1, read as the reverse complement.
ACCAAGGGGCATAATTTTAAGGTGATTGGAGGAAGGTTTAGGGGAGATGTCAGAGGTAAGTTCTTTACACAGAGAGCGGTGGGTGCGTGGAATGCGCTGCCAGCGGTGGTAGTAGAAGCAGATCATTAGGTACATTTAAGCGACTCTTGGACAGGTACATGGATGATAGTAGTATGAAGGGTATGTAGGTAGTTTGATCTTAGAGTAGGTGAAAGGGTCGACACAACATCGTGGGCCGAAGGGCCTGTACTGTGCTGTACTGTTCTAAAAGGAAACACAGAGACGAATGCGCCACATTTTAAACACTTAAAACCTTTTGCTCTTTCACTAAGTAGTTTTATTCCTTTGGGCAGTCTCTCCTGCAGAAATAGTTTTATTAAATCACCATATGATGGGACACTCTATCTACTGACCCGAATCTTTAACTCTGCTTCTCTTTCCACAGATGCTGCCAGACCTGCTGAGTGGTTCCAGCATTTCTTGTTTTTATTTCTGGAATGGCTGGGTTGTCTTACGAGGAAAGATTGCACAGGCTAGGCGTGCATCCGCTAGAGTTTTGAAGAGCAAGAGGCGAATTGATTGAAACATAAAAGATCCTGAGGCATCTTGATAGGGTGGACGTGGAAAGGATGTTTCCTGTTGTGGGAGAATCTATAAATAGGGGTCACTAGTAAAAAAGAAGGGGTCTCCTATTTAAGACATAGATGAGGAGTCTTTTTATCTCAGAGGGTTGTGGGTCTTTGGAATTCTCTTCAGCAAAAGATAGTGGATGCAGAGTCTTTAAATATTTTAAGGCAGAGGTAGATACATTCTTGAAATCAAGGTGTGAAAGGCCATCAGCAGTATATTGTTAAGCTGAGGTTACAATCAGATCTGCCATGATTTCATTGAAGGGTGGAGCAGACTCGAGGGGCTAAATGGCCTACTCCTGCTCCTATTTCTTCTGTTCGTATGTTTCAAATTCCTCAAAATCTGATCCAAAATTGTCTCCTTCCTGGTTATATCAGAAAATACGTATGTAGCAAATTCTCCTGAGCACACTTCAGAAAACCCATCTGTCATATGATGCCTAACATTATCATCAATATGATGGAATCTACAGCTTGTGCAACGAGTGAAGAAGTGGGCGCCATCTCTTTTCTGAACAAGTAAATCAAAGAATCACAGAATCAAACAATTGTTAAAGCTAGTGGTGTTCCGCAGGGATCAGTGCTGGGACCTTTGCTGTTTGTAGTATATATAAATGATTTGGAGGAAAATGTAGCTGGTCTGATTAGTAAGTTTGCGGACGACACAAAGGTGGTGGAGTTGTGGATAGTGATGAGGATTGTCAAAGGATACAGCAGGATATAGATCCATTGGAGACTTGGGTGGAGAAATGGCAGATGGAGTTTAATCCGGACAAATGTGAGGTAATGCATTTTGGAAGATCTAATGCAGGTGGGAAGTATACAGTAAATGGCAGAACCCTGAGGAGTATTGACAGGCAGAGAGATCTGGGCGTACAGGTCCACAGGTCACTGAAAGTGGCAACGCAGGTGGATAAGGTAGTCAAGAAGGCATACGGCATGCTTGCCTTCATCGGTTGGGGCATAGAGTATAAAAATTGGCAAGTCATGCTGCAGCTGTACATAACTTTAGTCAGGCTACACTTAGAATATTGCGTGCAATTCTGGTCGCCACACTACCAGAAGGACATGGAGACTTTGGAGAGGGTACAGAAGAAGTTTACCAGGATGTTTTCCTGGTCTGGAGGGCATTAGCTATGAGGAGAGGTTGGATAAACTCGGATTGTTTTCACTAGAACGACGGAGATGGAGGGGCGACATGATGGAGGTTTACAAAGTCATGAGCGGCATGGACAGAGTGAATAGTCAGAAGCTTTGTCCCAGGGTGGAAGAGTCAGTTACTAGGGGACATAGGTTTAAGGTGAGAGGGGCCAAGTTTAGAGATGATGTACGAGGCAGGTTCTTTACACGGAGGGTGGTGAGTGCCTGGAACTTGCTGTCGGGGGAGGTGGTGGACGCAGGTACGATAGCGACGTTTAAGAGGCATTTTGAGAAATACATGAATAGAATAGGAATAGAGGGATGTGGTCCCCGGAAGTGCAGCAGCTTTTAGTTCAGGCAAGCATCAAGATCGGCGCAGGCTTGGAGGGCCGAATGGCCTGTTCCTGTACTGTACTGTTATTTGCTCTCTTTGTTCTTTGTTCAGAGAAGGAAACCAATCAGTCCAACAGTCTCTGCTAACTGATTGAAAGAGCAATATACCTAGTGCCACTTCCCCAGCTTCTCCCCTTAACCAAGGATATTATTCCTTTCCTGATAACAACCCAATTCCCTCTCGAATGCCACGATTGAGAAGGCCTCCACCATACTCTCAGGTACTCCCTTATGTTTTGATGACTGACAAGTTTCTTTTTCTTACCGACAAGATATGTTAAAAGTTAACACTCAGTCAGCTGCGGCTGTTACTTGCACTTTTTTTTATTCACGCATGGATGTGGACGTCGCTCCCTCGGCCAGCATTTGCGGCCCATCCTTAATTGCCCTTGAGAATGTGGTGTTGAGCTGCCTTCCTGAACTGCTGCCATCCTCGTGGGTTCGGTACACCCCCAGTGATGCTCGGGAGGGGGTTCCAGGTTTTTCAACAGCAACAATGATGGGCCAGCGATATAGTTTAATGCATGTGGCTTGGAGGGGATTTCGCAGGTGGTGCTGTTCTCATGCATCTGATGCTCTTGTCCTTCTACGTGGTAGAGGTCGAGCGTTTGGAAGATGCTGTCGAAGGAGCCTTGGTGTGTCGCTGCAGTGCATCGTCTAGATGGTACACACTGCTGACACTCTGTGCCGGTGGTGGATGGAGCGAATGTTTGTAGATGGTGCGCCAATCAAGTGGGCTGCTTTGACCTGGATGGTGCCGATTTTGTTGAGTGTTGTTGGAGCTGCAACCATCCAGGCAAGTGAAGATTATTCCATCACACTCCAGACTTGTGCATTGTTGATGGTGGACAGGTTTTGGGGAGTCAAGAGGTGAGTTACTCGCCGCAAGATTCCCAGCCTCTGACCTGCTCTTGTAACCACGGCTTTTGTATGGCACTCCAGGTCAGTTTTTGACCAATGGCAACCGCCAGGATGATGATTGTGGAGGATTCAGCGATGGTAATGCCATTGAATGTCAAGGGGAGATGGTTAGACACCCTGTTGTTGGTGATGGTCATTGCCTGGCACTTGTGTGGAACGAATGTTACTTGGCACTTAACAGCCCCAAGCCTGCATATTGTCCAGGTCTTGCTGCACTTCTACACGGACTGTTTCAGTATCATAAGAGTGCGGATAGTTCTGAACATTGTGCAGCCATTGGCGGACATCAATACGTCTCACCTTATGATGGAAGGAAGGTCATTGATGAAGCAGCTGAAGAAGGTTGGCACTAGGACTCTAATGTTCTGAGACTGAGATGGTTGATCAGGGAGAAGACTCAGAGAATGGAGTACTGGAGTGGTGAGTGTAAAAACCTTAACCTCGGGGATTCGCAGCCTAGTTCCAGGTAGAAGACTCAGAGGGCGGAATACCGGAGTGGTGAGTATAAAAACATTACCCCGGGGATTCGCGGCCAAGTACCAGGAAGAAGACTGACGGTGGAGTACCGGAGAGGTGAGTGTAAAAACCTTACCTCAGGGATTCGTGGCCTCATTCCATGGAGAAGACTCAGAGGGCGGAGCACCGGAACAGTGACTATATAGAGTAACTTACCTCGGGTGGAAAGAAAACCTGTAAACGTGACGTTACAGGAAAGCTGTGACCTGATCTGCTGGGAGGGAATCTGCACTCAATTTGAAAACAAAACATCGATAAACTAATTAACTCTAATTAACTAATTTATTAATAAGTAGAGGAGTAACTAAACCGGAGGGAGGAAATTACTGTATTTAGCGTTTAATATTTATAGTAGAAACCTAGCGCTCGGGACCATATAGTTAAGTATAACTTAATGTATTAAGGATTTAATAAACATTTATTTGAAATTATTTTATTAATTAGTGCTAGAAATGTCAGTGAGAGGGGTACAGTGCTTCACCTGTGAGATGTAGGAGGTCCTTGATGCTTCCAGCGTTCCGGACAACTACATCTGCATGAAGTGTATCCAATTGCATCTCCTCACAGACACATGGATCGGTTGGAGCAGCAATTGGATGCACTTAGGAGCATGCAGGTGGCAGAAAGCATCATAGGCAGGAGTTTTAGAGACGTGGATACACACAAGGTTCAGGCAGATAGATGGGTGACCGTTAGAATGGGCAGGCAGTCAGTGCAGGAATCACACCACCCCCCACTCCGCCCCGTGGCTGTCCCCCTCTCTAGCATGAATACCATTTTGGATGCTTTTGGTGGGGATGGCCTCCCAGGGGAAAACAACAGCAGCAGCCAGAGCAGTGGCACCACGGCTAGCTCTGTTGTTCGGCATGGAGGGACAACGCGCAGAAGAGCAATAGTTATAGGGGACTCTGTAGTCAGGGGCACAGATAGGTGCTTCTGTGGACGTGAAAGAGACTCCAAGATGGTATGTTGCCTCCCTGGAACCAAGGTCAAGGATGTCTCTGAACGGGCAGAAGGCATGCTGAAGGGGGAGGGTGAACAGCCAGAGGTTGTGGTGCATATTGTTACCAACGGCATAGTCAGTAAGAGTGACGAGGTCCTGCAGGGGGAGTTTAGGGAGTTAGGTAGAAGTTAAAATACAGGACCTCTAAGGTTGTACTCTCGGGATTACTCCCTGTGCCACTTGCCAGTGAGGCTGGAAATAGGAAGATAGTGCAGCTAAACACGTGGCTAATCAGCTGGTGTTGAAGGGAGGGTTTCAGATATCTGAATCAAAGAGATCTCTTCCGTGGCCGGAGGGACCTGTACAAGAAGGATGTGTTGCATCTAAACTGGAGGGGCACAAATATCCTGGCTGCCAGGTTTGCTACCCTCTCTCAGGAGGGTTTTAACTAGTGTGACAGGGGGGTGGGAACCAGAGCAATAGCCAGCAGGTGAAATAACTGATGGGAAAATAGTGAATAAGGCCAGTAAGACTGAGAGGAAGAGCAGGCAGGGAGATGTTGCTGAGCAAAGCGGGACTGGTGGTCTGAAGTGCATATATTTCAATGCGAGAAGTATAACAGGTAAGGCAGAGGAACATAGAGCTTGGATTAGTACTTGGAACTTTGATATTGTTGCTATTACAGAGACTTGGTTGAAGGAAGGACAGAATTGGCAGCTAAGCATTCCAGGATTACGATGCTTCAGGCAGGATACAGGGGGATGTAAAATGGGTGGTGAAGTTGAATTACTGGGTAAGGAGAATATCACAGCTGTACTGTGGGAGGACACCTCGGAGGGCTCATGCAGTGAAGCAATATGGGTAGAGCTCAGGAATAGGAAGGGTGCAGTCACGATGTTGGGGGTTTACTACAGGCCTCCCAACAGCCAGCAGGAGATAGAGGAATGAGATATGTAGACAGATTTTGGAAAGATGTAAAAACAACAAGGTTGTTGTGGTGGGTGATTTTAACCTTCCCTGTAGTGACTGGGACTCACGTAGTGCTAGGGGCTTGGATGGGGCAGAATTTGTAAGGAGCATCCAGGAGGGCTTCTTGAAACAATATGTAGATAGTCCAACTAGGCAAGGGGCCGTACTGGACCTGGTATTGGGAAATGAGCCCGGCCAGGTGGTCGAAGTTTTTGTAGGGGAGCATTTCGGGAACAGTGACCATAATTGGGCGGCACAGTAGTGCAGTGGTTAGCACTGCAACTTCACAACTCCAGTGACCCGGGTTCAATTTTGGGTACTGGCTGTGACCGTGTGGGTTTTCACTGGGTTCTCTGGTTTCCTTCCACAGCCAAAGACTTGTAGGTTGATAGGTAAATTGGTCATTATAAACTGCCCCTAGTGTAGGTAGGTGGTAGGAGAATGGTGGGGATGTAGTCGGAAAATAGGATTAGTATAAATGGGTGGTTGTTGGTCGGCAGAGACCCAGTGGGCCGAAGGGCCTGTATCTCTGAATAATTAAATAGAATAAATAAATTCTGTAGGTCTTCAGATACTTGTGGATCAGGATAAAAGTAATCCTTGGGTGAAGGTGCGAAATTGGGGGAAGGCTAGTTATAGCAATATTAGGCAGGAACTGAAGAATTTAGATGGGGGGGCGGCTGTCTGAGGATAAATCAACATCCGACATGTAAGAGTCTTTCAAACGTCAGTTGATTAGAATCCAGGACTGGCATGTTCCTGTGAGGAAGAAGGATAAGTTTGGCAAGTTTTGGAAATCTTGGATAACGAGGGATATTGTGAGCCGAGTCAAAGGGAAAAAAAGAAGCATTCATAAGGGCTAGAAGGCTGGGAACAGTCTAAGCCCTTGAGGGATATAAAGAAAGTAGGAAGAATAAAGTATAAGAATAAGTATAAAGAAAGCAAGGAGTCAGGAGGGCGAAAAGTGATCATGACAAGTCATTGGCAAACAGGATTAAGGAGAATCCCAAGGCTTTTTATACTTATATAAAGAGCTAGAGGGTGGCCAGGGAAAGGGTTGGCCCACTCAAGGACAGAGGATGGAATCTATGCGTGGAGCCAGCGGAAATTGGCGAGGTACTAAATGAGTACTTTGCATCAGTATTCACCAAAGAGAAGGACTTGGTGGATGATGAGTCTGGGGAAGGGTGTGGAAATAGTCTGGGTCCTGTCGCTATCAAAAAAGAGGAGGTGTTGGGCGTCTTGAAAAAAATTAAGGTAGATAAGTGCCCAGGGCCTGATGGGTTCTACCCCAGAATACTGAGGAAGGCGATGGAGGAAATTGCTGTGGCCTTGACAGAAATCTTTGTATGCTCATTGGCTATAGGTGAGGTCCCAGAGGACTGGAGAATAGCCACTGTTGCTCCTTTGTTTAAGAAGGGGAGCAAGGATACTCCAGGAAATTATGGGCTGGTGAGCCTTACGTCAGTGGTAGCGAAGTTATTGGAGAGGATTCTTCGGGACAGGATTTACTCCCATTTGGAAACAAATGGACTTATGAACGAGAGGCAACATGGTTTGGTAAAGGGGAGGTCGTGTCTCACTAAATTGATCGAGTTTTTTGAGGAAGTGCCGAAGATGATTGATGAAGGAAGGACAGTGGATGTTGTCCACATGGCATTCAATAAAGACTTTGACAAAGTCCCTCGTGGCAGACTGGTACAAAAGGTGAAGTCACACGGGATCAGAGGTGAGCTGGCAAGATGGATACAGAACTAGCTCGGTCATAGAAGACAGAGGGTAGCAGTGGAGGGGTGCTTTTCTGAATGGAGGGCTGTGACTGTTGGTGTTCCGCACCACTCAGTGATGTGACCTTTGCTGTTTGTAGTATATGCAAGTGCTTTGGAGGAAAATGTCGCTGGTCTGATTAGTAAGTTTGCGGATGGCACAAAGATTGGTGGAGCTGCGGATAGTGATGAGGATTGTCAAAGGATACAGCAGGATATAGATCGGTTGGTGACCTGGGCGGAGAAATGGAAGATGGAGTTTAATCCGGACAAATGTGAGGTAATGCATTTTGGAAGGTCGAATACAGGTGGAAAGTATACAGTAAATGGCAGAACCCTTAGGAGTGTTGGCAGGCAGAGAGGTCTGTGCCTACAGGTCCACAGATCAATGACAGTGGCAACGCAGGTGGATAAGGTTGTCAAGAAGGCATACGGCATTCTTCCCTTCATTGGTTGGGGCATAGACCATAAAAATTCGCAAGCTGTACAGAACCTTAGTTAGGCCACACTCGGAATATTGCATACAATTCTGGTCGCCACACTACTAGAAGGATGTCGAGTCTTTAGAGAGGTTACAGAAGAGGTTTTCCAGGATGTTGCCTGGTCTGGAGTGTGTTAGCTGTAAGGAGTGGTTGGATAAACTTGGATTGTTTTCACTGCAACGACGGAGGTGGAGGGGCGACATGATAGAGGTTTACAGAGTTATGAATGGCATGCATAGAGTGGGTAGTCAGAAGCTTTTTCCCAGGGTGGAAGAGTCAGTTACTAGGGAACATAGGTTTAAAGGGAAAAGTTTAGAGGGGATGCGTGAGGCACGTTTTTTACACAGAGGGTGGTGAGTTCCTGGAACTTGCTGTTGGGGGAAGTGGTGGAATCAGGTACGATAATGACGTTTAAGAGGCATCTTCACAAATACATGAGTAAGATGTGAATAGAGGGATACGGACCCCAGAAGTGCAGAAGATTTTAGTTTAGACAGGCATCATGACCGGCGCAGGCTAGGAGGGCCCAATGGCCTGTTCCTGTGCTGTACTGTTCTTTGTTCTTTTTTTGTTCTTTGACCTCCAACAACCACTATCTCCTTCATTTGTGCTTGGTACGACTCCAACCAGCTGAGTGTTTCCCCCCAGTTCCCATTGACTCCAGTTTTACTATTGCTCCTTGATCCACACTCGATCAAATGCTGTCCTGATATTAAGGGCAGTCACTGTAACCTCACTTCTTCTGTTCTGTTCTTTTTACCCAAGACTGTAATAATGTCAGGAGCTGAGTGACCCTGGTGGAACGCAAACTGAGCGTCACTGAGCACGTTATTGCTGAGCAGGTGCCACGTGCATGCACTTTCACCACCTTCCATCATTTTACTGATGGAGCAGTGATTGGCCGAGTTGGATCTGTTCCACTTTTTGTGTACAGGACATACCTGGGCAATTTTCCACATTGCCGGTAGTTGTCAGTGTTTGTAGCTATACTTGGACAGCATGGCTAGTGACACGGAAAGCTCTGGAGCACTGGTCTTCAGTGCTATTGCTGGAATATTGTCAGGGTCCATAGCCTATGCCAATGCCTTCAGTTGTTGCTTGCTGAGAATTTGAGTGAATCGAATTGGCTGAAGACTGGCATCTGTGATGCTGGGGCCTTCAGAAGGAGCCCGAGATGGATCATCCACTCGACACTTCTGGCTGATGATGGTTGCAAATGCTTTCGCCTTATCTTTTGCACTGATGTGCCGGGCTCCCCCATCATTGTCGAAGCTTTTTGTCTTTCACTCATCAGGACAATCTGAAAGAATACCAATGTAAGGGAAAACAATAACTTACACTGAATGAAAAGACAGTGCTAATTGTTGGCAAGTAAACTCTGATTGGTAGAGGTGTTGCCATGGAGACTGCTCCAGTTTACAGTGACTGACAGTTATGCGTCAAGCCCTGTTTGAAATTTAAACCAGGCAGCTTGACTTTGATTGATCAAGGCATTACACTGAAGAATGAACCAGCGAATGTATGCCACTTATTTTGTTCAGTTGAAAAATGAGCAATAATTGTACATATCATTTCTGTCTGCAAAGAACAGGGCTCTGAGTATTAATATATGTAGCTCCCAGTACACGCAAATGGTTGTCAGCTTAATTATTAGCACACTGAATTATTTAGCAAATGTTGTCAAATCATGGCATTACATCACATGTTGTGCACTGTGTTTTGATTGTTGCAAGCACGGGCTGGTTGGGTAAGGCCCGACTTTGCCTGTTGCGAACAGCAGAGGGGACATATAAACTGGTGCAGTCTCCTCTAATAATCAAAGTTCACTTGCCAACAAATCAGCACTCTCTTCTCTCTTGTTTTCCCTTACATTGGTTATTCTGACAGATGTCCTGATGAGTGCAAGACAAAAAAGCTTCGACAACATGTCTCTAATTTGAGCAATACTTAACTTTTATGTAACGATGGCTGACACATTTCAATTTCTTAACGACAAGATCATAAATCATTGAACCACAGTGTTAGACCGGCACATGAAAAGGCCATTAGAGCCATCGAGTCCATGCCAACCCTCTGTAGAACAATCAAATCTGTGCCATCCCCAGTATTATCCTGGTCGTATCCCCATGGCCCTGTAAGTTTATTTTCCTCAACTGCCCATCCAAGATTTTTTTTGGAAAACTTTTCTGATCTCTACTTCCACCATTCTGTTACGTAGAGAGTTCACCTGCTTGAAGGAGAACAATCCCAGAATCTCCAATCTAACCTTGGAGCTACATTCTCTGTATCGCTGGTCCTTCGCTGTCATTGGGTCAGCCATTGAACTCACTTTCTAACTGCACTATCGGCGTTCCTACACCACACAGATTGTGCAGTTCAAGAAGGCGGCTCACCAACACCTTCTCAAGGGCAATTAGGAATTGGCACTAAATTCTGGCCTAGCTAGCGACGCCATGAAATAATTAAACCAAAATATTTGTTTTTAATTTAGAGTCAGTTTTATACCTTTGAACAAACCGTCTTCATCCTGAACTTCTCGATGGCTGTGGTCAGGGGTGGAGAGTGCTGTTAAAGCAAGAATGGTGAATTACTGCAGTGCCTCTTGTATATGGGATATAATGCGACCACGTTGTATCAACTGGACTATCCTGCTCCCATCGGCAAGAATATTTTCTGTTTTTCAATAAATCATATACTGGTACAGCTGAAAATAGTTCTTTATGTCCCATCACGCCATAGACCAGTTCTATGAACAACTCCATAACATCATTAGCAGCATCCCCAACACCGAACACCTATTCCTGCTGGGGGACTTTAATGCCAGGGTTGGGGCCGACCATGACTCATGGCCCTCCTGCCTTGGGCGCTATGGCGTTGGAAGGATGAATGAGAACGGGCAGAGACTGCTTGAGTTGTGTACCTATCATAACCTCTGCATCACCAACTCGTTCTTTCACACTAAACCCTGTCACCAGGTTTCATGGAGGCACCCAAGATCACGTCGTTGGCACCAGCTAGACCTCATTGTCACAAGGCGAGCCGCCTTAAACAGTGTTCAAATCACACGCAGCTTCCACAGTGCGGACTGCGACACCGACCACTCCCTGGTGTGCAGCAAGGTTAGACTCAGACCAAAGAAGTTGCATCATTCCAAGCAGAAGGGCCACCCGCGCATCAACACGAGCAGAATTTCTCACCCACAGCTGTTACAAAAATTTCTAAATTCACTTGTAACAGCCCTTCAAAACACTCCCACAGGGGATGCTGAGACCAAGTGGGCCCACATCAGAGACGCCATCTATGAGTCAGCTTTGACCACCTACGGCAAAAGTGCGAAGAGAAATGCAGACTGGTTTCAATCTCATAATGAAGAGCTGGAACCTGTCATAGCCGCTAAGCGCATTGCACTTTTGAACTACAAGAAAGCCCCCAGCGATTTAACATCCGCAGCACTTAAAGCAGCCAGAAGTACTGCACAAAGAACAGCTAGGCGTTGCGCAAACGACTACTGGCAACACCTATGCAGTCATATTCAGCTGGCCTCAGACACCGGAAACATCAGAGGAATGTATGATGGCATGAAGAGAGCTCTTGGGCCAACCATCAAGAAGATCACCCCCCTCAAATCTAAATCGGGGGACATAATCACTGACCAACGCAAACAGATGGACCGCTGGGTTGAGCACTACCTAGAACTGTACTCCAGGGAGAATGCTGTCACTGAGACTGCCCTCAATGCAGCCCAGCCTCTACCAGTCATGGATGAGCTGGACATACAGCCAACCAAATCGGAACTCAGTGATGCCATTGATTCCCTAGCCAGCGGAAAAGCCCCTGGGAAGGACAGCATTACCCCTGAAATAATCAAGAGTGCCAAGCCTGCTATACTCTCAGCACTACATGAACTGCTATGCCTGTGCTGGGACGAGGGAGCAGTACCCCAGGACATGCGCGATGCCAACATCATCACCCTCTATAAAAACAAAGGTGACCGCGGTGACTGCAACAACTACCGTGGAATCTCCCTGCTCAGCATAGTGGGGAAAGTCTTTGCTCGAGTCGCTCTGAACAGGCTCCAGAAGCTGGCCGAGCGCGTCTACCCTGAGGCACAGTGTGGCTTTCGTGCAGAGAGATCGACTATTGACATGCTGTTCTCCCTTCGTCAGATACAGGAGAAATGCCGTGAACAACAGATGCCCCTCTACATTGCTTTCATTGATCTCACCAAAGCCTTTGACCTCGTCAGCAGACGTGGTCTCTTCAGACTACTAGAAAAGATCGGATGTCCACCAAAGCTACTAAGTATCATCACCTCATTCCATGACAATATGAAAGGCACAATTCAACATGGTGGCTCCTCATCAGAGCCCTTTCCTATCCTGAGTGGTGTGAAACAGGGCTGTGTTCTCGCACCCACACTTTTTGGGATTTTCTTCTCCCTGCTGCTTTCACATGCGTTCAAATCCTCTGAAGAAGGAATTTTCCTCCACACAAGATCAGGGGGCAGGTTGTTCAACCTTGCCCGTCTAAGAGCGAAGTCCAAAGTACGGAAAGTCCTCATCAGAGAACTCCTCTTTGCTGACGATGCTGCTTTAACATCTCACACTGAAGAATGCCTGCAGAGTCTCATCGACAGGTTTGCGTCTGCCTGCAATGAAATTGGCCTAACCATCAGCCTCAAGAAAACGAACATCATGGGGCAGGATGTCAGAAATGCTCCATCCATCAATATTGGCGACCACGCTCTGGAAGTGGTTCAAGAGTTCACCTACCTAGGCTCAACTATCACCAGTAACCTGTCTCTAGATGCAGAAATCAACAAGCGCATGGGTAAGGCTTCCACTGCTATGTTCAGACTGGCCAAGAGAGTGTGGGAAAATGGCGCACTGACACGGAACACAAAAGTCCGAGTGTATCAGGCCTGTGTCCTCAGTACCTTGCTCTACGGCAGCGAGGCCTGGACAACGTATGCCAGCCAAGAGCGACGTCTCAATTCATTCCATCTTCGCTGCCTTCGGAGAATACTTGGCATCAGGTGGCAGGACTATATCTCCAACACAGAAGTCCTTGAAGCGGCCAACATCCCCAGCTTATACACACTACTGAGTCAGCGGCGCTTGAGATGGCTTGGCCATGTGAGCCGCATGGAAGATGGCAGGATCCCCAAAGACACATTGTACAGTGAGCTCGCCACTGGTATCAGACCCACCGGCCGTCCATGTCTCCGTTATAAAGACGTCTGCAAACGCGACATGAAATCGTGTGACATTGATCACAAGTCGTGGGAGTCAGTTGCCAGCATTCGCCAGAGCTGGCGGGCAGCCATAAAGACAGGGCTAAATTGTGGCGAGTCGAAGAGACTTAGTAGTTGGCAGGAAAAAAGACAGAGGCGCAAGGGGAGAGCCAACTGTGCAACAGCCCCAACAAACAAATTTCTCTGCAGCACCTGTGGAAGAGCCTGTCACTCCAGAATTGGCCTTTATAGCCACTCCAGGCGCTGCTTCACAAACCACTGACCACCTCCAGGCGCGTATCCATTGTCTCTCGAGATAAGGAGGCCCAAAAGAAAGAAGACGCCTGTGCTGTTTTTGGGAGAGCTACTCAATTAATCCCCTTGTTCTGCTCCTTCCTTATACAGTGTAAGTCTTTATTCCTTTGCAGTATATACCAAATGCTCTTTTGAATGTTAACATTCAACTTCTGCCACCACTCTTTCAGGCAGTGAATTCAAAAGCACAACAACTCGCTTCCTCTGGTTAATTCATCTATCAGCTTAAATCGGTGCCCACTGGTTACAGTCCCTTTTTCCACTCGAAATAATTTCTCAATATTTACTATGCAAAAACGTTCATGATTTTTAACATCTCTATCCGTTAACCTTCTCTACTCAAAGAAGAACAATCCCGTGCAAATGTGCCAAATATTCTTTGTATTCTCATTGACATGATTCCTGAAGTGTGGAGCTGGTAACTGAAGCAGAGTTAACGTTTCGGGTCACTGACGTTAACACTGCTTCTCTTTCCACAGATGCTGCCAGACTTGCTGAGTGGTTCCAGCATTTCTTGTTTTTATTTCAGATTTCCAGCATCCGCAGTACGTTGCTTTTACTTTAAAGATTCTTGACCCTATCAGTTCACTCATGTCCTTCCGGGATAATAACTTTCCTCCCCTCCAGTCCCACACTAAATGGTTGATTTGTGACAGTACTCTGCAACTCCTCCATTCTTACAAAATATGGTTGATCCCTGAATGCAGTTTGCATTCTAGACATCGAGCAAGGCTCTGAAATGCATTTGTGCATTAGCGTAGTGGCTGGTGGCTGGAAACCAACTCTAATGCACGATATGCAGCAGATTAATTCCTCTATGTCAAGTGATCTCTTTGTACAATGGCAGCAGTCACAATTTGGAGCAGCTTTTTAATTTTTGATTTGCAAATAGGTTGCAGACCGACAATGGTATAAAGGCAATAATTGTTGGACATGTCAGTGATGCTCAACCACCCACACCCCAAAAAATACAAAAAGGTGTTCAATTTCGAGGGGAGGATGAATGTTGCGAATGATCAGGAATAATAGATATTTCGGAGTGCTAAATCTGTGCAAATCACCTGAGAACAAATGTCCTCCGTCCACCAATAAGGTCACATTTCCTATTCTAATCAGAACGGCTCTTTCAAAATGAACTGCAAGTACCTCTTCTCGCGTATTCCATTCTAACAGATGGACTGCAGCACTTCAAGTGAACAATTTACCACCAAATTCACAAGGCAAATTAGGGATGGGCATTAAATGCTGACGTTGCCAGCAGCGCCCACATCTCATGAAATGAATAAGAAATCCCTTGCTCTCACATATCCCATTCTAGTTTTCTATTCACAACTTGAGTTCTCTCTCTCTCCTCACATCCCAATGAATCCCTCTTCACATTCGTCCCATTCTACACAGACTGTTCGCCCTCTTTCCCAACAAAAAGTCTCACAATTTCAGGAGAGGTAATAATGTGAAAGGAGCAGAGGCTTCACACAATTTAAATGTTAGGGCTTCGCTTGTAAACGACCTTAAACATCCACTCATCTCACCAAATAGTGAAAGTAAATTATATGATAGGCTTCGCATCAATTATACATTAAGCACGGCGCTTCAATTAACCTGCAATTTTCAATCTGGTTCAGTTAATGACAAAGGAAGATTGTCATGCTCCGTTTGCATGATAAATAAACAAAGTTCCACTTTAAATCTGCCCTTCACAATGCATTAGATGATCATTAATGATGTATTAGATAAATCCATTAATTAAAACCCACAAGTCTATGTGTGTTGATCTGACTGTGATGCGTCATGCCCACATATTTTCCCTTTAATTGCTGTGGGCCTTTCTGGACCATTAGACTCCAGTTTGAACACTGGCCCATTGGGAGCTGTTTAAATGGGAGCGCTCCAGTCCTGCACTCGCGGCCAAGGTCAGCCATTAGATCCTCCACAGTCCCGATCATGTTCTTTTGGCTCAGCTCCTCTTTACTCCCCCATGGACCCGTCAGCCACAGGGAGCTTTTTTCTGAGGCTCAGCCCCCTCCTACGACCCTTGGCCGATGAATCCAGAGCTCAGTTTCTCCAGAGCTCTAAGTTATTGACTGGCTCCTCACCTCCTGCCTCCCTCGATCTGTATTGCTTAGTTCAGAATACGTCCTTCTTCCACCTGGTCGATTTCGCTACATGTCCAATAACAGCTTTGTATCTCTCCCTCGTACGCTGCTTCTCCAATAGCATCCGTATGTTCTCCACTCCCTCTCCAGATCCCTGCTCTTATGCTGGTAGCGTTTGACATTCAATCCCGCCCCGCCCCCGCCTCGCCCCCCCGCCCCCCCCCCACAATCGAATACCTTGTGAGCAAAAGGGTTATTTCAATGCGAAATACATTCCGAATTGCTAGGCAGCTGCATTGAAAGGATCATTTTGAAGCTAATAACCACCCATCAAAATTACCGAAGCAGATGAATAGTGGCAGAATGGCAAATTTCCAAATGTGGCGCCATTCCAGTGAGTGGTCGTTACTGGGATTTATTGCAGCAGACAGCCAGTTACCAGTTATATTTTTAGGTTCGTCCTTTGAAATGAAGCTGATATTGAACATTTTTATCTCATGGGGCAGCGGATTGTCAGGGGCAGCCATGTCGAAAGTACACTTTTTTACTTCTCACATCAGTGCTACTCTTCACTGTGGGTGTTGTTCAGTGATACAGTACATGAGTTGCTTGCATATCTCCAACATGTAAGCATCTTGAAATATTTGTGGAAAGGTTTGCTTGAACTCGCTTTACATTTACACAATGAAAAGGCAATACATCCTTTGCTTAACACTATGCACAGGACATAATTTCACTGAAGAACAAACGGGCTATTTGCATTGCTCCCTACTGCAGTTCGTCAAGGTGCTTTCAGTGAATTTAAATTTAATCACAGAACTCTATTCGCTGCACCCCTCATTAGCAAAAGGAAAACCTCTCTCTTGGCTTAGATCCATGGCATTTCGCTAGGTCTGCATTGAGAATGGATTCTGGTGTTGTGAAATGATGCTGTTGCATTTTGACAAACATTAAAGACACCCAACGTTGCCTTTACCTGCAAAACAAAGCCTATCACTCAGCCTAGCAGGTAACTCAATGGGAGGCGCAAGCATAACTTGAATTACTGGAAGTGCCTGCCTATCATGGCTTTTTAATCTTTCTCCGCAAAATCCAAGCTGGCTCGATTCTGCGTTCAGACTTTGTGAAATTAGATTGGATTACTCTCTATTTATCATGTTGCTTCTTTGCTCGTTCAAGGAATTATTCAGCGACTGCTGCCTAATGAAGCACACATTAAAAATCGCTGCACCTTTGGGTGATTTGGGATGACTGCTGTTTTGAAAACGAAGAGAACATTACCTAAACAGAGGAAAAAATCTACATTGGCAGTTACCATGTGCACAGAAGGCAGTTCAGTATCTCTATGAACAATAGGAAAAAAAGACGGAGGGAGCAGATCGTGGTTGCTAAAGACGAGATAAGTTTCTGGAGTGAATAGAATATCATCAGAGGGAAAGTAAAGAAGGACATGGGTTTCCTCCGTGTGCTCCTGTTTAATCCCACATCACAAAGACTTGCGGGTTGATAGGTAAATTGGCCATTGTAAAAAAAATTGTCCCTAGTGTAGGTAGGTGGTAAGAGAATTGAGGGAAGGTGGGGATGTGAGAGTGAAAAAATGGGATTAATGTAAGATCAGTACAAATGGGTGGTTGGTGGTCGGCGCGGACTCGTTGGGCCGAAGGGCCTGTTTCGGTGCTGTATCAATCTATGATTCTATTACTCGATGGGATTCAGATTAGGTTCGCCCTAGTGGGCAACGAGAATGCACAATTTGATGGACGTAGCGGATTGCTTCCATGTGTGTGGCAAAGATCAAAAGAAGCAATGGGATATTTTTGCTGTCCTCGATGATCACGGTGTGATGAATAGTTTGGGACATGAGAGCTCGGCCTGAAAGTGCTGATATAGTCCAGACAGATCTCCTAATGCATGCATAAATCAGTTTTGTGCTGAATGCGCTCCAGTATGTTCCACTTGAACGTGAGGAAGGTAAAATTGTGCAAAAGCTTCACAAAAACAGCATTTTGGTATTTGATTCCCCATTCAAATGCTTACTATTAATGGCTGCCACAAGTGTGAAGTCTCATTGCTACAGATTTAGCATTAATGTTGGGAATTTAAAATAATAAAATATGTAATGTGAACAGAAAGTGCCAGAAATTCTCAGCAGGTCTAGCAGTATCTGTGTGGAGGGAAACAGAGTTAACTTTGATGGTCTGCGACCCTTTATCAGAAATGGTGAAAGTTAGAAATGTAACAGTCTTTGAACAATTGAAAGAGGGAAGGAATCAGAAGGACAAGAAGGGAGGATTGTGATAGGACGGAGGTGGAGAGATTAAATGACAGACGTAATGGAACAGAATAGGGGGCTAAATAGTTGTTGCGAAAGACAAAGCACAAGGCCAGAGAGAGTGATAATTGCAGAATAATGAACAGATCTGTACGGAAGCAAAAATATGAAAACTAAGTTAGAGACCAGCACATGGTTAAAACTTGAATAAATATATAACAAAAATAATATATAAATAATAAAGAAACAAAAATAATAGCGGGACTCATGGTCTGAAATTATTGAACTCAATATTGGGCCCAGAAGGCTGTAGAGTGCCTAATAGGAAAATGAGGTGACGTTTCTCGAGCTTGTGTTGATGCCCACTGAAACACTGCAGCAAGCCGAGGACAGAAATATGGGCAAAGGAACAAGGTGAAGAAATAAAATGCCAAGCAATCGGATGTTCAGGATACTGCTTGTGGATCGAGCAGAGGTGTTGTGCAAAGCCGTCAGCCAACCTTCATTTGGCCTCGCCAATGTAGAGAAGACTGCACCGTGAGCAGCGAATAGAGTATAAGAAATTGAAAGAAGGACAAGTAAATCGCTGCTATATCTGGAAGGAGTGCTTGGGGCCTTGGATGTTGAGGAGAGAGGAAGTAAAAGTATTGCACTTCCTGCGATTGCATGGGAAGGTGCTGTGGAAAGGGAAGAAATGTCGTGGGTGCTGGAAGAGTGGACCAGGGTGTTGCAGAGGGAGGGTTCCCTTCGGAATGCTGATATGGAGGTGAGGGGAAGATGTGTTTGTCGGTGGCAGTACGCTGGAGGTGTCTGAAATGGCAGAGAATGCTTCTCCGTATTATTGTTTATTTATCATTGTATATATATATATATATATATGTATATATATTCTTTTAAAATTATTTATGCATTTAATTTTTAATTTTTTAATTTTTAAGAATGTGCCAGTCTCCAACTTAATTTTCATGTTGTTCCTTCGGTTTAGAGTTATTTATTATTCTGCCATTAGCACTCTGTCTGGACTCATGCTTTGTCTTTCACTACAAATATATTGTACTCCATTTGCATTCTGTTCCCTGACACCTGTCACTTAATCTCTCCCCCTCCCTCCTATCATAATCATTTCTTCTTGTTGTTATTCCCGTCTCCCCTTGCCCACTTGCTCAGAGGCTGTTATATTTCTAACCTTTGCCAGTTCTGCCGAATTGTTAACTCTGTTTCTCTCTCCACAGATGCTGGCAGACCTTTGATTATTTCTGCTGTTTTCTGTTCTCATTTCAGAGTTTCAGCCTCTGTAGTATTTTGTTCTTATTATAATAAAATATGTTTTTTTTTTTACCTTTCTGTCACTTTTATACCTCGATCTTAAGTCAGACTGTCTTTGCCACTAGCTAGTTCAATTTTTGTACCTACCTCGACACAGGCTCAACAACTATTCTTCAATCTAATTGATTCAGAAGATGCACAGTTTGTTATCCTGGTTACTGATGCCTTGCCGAAAGAGCTGTGCTTTTGGATGGTTAGCTGATAGGATCCTGCAGTACAAATCCCATAGAAAATCCCCGGGCAAGAAAAAGTGTACCACCACGCAGAATAATATCTGCCCCATTGCAAGTTCCTTCTTTATTCTTCGGAGGCAGAGGGATCAATTTTTTTGAATCACACAAACACACGTTGCAGAAACTCAATGAACAGTTGGACTGTGCCCATATTAGTCAGTAAAACTGCAAAACTTTTATTCAAAAGGTGCACTTATTCGAACTGTACAAATAAACAATCATTAATAGATAAAGGTTTAACACCTCTTTAAAGCCCAGTAGAAACAATTCTCGAGCAACAAGCAAACAAGCATCTTGAGGTGCATTTCTTCTTTCATCTCTGAGCTTGAACCATCACATGATGCAGCAGGAAAAAATAGTGGAAATGGGATGTCACTTTTTAATCAGAATAGAAGACAATTCTTTTCCATCGAAGGATAATCAATCTTGTTCCCACGGATTTTCCTTTCTGTGGTCCGATCAAGCGAATTTATGAAAGCTCAGGTGTTAAATTTGAAAATCTACCCCCGATATCCAAATTACCCTGAGCAGAATTTACTTTCTGAGAGAAAAGTAATTTGAAAGAACGGGACAAAGATGTTCAATGCAATTTCCTAATCTATTACAAGTCTGGATATATACCTCAAGTGCCATAAACTGCAGGGCTATGGACCAAATGCTGGAAGGTGGGATTAGAATAGGTGGATTTTTTTTTCGGCCGGCACAGACACTATGAACGAAATAGCCTCTTTCTGTGCCTTAGAATTTCCATGACTCTAAGTTTTCCACACGTAGATTTCGGTGTTAAATTGTTAGTTTATTAAGACAGTGTATTTTATCAAAACGGGCTTCTAACACTTTCGACAGGGTCTGGAGCCAATGACATTGCCCATCCCAAAATCGCTTGATCAATGGAACAGTAAGACTCATTGCCTGGGGCCGAATATTTCGATTTCTTCCTGGACTGCAAAGAAGTAGCAATTCATCCAAAACAAAGGCCATTTACGAAACAAAAAAAACAAAAAAAACGAGGAAGGTATCTCTATATAATCCTATTTGCAAACGTGCAGTCTATGTGGATAATGTTGAATTAGGTGAAATGTTAATAGCCATCATGTTCCTTGGCTTATTGAGATGGGCATGTACTGTGCCTGGTAGATGTGCAAGCGCTGTGCAGTGGCACCATTCCAAAGATGG
The DNA here is from genome assembly GCF_036365525.1 of Heterodontus francisci. Lineage (NCBI taxonomy): Eukaryota > Metazoa > Chordata > Chondrichthyes > Heterodontiformes > Heterodontidae > Heterodontus > Heterodontus francisci. Next base: position 17,267,036 of record NC_090409.1, on the reverse strand, counting down.
TGATATCCTCATGGAAGGTCTGTAAGGTAGCTCGCTGGTCCTGAAATAAACGGTGAAATTGGTCAGGTAGTCTAACATTCGGCTTAAATCAAGTCACAGATCAGCGAAATTATTGCAACAGATAAACTGTCACAGAAGGGCCTAATTCCAAATATGATAGCATTCCAGTAGGTGCTGGTTAATAGGCGATATTGCAAAGCACGAAAGGATTTTGAAACCTGCTAAGCTATATTCTCACCTCAAGATACTTTTTGTTTAAAAAAAGGAGTGTCCTGTCACAGCCTTCATAGGGAAGCAAAACGTACAGGAAACATAGGAAGATAATTTCAATTCAGTATATACTTAAAACTGTCATTTCCCACCCATCTATAGAGAAAAGACAGCTAAATATTCCAGGCAGAATGCAAATTTGATGGGTGTAAGACATGGAAAACGTGCTCTGCTTCAATAAGGGATGAAAATATGGTTTATTTGCCGAACATTGTTCTACATATTCCACACATAATTCGACAGCTAAACCTTCACTGCGGTATGCTCTCGTGATTCGGCAGTAGATACTACCATATCTGCTATCATAGCGATTAGACTCTGATATTGCACTTAATTTCCTGTAGACAGATCAACTCTACACGTGTTCTAATGAGAATCTCTTCTTCAAACCGCTTTGCACACGTAGACACATTTATATCATTTTTTTATTTCCATTACAGTTCCAGGACATACTAAAATGTGATTGGAAATGTATTTTTCTCATTGATATTAAGTGACAGGACAAGACAATTGCACTGTTCAAAAAGGGTAAAGACATGCTGAGAGAATACAGCTAAACAATATGCAGTCTCCTCCCAGAAGTATGAATTGATGAGATAATGGACAGCATCGAAATAAATCCCAGGTCCCATTATAACTCACATTTCCTTTATTCGGAACTTGGAAGCTCTTTCCTCGGCTTTCTTAGCAGGTGACGGACAGCGCCTAAATAAACGAGAGAAAGAAAGTGCATTTATATTCAAATACGTAAGCAATCTCTATTTCACTAAAGGTTCTATTTCTATGGTTATTTTCTCATCCAGTGAAAGATTTATTAAACCATACGATTACATCATTATCTCTGCTACGCATATTGGAGAACAGCCAGTCCTTGACAACCACCAATATACCTCTGCCTTTCACTAGGACAGGAATGTACCTCCTATGCTAGGTTTCTTTCCCGTTTCCTCAATTTTCCTAGGAAAAGGATTGGATATCCAAGTTTTTTCGGGGAATCTGGAGCAGCTTTGCACGGTGTCACTTTGCTTTTAGAAATAGCAGTGTCAGTCTGCCAGGTTTTGAGTTGTTCAATGGCCGCAATCATTTTTTAAACTTATTACTTTCCACTTTCGTCTCTGAATGCATATTTAGCCATGATTAATATTGTTGGCATTTCCCTGGAAGTGTGTATTTCTTCCCTTTACCATGTGTCATTTCCATATGAGTTCAGTTATTTACTTCCTTTCCAAAAAATGAAATCTTCGGCTTGCATCCGTTTGTTATGATTTTCACTTTTTTTCCATTATATTATCTTGATTACTTACATATAACAACACACTGCTGATGGCTTATTTGCATACTGTAATTACACCCTCACACTTCAATATTCTTCTTCAACTCGTGCTGTAGAAAGCTGCAGTTCTCGAAGCAATTCTCCATGCTTCACAAATTGACAACTATACTGCTATTTAATTCTGAGTGTAGAACAAGAATCTTACATATACATAGGCTTCCTCTCCGCAAATCAAAAGAAATAAACAAGTAACGTGCATTTATATACCAAAATTCAAAATAGCGGTGAATGGTAACGTACTGGCCATGTTATGGGGCGAATAATCCAAAGGCCTGGATGAATAATCCTTAGACATGCTTTAAAATCCGACCATGAAAGTTCGTTAAATTCAGTTCAATTAAATGAATCTGGAATAAAACTCTGGCATTTGTTACGTTGACCATGAAGGTACTGGATTGCTGTAAAAGTTCAACTGATCCACTAATTTCCTTTAGGGAATGAACCTTGCCCTCCATATGTTGCCTTTCCTACATTTTACTCAAGGCCACGGTAATGTGAATTGTTCTCAACTGCCCTCTGGAATGGCCGAGCAAGTTGTCACCTCTATCTTCTCATTGTCAATTCGGGATAAGCTGTTGCCTTGAAACTGTGTCCCCACTCCATGAATAATAATAATAATAATAATAATAATAATAATAATAATAATAATAATAATAGTAATAGTAATAATAATAGAATATTTTAAGGATCTCATTACATTCCAGCATTGGAGTGCTTTTGAATATTAGCCACTGCTGTAATGTAATGTAACATTTTTTGAGCAGAGCAAGGGTCAGTAGGAGGTAATAAGTTAAATATTCAGTTCACCTATTTTATTTATGTTGGTTGAGAGATAATATTGTCCCGGAGACTGGGTCTAGTCCACTGCTGTTCTTGGAGTGGTTCCAATTTCAGCCTTTACATGTAAAACTGGGGATGTTGTGTTAATTGCAACTCAGATGAATTTAAATCCCCATAATGCAGTTATTCTTCAAAAAGTGCTTGCCTTGCCCAAGTTGGTATCAAGCTTGGCTCTAAATCAGAGCATCGTTGGCTTCAGGCTAGTTAATAATCTGGATTAGATAATTTAGGCTGGCCCTTCAGTACAGTTCTGTCCACGATGCTATCTTTCAGATGACATTAATCATATGCCATGTCATTCCTCGGAAATGGATATAAAAGTCCTGATGTCACTAGTTAAAGAAGTGTGGAAGATTTTTCAGGAGATCCTTACAAATAGTTATCATTACAACTGAATCGCTGGTTCCTGGCATCAATGTTGTGTATACAATCATGCTGTGCACAAAATTGCCGTGTTTGTTTCAGTTTTTGTGTGTTTCTGTCATAATATGTACATGTGTGATTGCATAGATGGTGTGAGTGTTTCATTCTGACATTGTTTGAGTGTCTGTATGTCTGGGTGTCTTGGAATGAGTGTATGTCTGTGTATGAGTCTGCTTGTGCGTGCTTTTGTATGCATCATGTGAGTATTCGAATGGAAAGTTCCTCTAAATTTTAAATGATACAATGCATACAAATGTATAGCATTGTGCTGATTTGTGTCTGCGAGTGTGTATGTGTTATTTTTCTATGCTTTGGTTAGCCACATATTCAGTGAATCAATGAACGAATAAATTGACACTTTGACACTTCATGCTCTTACGTAATTTCTTCGCACCGACTCGACCGTCCTGGGAGGAAATTATAAGTGTTAGAAATCCGGAGATAATTTGTGGCTTACAGCATAGGAATGGAAGAAAATGTCAATGAACAGAAAACACACTGAAATGTGCGCATCCAGTAAGATTACTCCACGTCGCAACAGTCATAAGTGTTATGAACAAATCCTGTAGGGACGATTTTAACCTCATCGACCAGCCTTCAAATGGGGTGGTTTAGCTAGTATTTTTCATGTCTCTAGATTTTAATCTCCTTTAACCAAATGCATGTTAAGTGACAATTCTCATTGTCTGAAATTATCTGACCATGACTTAGGCAGTTGGTCTTGTGGACAAAGAAGTCCATGAACTCTCACACATGTTGTTGGATCTTAAAGTAGAAGGTGCTAAAGACAGAGGGGTATCAGATTATTATTAGTCGAGAAAATAAATCGCGGGGTGGGGCGGTGCGGGTGTGGGGGTGCTACAATGGCCAGAGAGTATTGAGGAGTTTTAACACAGGAGAGGATGCCCAATCGTGTATAACGTGGTCCACTCATATGTGGTACTAAATGGTTTAACCAGTTGTGCACTCTAAGCGTTTATATCATCGTCCATTACACAAGACGGAGAGAAGTTATGGACCGTGAAAAGCAGAACAGCTATTATTGGAGAGGGTAAAAAAATTTCTAGGAACCAGTCTTTCAGAGGCGAGAGCATAACGTGACATTAGAGACAGGCAGCTGTATAATGACAAATGGAGATAGAAAATCCAAACAGTTGGAATTTGAATGTGCCTTTGTAAGTGAATAAGGGAGAGACATGTTTTTTATTCCCGGATGAACATAGAATGAAGTTAGATTGAAAGGGGGGAGGGGACTTGGCTGATAATAGATAAATAGAAATGCTCAGAGACAGGAAAACAAAAAAATATACTGCACATTCTGGAAATCTTAAATAAAAACAGAAAGTACTGGAAATATTCAGCAGGTCAAGCAGCATCTGTGGAGAGAGAAACAGCATTAACGTTTTAGGTTTCAATTTCTGATGAAAGGTTTCAAACCTGACAAGTTAGTTCTCCTTCTGTCTCTACAGATGCTGCCTGACCTGTTCAGTATGATCAGATGCAGTCCTGTATGTGGACTGAGGTGAAGGGAAGACAAAATGACGCAAGATATCAAGATAGAGATGTGATGTGGATCTAAGTAGAAGGGTATACATTGGGGGGAATTTGCAGAAGGACAGGATGGAATGAAACTGAGAAAAAAGAGGGTAAAGGTAGCTAATATAGAGCTTGAGGAACCGGACATGAGCATGCAAGAGTCGAAATGGATGGAAAATACCAGGTTTTCAAAGTAGCAGAATGATCCAGATGCGTATAAATGCAGTCGAAGATGGGATTTGGTGAAAACGCCACACCAAAGCGACTGAAGTGACGGTGGGTTTGCATCGTCCATAAGACAAGTTGCTATCAAGACCGTGACATTGATTCAATCACCCAGAATGACGTCATGAATTTCCATAACATTGTACACAATTGAACGGACATTCTGGAATAAAATGTGGTGACGGATAATGATTGCTGATCCTTTGGTAACCTTCAAGTGGCACTCGTGGCAGAGAGGGTAGGTGGGAAAGAATAACCCTGAACGGGCAGCCTCTGATCGTGGTCTGGCCAGAGACTTGTACAATTTGATCATGGCATTATTTGACATGAATTCGAGTGTCTTGGACGCTGCCATTCAATATTCTGTTGGTTTTATGAATTGTAACTCTGTATTGAATGGTCGTGTTCTGCGTCTCTTTCTACGAAGTCTTTAGGTCATTTCCGACTTCACTCTTCGTTTGTTCATCTTTCAATTCATGGTCTCCTTATACTTACTAGTAAGGTTAAAGATCCAGTGGCAGATGGTTGGGGGAGATGTTAGTAATGGAGAAGAATGAGAAAAATTAGCTTAGTCTATTTATTTCTAATAAGCTGATTGCACTATTGTTTAACCTACCTTTTTTCCATAAACACATACTCAACAGAGCAAGGAAGATGATTAAACCCACAGCAGAGCCAACACCAGCCTCCAACACACTGGATTCAGCTGAAGGAGATAAAGGGACACAATGGAACAAAGTTAGGCGACACTTTAAAAAAGGTCAGCGTTTCCAAAACCCTTTGTTGGTGACATTGGTTAAACTGGGCTTACTAAACACGTGGAATGACGTTTGCCACCTGTTATACCACACGTGCGATTTTCTGTTTTAATAGAGTCAAAGGAATGAACATTGGGAGTTCGTAAAACGAGAGAACTGCCTCACTTCTTGTTTCTTATCACAATAAATATCTCGCATTTAAGCCCTGCTGCAAAATCAGTGAATCAATAATAAATTTGCGTGACGTTTGGCACGCAGGTGACGTTGTACACTGACTAGGAGACATGAAAACACAGGCAGCTGAATTTTCATTTGGTGAGTATTAGTTCATTGATTCATTCGTTTGATAATAACTGTACCTGGAAACAAGTAAATGTCATTTCGTCCCTTCTAGAGCAAAAAATATTACCTGCACTGTGTAAAAGTTTCTGTAAACTTTGGAAAGATCATCGTGTCATAACTGTGTATGAGCGAACAAAACAGCTGAAGTAAGGTTTCAGGTTTGGTCAGGCCTCAGATTGTGATTACTGCTTTAGTTTAGTTTTTTAGTTTCGAGATACAGCACTGAAACAGGCCCTTCGGCCCACTGGGTCTGTGCCGACCATCAACCACCTATTTATACTAATCCTACACTATTCCCATATTCCTACCACATACCCACCTGTCCCTATATTTCCCGACCACCTACCTATACTAGCGGCAATTTATAATGGCCAATTTACCTATCAACCTGCAAGTATTTTGGCATGTGGGAGGAAACCGGAGCACCCAGAGGAAACCCACGCAGACACAGGGAGAACTTGCAAACTCCACACAGGCAGTACCCAGAATTGAACCCGGGTCGCTGGAGCTGTGAGGCTGCGGTGCTAACCAATGCATCACTGTGTTTAAAGTATCTTACTTTTTTTTGTTTGTTTGTTTGTTTTTTCCTGCGTGTGCATTTGGCTTATTGGTTTTTTTTAAAGTCCTAGCTTGGAGATATTTTTTGTCAGCTTCTATCTGCGGGACCCCTACTGTTAAACCATCTATGAGAAGCTACAGAATTGGAAATATGGAATAAAACATATAGCGATAGGTGTTTCTCTCCCCTCAACAACAAGAAAAATGTCCATGCCATTTTAAACGTTAAATAAAACATTGAAAGCAGACCGAAAACTAAAAAAAAACAGACATTTTACGACAGACAGATGAACATAAGTTAACAGTTATACGGAAGAACATAATAAATAGAAGTAGAAGTAGGCCATTTGGCCACCACAACCTGCTCTGCTATGCAATAAGATCATGGATGATTTGATTGTGGCCTTAACTGCAGTTTATTGCCTGCTCTACATAATCTTTTACTCCCTGGTTGATGAAATATATGCCTAGCCCAGCCTTGAACATATTCAATGATCCACCTCCACTGCTGTCTGGGGAAGCGAATTCCAAAGATCAACGAACCTTTGAGAGAATGATTTTTTTCTCATCTCTGTCTTAATTTCGAGACACCTTATTTTAAACTGTATCCACAAATTTCAGTGTCCCCCAAGAGGGCAAACATCCTCTCAGCATCTGTATTATCAAGACCCTCAAAATCTTACACGTTTCAATACGATCACCTCTCATTCTTCTAAAGTCCAATGAGTATAAAACCGACCTGTGTAGCCTTTCCTGTCTCAAAACGCCCTTCACAGTTGCAGCAAGACTTCCCGAGTTGTATTCTGCATACCCTGCATTAAAGACCAGAATTCCATTTGTCTTTCTAATTGCCTGTTGTACATGCATGCTAACTCTTTATTTTCATGTATGAGAACACCCAGTCCTCTCGGAACCGCAGCATTCTGCAGTTCCTCCCCATTCATAAAATATTCTTCTTTAACATACTTCCCACTAATATGAACAAGCTCATATTTTCCCACATTATACTCTACCTGCCATTTTTCCTCACACACTTAACCAATCTATATTCTTTGCAGACTCTTTGCATCCTCCTCCCAGCTTTCTTTCTTCTTATATTTGTATTGTCAGTAAATCTGGCGACAATACAATCTGCGCCTTCATCCGAGTCTTTAATATATATCATAAATAGCTGAGGCGCCAACACTGATCACTATGGAACCCAGTAGCAAAATCTTTTCCAACTGAAAAATTACCTAGTATATAGATTCTCTACATTCTGTTTGTTACTTTATTCTCTGTGCATGTTATTATATAACCACAGCATGATAAAATATTACCTTGTGCACTAACCTTTTATGTGGTGCATTATGAAATTTCATTTGATAATCCAAATATACTACATCTACTGGTTCATGTACATATATATCCTGCTTGTTACATCCTCAAAGAACTAGAAAACATTTGTCTAACCAAATATTATTTTCAGAAGAAAACAGGTTGCTACTTGATTGTACTCTGAAATTCTAATTGTCCCGCTATTAACATTTAGAATAAAAAATTCTGGAGTCCATTTTCAAAGATATTATAGCAGAGAATTTGGAGAACAGTGGTAGAATCGGGCAGAGTCAGCAAGAATTTACGAACAAAGAACAAAAATCAGTACAGCACAGGAACAGGCCAATCGGCCCTCCAAGCCTGCGCCGATCTTGATGCCTGCCTAACCTAACACATTCTGCATTTCCAGGGCCCATATCCCTCTATTCCCTTCCTATTCATATATTTGTCAAGCTGTCTCTTAAACGTCGCTATCGTACCTGCTCCACCACCTCTCCTGGCAGCAAGTTCCAGGCACTCACCACCCTCTGTGTAAAAAACTTGCCTCGCACATCCCCTCTAAACTTTGACCCAAGCACCTTAAACCTATGTCCCCTAGTAACTGACTCTTCCACCCTGGGAAAAAGCGTCTGACTATCCACTCTGTCCATGCCGCACATAACTTTGTAAACCTCTATCTTGTCCCCCTCCACCTCCGTCTTTCCAGTGAAAACAATACGGATTTTTCCAACCTCTCCTCATAGCTAATGCCCTCCAGACCAGGCAACATCCTGGTAAACCTCCTCTGCGCCCTCTCCAAAGTCTCCACGTCGTTCTGGTAATGTGGTGACCAGAATTGCACGCAATATTCTAAGTGTGGCCTAACTAAGGTTCTGTACAGCTGCAACATGACTTGCCAATTTTTATACTCTATGCCCCGACTGATGAAGGCAAGCATGCCGTATGCCTTCGTGACGACCTTATCCATCTGCGTTGCCACTTTCAGTGACCTGTGGACCTGTACGCCCAGATCTCTCTGCCTGTCAATACTCCAAAGGTTTCTGCCATTTACTGTATACCTCCCACCTGCCTTAGACCTTCCAAAATGCATTACCTCACATTTGTCTGGATTAAACGTCATCTGCCATTTCTCTGCCCAAGTCTCCAACCGATCTATATCCTGCTGTATCCTCTGAAAATCCTCATCATTATCCGCAACTCCACCAACATTTGTGTCATCCACAAACTTACTAATCAGACCCATTTATCCCTACTCTTTGTTTCCTGTCTCCCAACCAATTTTCGAACCATTGCAATACAATACCCCCAATCCCATGCGCTACACTTTCCTCCAAATCATTTATATATATTACAAACAGCAAAGGTCCCAGCACTGATCCCTGCGGAACACCACTGGTCACATTCCCCTCCATTCGGAAAAACACCCATCCTCTGATACCCTCTGTCTTCTATGACTGAGCCAGTTCTGTATCCATCTTGCCAGCTCACCTCTGATCCCGTGTGACTTCACCTTTTGCACTTGCCTGCCACGCGGGACCTTGTCAAAGACTTTACTAAAGTCCATATAGACAACATCCACCGCCCTTTCCTCATCAATCATCTTCGTCACTTCCTCAAAAAGCTCAATCAAATTAGTAAGACACGACCTCCACTTCACAAAACCATGCTCTCTCTCGCTAATAAGTTTGTTTGTTTCCAAATGGGAGTAAATCCTGTCCCGAAGAATCCTCTCTAATAATTTCCCTACCACTGACGTAAGGCTCACCGGCCTATAATTTCCTGGATTATCCTTGCCACCCTTCTTAAACAGAGGCACAACATTGGCTATTCTCCTGTCCTCTGGGACCTCACCTGCAGCCAATGAGGATGCAAAGATTTCTGTCAAGGCCCCAGCAATTTCTTCCCTTCTCCAAAGGGAAATAATGCTTGACAAATCTACTGGAATTCTTCGAGGTTATAGCTAGTAGAGTTGATGAGGGGGAGCCAGTGGACGTGTTTTATTCGGACTTTCAGAAGACTTTCAACAAAGTCCCACATAAGCAAATAGCATGTAAAATTAAAGCGCATGGGATTGGGGGTAATGTATTGCAATGGTTAGAAAAATGGTTGGGAAACAGGAAACAAAGTGTGGGGATAAATGGGTCTTTTTTCCGAATGGCAGGGTGTGACTAGTGGGGTACAGGAGGGATCGGTGCTCGGACCGAGCGAATCAAGAAATATATATATTAATAATTCAGGATGAGGGAACTAAATGTAATATCTCCAAATTTGCAGATGACACAAAACTGGGTGGGGGGGGGGCGTGAGTTATGAAGAGGATGCAGATAGGCTTCAGGGTGATTTTGACAAGTTGAGTGAGTGGGCAAATGAATGGCAGATGCAGTACAATGTGGATAAATGTGAGATTATCCACTTTGGTAGCAAAAACAGGAAGGAAGCGTATTATCTGAATGGCTATAAAATGAGAGGGGGAATATGCAACGAGACCTGGGTATTCTCGTACACCAGTCACTGAAGGAAAGCAGGAGGCGGTTAAAAAAAATGGCATGTTGGCCTTCATAGCGAGAGGATTCGAGTACAGCAGCACGGATGTCTTGCTGCAATTATACAGGGCTTTTGTGAGGCCACACCTGGAATATTACGTGCAGTTTTGGTCTCCTTATCTGAGGAAGGATGTTCTTGCAGTGAGTGCAGCGAAGGTTTACCAGACTCAATCCTAAAATGGCGGGACTGACATACGAGGGATGATTGAGTCGGTTCGGATTATATTCGCTTTAGTTCAGAAGAGTGAGGGGGGATCTCATGGAAACCGATAAAATTTTAACAGGACTTGACAGGGTAGTTGCAGGAAGGATTTGTTTGCACTGGAGCGCTGACTTGGATTGCATTAGAGTGCTACAGTGGAAGTTGGGTAACTGAGGATAATTAAGGGTTAATTTTATCTTAAATCTAATCTTCTTTTATCTAGCAGATTAGCTTAACAGTTGCTGTTAGGGTGTGGGAAGGTGAGTTTTAGACCAGATTTAAACAGGGTTCACTTAGGCTCTGCTTGCATCTGCACCGTGTTAATTAGAGAAGTGGCTTAAACCAGTTTTCAGGGGCTAGAGTCAGTCAGTATGAAAGTGAACCATCTTACAGTGCTGACTTTGTTTGCACTAGAGTGCTGACTTGGGTTGAATTAGAGTGCTACAGTCGAAGTTTGGGAACTGAGGAAGTTCGGTAAGGAGGGAGCGAGGAGCTCCTTTCATTTCCTACCTGTCCTCAGAGTGAGGGGAGCTGAAAGCTTCCAAAGAGCACAGCTGACTGGGAGAAGACTCGGAGGGCGGAGTTCTGGACTGGTAAGTATAAAAAACTTACCTCTGGTAAAAAAAAAGCTGAAAGTGACGTCACAAGTAAGCTGTGACCTGATTGGCGGGTAGTGAAATTTTGTGATAAATTTTAAAATGAAACATTGATAAAAAAATTGATAAAAACCCTAATTAACTAATTAGTAAGTAGAGTAACTAAACCAGAGGGAGGAGATTACTGTATTTAGTTAGGATGTAATATTTATAGTAGGAATCTAGCACTAGGGACCATATAGTTAATTATAACAATTTAGTAAGGATTGAAAAGTATTTATTTATTTGGTATTAATTAATTAATTAGTACTAAAAATGTCAGTTAGAGGGGTGAAGTGCTTCTCCTGTGAGATGTGGAACGCTTCCAGCGTTCCGGACGACGACATCTGCATGAAGTGTACCCAGTTGCAGCTCCTCACAGAACGCATAGATCGGTTGGAGCGGCAACTGGATGCACTTAGGAGCATGCACGTGGCAGAAAGCTTCAAAGACAGGAGTTTCAGAGAAGTGGTTACACCCAAGGTGTAGGCAGATAGATGGGTGACCGCGAGAAGCTGCAGGCAGTCAGTGCAGGAATCCCCTGTGGCTCTCCCCCTCTCTAATAAATATACCGTTTTGGATACTGTTGGGGGGGTGATGGCCTATCAGGGGAAAACAGCAGCAGCCAGAGCAGTGGCACCACGGCTGGCACTGTTGTTCAGCAGGGAGGGACAAAGCGCAGAAGAGCAATAGTTATCAGGGACTGGATAGTCAGGGGCACAGATAGGCGCTTCTGTGGACATAAAAGAGACTCCTGGATGGTATGTTGGCTCTCTGGTGCCAGGGTCAAGGATGTCTCTGAACGGACAGGGGGTATTCTGAAGGGGAAGGGTGAACAACCAGAGTCTGTGGTACACATCGGTACCAATGACATAGGCAGGAACAGTGACAAGGTCCTGCAGGGGGAGTTTAGGGAGTTAGGTAGTGCATTTGTTTAAATGCGAGAAAAGTATAACACTTAAGGCAGATGAACTTAGAGCTTGGATTAGTACTTGGAACTTTGATGTTGTTGCTATTACAGAGAATTGATTTAGGGAAGGACAGGATTGGCAGCTAAATGTTCCAGGATTTGGAAGCTTCAGGCGGGATAGAGGGGGATGTAAAAGGGGTGGAGGAGTTGCATTACTTGTTGAGGAGAATATCACAGCTGCTCTGTGGGAGGACACCTCGGAGGGGTCATGCAGCGAGGCAATATGTGTGGAGCTCAGAAACAGGAAAGGTGCAGTCACGATGCTGTGGGTTTTCTACAGGACTCACAACAGCCAGCGGGACGTAGAGGAGCAGATATGTATTCAGATTTTGGAAATATTTAAAGGTAACAGGGTTGTAGTGGTGGGTATTTGAACTTCCCCGATATTGACTGTGACTCATTTAGTGCAAGGGGCTTGTATTGGGCAGAATTTGTGAGGAGGCATCCAGGAGGGCTTCTTGAAACAATATGTAGATAGTCCAATTATGGATGGGGCCGTACGGGACCTGGTATTGGGGAATGAGCCCGGCCAGGTTGTCGAAGTTTCAGTAGGGGAGCTTTTCGAGAACAGTGATCATAATTCCATATGTTTTAAGGTACTTGTGGATAAGGATAAGAGTAGTCCTCGGGTGAAGGTGCTAAATTGGGGCAAGGCTAGTTATAATAATATGAGGCAGGAACTGAAGAATTTAGATTTGGGGCGGCTTTTGGAGGGTAAATCAACATCTGACATGTGGGAGTCTTTCAAACGTCATTTGATTAGAGTCCAGGACCGGCACGTTGCTGTGAGGAGGAAGGATAAATTTGGCAAGTTTTGGTAACCTGGGATAACGCGGGATATTGTGAGCCTAGTCAAAAAGAAAACGGAAGCATTCATAAGGGCTGGAAGGCCAGGAACAGACGAATCCCTTGAGGAATATAAAGACAGTAGAAAGGAACTTAAGCAACGGGTCAGGAGGGCTAAAAGGGGTCATGAAAAGTTATTGGCAAACAGGATTAAGGAACATCCCAAGGCTTTTATACATATATAATGAGCAAGAGGGTAACTAGGGAATGGGTTGGCCCACTCAAGGACAGAGAAGGGAATCTATGTGTGGAGCTAGAGGAAATGAGTGAGATGCTAAATGAGAACTTTGCATCAGTAGTCACCAAAGAGAAGGACTCAGTGGATGATGAGCCTGGGGAAGGGAGTGTAGATAGTCTCAGTCATCTCATTATCAATAAGGAGGAGGTGTTGGGTGTCTTGCAAAGCATTAAAGTAGATAGGTCCCCAACGCCTGATGGGATCTACCCCAGAATACTGAGGGAGACAAGGAAAGAAACTGCTGGGGCCTTGACAGAATTTTTTGCATCCTCTTTGGTTGCAGGTGAGGTCCCAGAGGACTGGAGAATAGCCAATGTTGTTCTTTTGTTTATGAAGGGTAGCAAAGGTAATCCAGGAAATTCTAGGCCGGTGAGCCTTACGTAAGTGGTAGGGAAATTAATAGAAAGGATTCTTCGGGACAGGATTTACTCCCATTTGGAAACAAACGAACTTATTAGCGAGAGGCAGCATGGTGTTGTGAAGTGGAAGGTCGTGTCTTACTAAAATACAAGCAAAATACTGCGGATGCTGGAAATCTGAAACAAAAACAAGAAATGCTAGAATCACTCAGCAGGTCTGGCAGCATCTGTGGAAAGAGAAGCAGAGTTAACGTTTCGGGTCAGTGACCCTTCTTCGGAACGGTTCCGAAGAAGGGTCACTGACCCGAAACGTTAACTCTGCTTCTCTTTCCACAGATGCTGCCAGACCTGCTGAGTGATTCCAACATTTCTTGTTTTTGTTTCGTGTCTTACTAATTTGATTGAGCTTTTTGAGGAAGTGACAAAGATGATTGATGAAGGAAGGCCAGTAGATGTTATCTATATGGACTTCAGTAAAGCCTTTGACAAGGTCCCTCATGGCAGATGATACAAAAGGTGAAGTCACACGGGATCACAGGTGAGCTGGCAAGATGGATAAAGATCTGGCTCAGTCATGGAAGACAGAGGGTAGCAGTGGAAGGGAGCTTTTCTGAATGGAGGTATATGACTAGTGGTGTTCCGCAGGGATCTGTGCTGGGACCTTTTTTCTTTGTAGAAGATTCAAATGATTTGGAGGAAAATGTAGCTGGTCTGATGAAAGTTTGCGGACGGCACAAAGGTTGGTGGAGTTGTGGATAGTGATGAAGATTGTCGGAGGAGACAGCAGGATATAGATCGGTTGGAGACTTGGGCAGAGAAATGGCAGATGGAATTTAATCCGGACAAATGTGAGAGAATGCATTTTGGAAGGACTAATGCAGGTGGAAAGTATACAGTAAATGGCAGAACCCTTCGGAGTATTGACAGGCCGAGAGATCTGGGCATACAGGTCCACAGGTCACTGAAAGTGGCAACGCAGGTGGATAAGGTAGTCAAAAAGGCATACGCATGCTTGCCTTCATCGGTCGAGGCGTTGAGTATAAAAATTGACAAGTCATGTTGCAGCTGTACAGAACCTTAGTTAGGCCACACTTTGAATATTGCGTCCAATTCTGGTTCCCACACTACCAAAAGGACGTGGAGGCTTTGGAAAGGGTACAGAAGAGGCTTACCAGGATGTTGCCTGGTCTGGAGGGCATTAGCTATGAGGAGAGGTTGGATAAACTCGTATTTTTTTCACTGGAACGACGGAGGTGGAGGGGCGTCATGACAGAGGTTTACAAAATTATGAGCGGCATGGACAGAGTGGATAGACAGAAGCTTTTTCCCAGGGTGGAAGAGTCAGTTACTAGTAGGCATAGGTTTAAGCTGCGAGGGGCAATGTTTAGAGGGGATGTGCGAGGCAAGTTCTTTACACAGAGGGTGGTGAGTGCCTGGAACCTGCTGCCGGGCGAGGTGGTGCAAGCACGTACGACAGAGACGTTTAACAGGCATCTTGACAAATCAATGAATAGGATGGGAAGAAAGTAATACCGACCCCGGAAGTGCAGAAGGTTTTAGTTTAGGAAGGCATCAAGTTCGGCGCAGATTTGGAGGGCCGAATGGCCTGTTCCTGTGCTGTACTGTTCTGTGTTCTTTGTTTTTTGCATAGACCATGTTTAGATGATACGTACGAGTACTGTAGACTGTTACGGTCTGCACATCACAAAAGGCTACAGATGAACTGGAGAAAGTGCAAGAAGATCTGCAAGACGTATCATACAAAAACTAAGAGCACGCTGCTTTCAGGGAAGACTGAACACACCAGAGTTGTTTTCAATGGACAGGGGTAGATTGAGTGATGAGCAGGGAGAGATCCTTCGCAATATTAATGCTTAGGTAGAAGAGCTGTAGTGAGTGTTACTTGTGAAGAGTGCACTAAAAGGCATGTGCATTTAGGACAGTCACTAATAAGGAATACAGGGAAAAAACCTTTAGTGGCCACTCGTTGTTGAGACATCTTGCATGGATGCGCTTCAAGGCTTTCCAGGCATGTATATGAGTGAGAATGAAATCTTGTGATACATTGATATGGTGAAATGAAGAACGGTAATAAGAGGCTCACTTGGAGCATAAAGACTGTCTTGGACCTCTTCGACCGAACGGACCTTTTCTATATGTAAAATCGTCCATGACCTGAATGAAAAGTGAAACATAGCCGAGGGAATGAATGGTGTAAAAGTGTTCCTCTATTTCTAAGTTCCAAAGTTGCATCTAACGCTAAGTAATACATTCACTGTGTGACTCTCACTTACCTCTTATGGTTACATTCACAGGTTCACTCTGCTCAGATGTTAGCTTTCCATCTACTTTATACAGGCAAGTGTAACTCCCTCCATCAGTGTGATCTATGTTCATGATGGTGAAAGTGGTAGATTTATTCCCGGCTGCAGCAGGCTGTACATCCGAGTAATTCGCTTGTCCATCTCTGTATAAGTAAAATATGAGGCCAGGCAGATCCTGGAAGCCTGTACAGTTAAAGATAACCTTTCCACCCCTTACCACAAGACTCGAATCCACTGATATGCTTGGTTTGTACAGACCTGCAATTCAAAAGGGACAAGCAGTGACGATCAATTGAAATGCAGTAAAGAGATATCTTGAGGAACGATCTTAATGCCATGAAATGAGAACAGAAAGTGCCGGAAATAGTCAGCAAGTCTGGAAGCATCTGTGGGGAGAGAAACAGAGTTCCCGCTTAAGGCCTGTGACCTTTCATCAGAACTCACAAATGTCAGAAATGTAAGAGTCTTTGAGCAAGTCAAAGGGGGAGGGGAAAGATGAACAAGAAGGAAGGAATGTGATAAGATGGAGGTGGAGAGATTAAATGACAGATGTCATGGAATGGAATGCAAATGAAGTATGAAAAGATGCAATGAAAGACAAAGCAGGAGTCCAGAGAGAGTGCTAATTGCAGAATAATAAACAGATCTGTACAAAAGGAAAACATGAAAAATAAGTTTAAGACTCGTAGATAGTTAATAAACAAAAAACGAACAAACGAATAAATACGTAAATAAATAAATAAGGAGAATATAAATATCTAAAATAAAATAAGACAAAAATAATACATCGACAAAAATAATGGGGCTCCAGCTCTGAAATTATTGAGCTCAATATTGAGTGCAAAAGCCGTAGAGTGCCTAATCGGAAAGTGAGGCTCTGTTCCTCGAGCTTGTATTTATGTTCACTGGAACAACAGGTCAAGGACAGAAATCTGGGCATGGGAACAATGTGGAGAATTAAAATGGCATGCAACCGGAAGCTCGGTATCATGCTTGCTGTTCTGAAAAGCAATCACCCAATCGGCCTTTGGTCTCCCAGTTGTAAAGTAGACCGCAATGTGAGCAGCGAACGCAGTATATTAAATTGTAAGAAGTATAACTAAATTGCTCCTTTACCTGGAAGAATATTTGGGACCTTGAATGGTGAGGCAAGAGGTAGGCAAGTATTACACCTCCTGTGATTGCACGGGAAGGTGCCATGAGAAAGGGAAGAGATGTTGTGCTGATGGAGGAATGAACCAGCGTGACGCAGAGGGAATGGTTCCTTCCAAATGCAGACAGGGGAGGGGTGTCACATGTGTTTGGTGTTGGCATCACGATGGAGATGGCAGAACGGGTGGAGGATGATCCTTTGGTGCTGTTGTTATCTGGTGCACCGACCTCTACCATGCCGAGGCAGGCACTCCTTCCTACCACCCATTGAAACATGACCCCACCAATAAACATCAAGCTACTGTCCCCAGGACTATCACTGATGTCATGTCCTCTGGAGGTCTTCCCTCTACAGCTTCCAACTACGTAGTTCCTCAACCCCGACAAGCCCGCTTCTATCTTTTTTCCCAATATCACCAAACAGTAGATACATCATTTAGGTCTGTTCTAGACCCACTGAACTTATTTCTCCGTATCTTGATTCCATCTTTTCTGCACTTGGCCTGTCTCTTCCCATCTACATCCATCACCCTTCTGAGGCCCAACGCTATTTTGATAGTGTCCAGTGTCCTGGCCCTAAATGTCCCCTCTTCACTATCGATGTCCAATTACTCTGCACCTCGCTCCCCCACCAAGAAGGTCTGAGGGCTCTCTGCTTCTTCCTGGAACAGCGGCCAAAAGAGTCTCCATCCACCAACACCCTCCTCCGAATGGATGAGCTTGTTTTCATATTGATCAACTTCCCCTTCAACTCCATTTACTACCTCCAAAAAAGGTCTTGCTATGGGTACCCGCATGGGTCCTAGTTATGTCTATCTTTTTTTGTGGGATATGTCGAACATTCCTTGTTCCAGTCCTACTCAGGCCCCCTTCACAACTCTTTTACTTCCACTTTGATGATTGTATTGGTGCTAATTCCTTCGCCCGCCCCGAACTCGAAAACGTAATCCACTTTTCTTCAAATTTCCATCCTTTTCTGATCTTCACATGGACAACCCCCCTTCCCTTCTCCGACATCTCTGTTTGCATCTCTGGGGATAATCTGTCCACTAGTATTCATTACAACCCCACTGACTCCTACTGCAACCCTGACTGCACTTCCTTACACCGAACCTCCTGTAAGGATTCCATTCCATTCTCCCAGTTTCTCCGTCTCCGACGCATCTGTTCTGATGATGCAACCATCCACAGCAGCACCTCTGATATGTGTTCATTTTTCCTCAGCACAGAATTCCCCCATATTATTATTTACAGGATCCTCTACCGTGCTATACCCACTTCTACCCGCACCCATTCCCCTCCCTCCCAGAAATACGACAGGGTTCCCCTTCATCCTCACTTTCAACCCCACCAGCCTCCACATCCAAAGGGTTATCCTCTGCCAGTTCCGCCGCCTCCCACTTGATGCCACTGCCAAGCATTTCTTATCCTCCTCTCTCCTGTCAGCATTTCGAAGGGACCATTCCCTCTGGTCCAGTCCTCCATCACCCCCGACACCTATTCTCTTTCCTATGGACCCTTCCCATGCAATCGCAGGAGGGGTAATAACTGCCCTTTTACCTGCTCTCTCCGCACCATTTAAGGCCCCAAACATTCCTTCCAGTTAAAGCAGCAATTTACTTGTACTTCATTGAACTTAGTAAACTGAATTCACTGCTCATCGCGCAGTCTCCACTACACTGGGAAAACCAAACATAGATTGGGTGACCACTTTGCAGAACACCTCTGCTCGGTCTGCAAGCATGATCATAAGCTTCTGGTTGCTTGCCATTTTAATTCTTCTCCTTGTTCCCATGCCCACATTTCCATCCTCGGCCTGCTGCAGGGTACCAGTGAATATCAACGCAAGCTCAACAAACAGCCCCTCTTTTCCCGATTCGGCAATCTACAGCCTTCTGTTCTCAATATTGCGCTCAATAATTTCAGACCATGAGCTTCATTATTGCTTGTGTATTTATTATTTTTATTTATGCTGATTTTTGCATATATATATTCCTATTTTAATTAATTTATTTATTTATCTACATATTCGTTTTAAGTATGTCCTAGTCTTAAACTTATTTTCGTGTTTTTGCTTTCATACAGATCTGTTCATCATTCTGCCATTAGCACCCTCTCTGGACGCGTGCTTTCTCTTTCGCTACAGCTATTTAGCACTCCATTTGCATTCTGGTCCATGACATGTGCCATTTAATCTCTACCCCCTCCTTCCTATCACAGTCCTTCCTTGTTGCACTTCTTCCCTCGCCCATCCCCAATTTCACTTGCTCAAATAATATTACATGCCTAACTGTTGCCAGTTGAGATGAAGGGTCACAGACCTGAAACATTAACTCTGTATCTCTCTCCACAGATGCTTCCAGACCTGCTGAGTATTTCCGGCACTTTCTGCTTTTGTTTCAGATTTCCAGAATCCGCAGTATTGTGCTCTAATCTAAACATCACCTTCAGGTTCTTCATCAATGCCATTTGCTCCATCATGAGGGCAGAAGTGTTCAATGTAACTGCACAATGTTCAGTTCAAGTCGTATTGCCTCAGTTAAGGAAGAAGTCTCTGCCCACATATAGCAAGACGTGGACAACATCGAGGCTTCAGCTGAGAATTAGCAATAACATTAGCACCACACAATAACCATCTTCAACAAGATCGGGTGTACCACCATCACTTGACGTTCAATGGATTTACCGTCAACATCCTGCCATTACCATCACGTTGTCTAGATATTTAATGGAACTAGTCATGTTTATAGTGGTTGCAACAGCAGGCCAGAGGCTATGCATTCTTCAGCAGGTGACTCATCCACTGACTTACCAAAGTATTTCGGTCACCGACAAGGCACAGTCAGAATATGATGGAATAGACTTGACTTGTTCGGATATGTACAGCTTCAGCATCCAAAACAAAGCAGTTTGCTTGATCTGCGCCCCATCCATCACTTTAACATTCACTCCCTCGACCCAGTGCACAAATGTTGCAGTATGAACTACATGCATGATCATTGAACGATGGACTCATCGAAAATTACAGAATAGAAGGAACCCATTAGTGCCATCCTGTCCATGACAGCTGACAAGTAGCCATCCAGCTAAATCCCACTTTCTGGCTCTTGCCCAGTAGCCTTGAACGTTATGACACTTCAAATAGATATCAAAGTACGCTTTTAAAATGTTATGCGGGATTCTGCTTCCACCACACTTTCAGGCAGTCAGTTACTAATCTCCACCAAGCTGTGGCTGAAAAATCCCTTTGAATCCCCTGCAACTCTCCTACCTCCTACACTAGATCTTTGCTACGTATTTATGGACCCCTCACTTAAACATAATGGGACATTCCTATCCATTCTATTCCCTCATATTTTAAGCACTTGGATTAGGTCTTCCCTCAACCTCCTCTCTTCCCAAGGAAACAATCCTTTCCTCAAAATTAAAATTTTCCACTCCAGGCAATGTCCTCGTAATTCAGCTCTGCATCTGTTCTACGTATGGTGTCTAGAACTGCACGCCGTGCTCCAGCTGTGGCTTCGCTAATGTCTACACAGGTCAGCATAAACTCACTGCTCTTATATCATATCCCTCAACTAATGAAAGCAAGTAGCTCACGCCTTCCCGACCATCATATCTACCTATCCAGCCAGCTTCAGGGATCTGTGGCTGTACACGCCAAGGTTTCTCTGTTCCTCTATACTTCTCAGAATCCTAGAAGTTTTTTTTATTCCCTTGCCTTCTTAGTCTTCGCCAAATGCATTACCACACATTTCTCCGGATTGAACTCTGCCTGTCATTCTTCTATCCACCAAACACATCGATTGATATCTTCCTGCAGTGTACAACTTTCTTCTTCATTATCAACCATAAGGCCAATTTGTGTATCTTCTGCAAACGACTTAATCGTACCCCTTACATTCAAGCCCAAATTATTTACATATTCCACAAAATGCAACGGACCTCATACTGAGCCCTGGAGAACTCCACTGGAAATGCTTTACCAGTTACAAAATCACTCATCGACCCTTTGCTTCCTGCCTCTGAGTCAATATTGGAACGAGTTGCCACTTTGGCATGAATCCCATGAGCTTTTACCTGTGTGACCAGCCTATATTGTGGGACCTTATCAACAGCCTTGTTAATATACATGTAAACTACATCAAATGCACTACCCTATTCGACTCTACTTTCAACTCCTCAAACGTTCAAGCATGTTAGTCAGACACGACCTTCCCTTGACAAATCCATGCTGATTTTCTTTGATTAATAGGGGATTTTCTACATGCATATTTATGGTATATGTCGGAATATTTGCCAGTAATATTGACACCATCGAATTTAGGCGAATTGGGCTGCAATTACACGGTCTATCCTTTTCTATCTTTTTAAGAAATGGTACAACATTAGATGTCCACTAGACCTCTGATACGACACCTGCAGCCAGAGAGGATTGGAAAAATGATGAAGCAGCCTCCGCTATTCCGTCTCTTGCTTCTCTTAGCAGCGTAACTGGGCCTGGGGATTTACTCATCTAATATTTCGCACCCCACTTCACTGATTATAATGATTGTATCGAGCAGAGTTCGAGGTTGCCAGCTTCTACAAAGTTTATGGAAATGAACCCTAAGCGTTGAAACGGGTTGGCCCTTGACGTTTTCCTTGTTTCTGGCTGCTTGTATATTGTTTCTGTCCTCCCTTTGAAATATGGACCATCGTGAAAACTGATATAATGTATTCATTAAAATCCATACAAACAACGTCCACCTCCATGCATAAGTTACCCTTAGAGTCACTGATAGGTCCGACACCTTCTTTACATGTCCGCTTGCTCTTTATGTATTTATTAAAAACCGTTGTTTTTTTCTTGATTTTATTGCCAATATATTTAATATCCTCTTTGATTTCCTTATTTTATCTTCCGTTCACCGCTTCACTTTTCATACTCCTTTTGCTTTTTGCATTTTTGAGCCCTTGGTATCTGCCATAAGATTCTTTCTTTTTTTATCCTCTATTTGATATTCAGGGTACGTTGGATTTGATAGTCCTGCCCGTTTTCTTTTAGGGAAAATACTTGCTCTGAAACTTAACTATCGCCACTTTGAATGCCTCCCACTGATCTGACACTGATTTACCTTCAATAGTTGTTTCCAGTCCACTTTAGCTCAATCACATCTCAGCTTAGTAAAATAAGCTTCCAAAGATGTCCTGATTTAATCGCTGGTGCTTCTTTAAGAGCGCCTGAAAAATCCACAATCTCTTCCACTGGGAAGAAGGTCCAGCTACATGCAACAGGCGCATGAGAACAGCACAACTTGCAGGTTCCCCTATAAGTCACGCACCACCCTGAATTGGAAATATATCACTACCCCTTTACATCTGCTGTGTGAATATTTTGGAGCTACGTATCTAATAGCACTGAGGAAGTACCTTAATCATACGGACTGCCCAGTTTCAAGAAAGCTAATCGTCATCATCGTCTCAAAGGCAACGAAGGATGGGCAATAAATGCTGCTCTTTGCATCTAAGCCTACATCCGGTGATTGAATTAAAATAGCTATCATACAACATTCTAGACTAATACCACCAAATGTCATTAGTTACAACAGTATTGGATCTGACCAATTTAAGGACCAATTTAACCCGATTTAACACTTATATTTGGTCCATAAGCCAGCTTCGAACAGTTAGGCAGCCATCTCAGGCACCGTTCAGTAGACGAACAACAGGGAGTTCATTTGTTTTAGATTCTTTCATGGGATGTGTCCTGAACCCCTGGATTAGTGGCTGAGGAGGCTGGACGGTTTTAATGCAGACAAAGTTAACGCAATGATTCTAATTTTGTGTTTGTAGATTTTATAAAGTCGATCGATGGTGCAAAGTTTCTGATACTTGAGTAGTATAAAATACTTTCCTTTCTAAGTTTACATTTTGTTTAAATAATTGTTTCACTCCCCTTGGAATTATCAGAGATGGAAATTTATAAGTTTCAAGATATACTTAACATTACTCTTGGTAAAAAGAAATCACGTGCCTTGCAAAACATATATCTCAAGGCATGATATCTTATTTTAACTTCATGTCATCTACCTACTTTTGAAAACGAACAAGTCTACTGGACAATGGTTGCTCAGATCTTCCAGACATTTGTGTCTAATATTGACAGCTGTAAGGCTGTTTATTACTGCCAGAAACGCTGTAGATGGCAATATGAGACAAGGCGGATGGCCCCGAGCAGCGTTCGAGGTTATCAGATTCTATAAAGTTTACGGAAATGAACCCTGACCATTGAAACGTGTTGGACTTTGATGTCTCCCTTTCTTCCAGCTGCTCACGTATTGTTTGCATCCTCTCATTGCAATCTAAACCATTGTTAAAGAGATGCTATCCACAAATGTTAAACAGTGGTACATTCAAATACTGAGGAGTTTTTGAAAGCACGAAGAAAATTGAATGGACGTTCCCCTTCACTCACCCTCTATGGTGACCATCACAGCCTCGCTAGGCTGGGATACCAACCACCTCCGACTGACAGCAGTTCCATATTGACATTGATACTGCCCTCCTTGGCTTCTACCGGTAACTGTGAATGTTACAATGCTGTGTTGTGTGAAGTCTCCATTAAAGGACAGTGGCTGTCTATCTCTGTAAAAGTAGAATGTACCAGTGAGGTATTCTTGGCTCACGTTGCACGTAATGGTAACCGTCTCTCCATCTAAATACAACCCGGCCTCTTGGTCAAGAGATATCCTCGGTGGTGTGAGCGGATCTGTGGTAAAGTAAATGGAAACAAGAATTTGGAATAGATTTATGGATTTACATGTAGAGTGGAAGGTTACTAACTGAATAACGGTTATGCTTTGTTGATGGGAAGTGTTGACATTCTCGGCTCCGATTCTGCAAAAGGCTTACTCAAAGCTCGTCATGGAAACCGAACAAAATAAGAGTGGAAGAACAACTGAGTGTTAGCTTGCAAAAATCGAGGGGTTTAGCCTTAAATCTGCACCGTGGGAAGCGATTAGACGGGAATAAATTAATCCGAATTAGTGGAGGAACAGACCTGTTGAAAAAGTATGACACCTTCTCATAAACCGTGGAGAAACAAATTTCCCATGAATACATTTTGTTGTTAGCTCGTATTTCGCAGAATAATTTCTGTGATACAATCATCAGCAGCCTAAAATGCACAACAGTTCTGCATCGTTCAATGATAAATTTCAGCATTAGGTCTCGCCCCACAGTGGTTTTAAACGCCAACTTTCTCGTTTTTTTCTATGTTTTTACCTATTTCACTCAGCAAAAAATATTGTTCCGTATATATACTTTACACTTGATTCATATTGCAGCTGCTGGTGAATACAAACATGGATAACACCCTGAACGATCAGATTCAGCACTTGATCCTCATTGTGAAGGGATATATGGGGTTTCTGAGGGCGAGGTGCACGTCTAAGAATAATAACGTCTGAATGATAAACATGTGGAACTTTAGTGATGACGTAGAAATATAGTAGCAATTTTTTTTGAATTTTTAAGCAATTGCTTCTTCTCTAATTTGACAATTTCCAAATGATCCACAGAGCGATTTGTAGATACGGACCAGGCTGTGCCTAACATTGGTTACTGATAACGTGGATTTCAATCTGCACTATCAATTCACCCAACCAGTAAATGACGAAATATGGAACGTGCTGTCCCATCCAAGCTTGCTCGTATACATCTCCAAATAGCACCGTCGGTTTCATTGAGTTTTAAAGTCACCGGATGAGTTCAACTTTATCAATTTCTCAAGTACATTTATTTAAAAGTCCTTTGCATTCTTCCATTGAATCAATGAGTTCGGTTGATTCAGTGGAAGGGAAAATTGGATGAAGTATATCATGGACCGTTTCAGTTTTACTTTATCATTGCCACAAGTTAAACTGACACCCAAACCATTCTGAGAGTTACATCCTAGCTTAAATTATCTTCTTTGACATTTAACATGCAGCATAGAGGCCTCATTAAACTTCTGGTTCGATACTTGACTGGAGGATTCTATTGTACTGTGATCTTAGTTTCTGATTGACTAAGATAAATGTTATATTAATTGTAGAGGAATTTGTAGTGCAAAAAGGAAACTTGTTACCTGTGTCACAGCAGAAGTGAATAAAGGAAACTTATTTTGATTGCAATGTTTACTTTGTGATGGTGAAAACCGGGCTATATCGATTTTTACACCCAATATTCATCTCCTTGATTTTACTTAACTCCATTGGCACTTGTCTGCGTCCTTCTGGTGACATCATTGCCTTTCAATCAGCTATTGTAAGTCTAAGTTTAACTCAAGAGACTTGAGCCTTAGATCTATTCTGCCAACTGATTGTAGTACTGAGGAAGTGCTGTATGTTGGAAGTGCCAAATTTTTGATACATCAAACCAATGCCACATTGGTATATTCCGGTGGACATAAATGATTCCTTGGAACAAGGGCAGTTCTGGTCTGGTAATATTTATTTACTTTTTATTTAGAGATACAGCACTGGAACAGGCACTTCGGCCCACCGAGTCTGTGCCGACCAAGAACCACCCATTTATACTAACCCTACAGTAATACCATATTCCCTGACACTGACCTACACTAGGGGCAATTTACAATGGCCAATTTGCCTATCAACCTGCAAGTTTTTGGCTCTGGGAGGAAACCGGAGCACCCAACGAAAACCCACGCGGACACAGGGAAACTCCACACAGGTGTAGCACCAAGAATTGAACGCGGGTCCCTGGAGCTGTGAGGCTGCGGTGCTAACCACTGCGCCACTGTGCCACCATCATCTCTCATCCAGGTGGTAAAACACACATCTGTTCATCAGCTCATTGCTGCTTGTGGGATCTTGCAGTCGGAAAATTTTCGCGTTTCATACATTAAAACAGTGACGACAGGTCAAAGCAAAAAGAGATGGTTGTAAAGTGTTCAGGGACGTCCTAAGTCATCCAAAGTGCAAATCCTTATTTCTTTGCATTTACCTATTACAGTTATTTCTACAGGAATGCTGGCCTGCGATTCCACGAGTCGTGCAGAAATGTTTTTTGTGTCTCGACAAGCGTATAACCCCCTGTTCCAATCAGTGATGTGATCAATGTGGAGCGTGGCCCAATGCCGCCTTTGATCTGTGCGGATCAGTAACTCGCTGTTTCTGTAGAAGGTGAATACGCCTCCACTATCCTGCCCGAGACTGGTACATGTTAGAGTAGCCGCCTCTCCCCTTACGTACACACCCGAGTGTTGATCCAGAGCAATCATTGGAGTAACTGGAGGATCTGAAACAATAGTTTAAATAATCGTTTAACCTAAAATACAGTATGATAGGATTGTACAAATTATGAAGATGAATACAAATCCCGATTACAACTCAGCAGGTACTATATATGTGTAAGGAATTTTAGTCCACGGCTTAGAATAGAGAGGAAATGCACAATTAATCTAAGAAACGTTCAATGAAATGTGGCTGACCTTCCCATCGAATCAAAAAATGATGCACATATAAATGCAGTAAACGTTACAAAAAGGAGGGACAATATCACGAGTGAGCCATTTGTTCCTTTGAGCCTGCTTAAGCATTCCATTAGATCATGGAGGATCCGTACTTCAACAGCATTTAACCACCTTTACTCCATATTCGTTGTTACCCTTATTTAATGAAACTCTATCTCTCAGTCTGGAAAACATTTATGTGATCCAACCGTCAGTGCATTTTGGGTGTGCAGAAAATTATATAGTTCCACGGTTCCCTGTGCCAAGAAGTACTTCCTGATTTCCCTCCTATAGGACCTAACTTTTGACCCTCGTCTTTTCTGTCTTCACGAGAGGAAATAAGTTATGTTCAACTAATCTATAAGAAATATGTATGAATAAAGAAATGTCTCTTAGCTCATCCATCAATTATATGTATTTAAGAGACAATCATCCAAGTTTATTTCATGTGGGCAAAAAAAAAACATTTATGCTCGGTATGACTCTGGCAAATCTGCGCTGTACATCCTCCAAGGCGAACCAATCTGACCTGAGATGGGTTGCTTAAAATTAAACACAGTCTTCCAGATAATGTCTACCCAAGGGTGTATTTAAAGGAAGGGCACATCCCTCTCATTTGTATTCCAGAGCCTTTTCTGATGGAGGTTGATGTCACGTTGCCGATTTTGTTTGCTCTTTGTTAGAATCTACTATCTATCAGTGATTTGTCTACATCTCGCTGCTCCTCTACAATTCTCTGTTTCTTACTAGATGCCAGTCTAACAGGTGGAAAGAATGGCAACAGATGTGTTTCTCGGACACGGAGTAGTTTGCGACGGATCCTTGGATGGGCCCTTATGAGGAAACTAAGAGAGTCAGAAAGGTCAGTTGTGGAGTATTCATGGAATACATGTCTTGGGAATTAGAAACTGAGAAGAATGGCAGACGTTGATACTGGGGAAACAGGAAGTGTTCAAGAGGGCAATAGAGATAACGCAAATTGTGAATGGTATCTTGGGGTGACCAGAGATGGGGTGCCTTCAGCACATCCAACCAATGCCTGGCTCATGCCAAATGGTAGTTGTTTATAAATGAACAGAAAAAAATACTAGTTTGGATGTTAAGAATTATTTTAATATTGAATTTGGAATTGCCTTGGCCCATCTGGAATGCTGTGTCTAGTTCTCAACTCACGACACGGAAATTAAATGGGTGAAATGTCAGGATCAACGATGCAGCCAATAGTGCCTTCACAATGATAGCTACCAAGATGCATACCTGGACTAGCGATACCAACATCAATGTAAATATATATAGAGCCATTAACATGAACATTATAAAACATAATATGACATCGAACATATAAAGAGGTATGAGGCCGAATGACCACATTTTTGGTCAAAAAAGATAGGCTTTAAAGATTGTCTTAAAGAAGGAAAGACAGGTAGAGAGACAGAGAGGTATAAGGAGGGAATTCTAGAGCATTGGGCCTAGGCAAATAAAACCAAGCGTGCAGTGATTAAAATCGGGAAGCTCAAATGGCCAAAATTAGATGAGCACAGACATATCACAGGACTGTGCCTCTGGAGGAGATTACAGAGATAGGGCGACACCATGGATGGATGGATTTGAAAACAGGGATGAGTATTTTAAAATTAAGATGCTGCTTCGCTGGGAACTAGTTTAAGCCAGCGAGCACAGGGGTGATAGATGAATGGGACTTGATGCATGTGAAGACACGGGCAGCATATTTTTGAATCACCTCAAGTTTACGGTAGGTAGAATGTGGGAGATCAGCCAGGATTGCATTGGATTATCAAGACTACAGGTAACAAAGGCATGAATGAAGGTTTGAGCAGCAAATGAGCTGACAGAGGGGCAAAGATTTTGAAGGTGTAAGTAGGTGGTTTTCGCAATAACGTGAATACGTGCCTAGAGGCATATTTTGGTTTCAAATATGTCTCTGAGCTTGTGAGCAGACTGGTTTACTCTCAAACAGTTACCAGAGAAAGGGATGGAGTCGGTAGCTTGGGAAATAGAATTTTGAGGGGGGACCATGTACAATTCTGCAAGAAGATTAGTAACTCCAATCAGCTTCATTTACATTTAAGTAAAGACAATAGATTTGCAGTATAGCACCTTGCTGTTCAATTACATTATTCTAAGGATATGACCTCGATACTAACCTTGAGAAACGCTCTGCTGCGTCACTAAAGACACTAAAAGAAGAAAATATGATTTAGCTACACGAAGATCAACATATTTAGAAGAGCAATATGCATACTTTTTCTGTGCATTTTGCATGAAGATGTCCCCGTGTTGTTGGTTGGTGGAATTCTAGCTCATTTTGGTTCAATTCGCACTCTTTAATCCCATAAAACACCAATCATGGCCCTGAGGGTGTGCCGCATTGGCTGAATTGCCGTTTTTTCAACGGACGTTTGTGCCCTAGGTGCAGTTTAAGTTTATGTTCATATGTTTTGGAATCCCCACTGCTCCTGTATGAATTTATTAAGCTTGAAGTCTGTTGACAAATACAATGTTCAAAATCATGTACAAAAAGGAGCTTTTAGTCCTGATAACACAGAACAGCGTGAACTATTGTAGAAAATAGGCCGAATGCCCATTTCCTTGCTGAGTGAAACAATCACTGAAGGACAAAAGAAAACAATGAGATGGAGAGCATATATACAGAAAGCATCTTCGCAGACCTGCACATTCGGCATCACCATGAAACTGAATTGCAATGCAACCATCAGAACTCCATTGTAAAATAGATTGATACATTAGTGTTTGGAATTGTAATGAGAACAATGCACATTAGAGCTATCTACTGAACACAGCAGGCAACTGCAGAACTGTGCTTCTCAAAAGGTTGTAGTCTCCAGCCACTGATATGTGACCAGCACAATAGACCGATCGGGAAAGCAGAGTTAAAATCAATTCATGGATCTTAATATTTCCTGAATTATTCATGAGAAATCTTGGTAAACTGACTATCAGGTGCAACACGTCATGGATGAACAATACCCGATTACTTGTTTGCGTCCCCACACGTGCTCAATTGTGCCTTCAAAATGACTGCAGAACGTACCAACAAAGACCCAGATAACGCCCTTAGCGGACATCCATTGAACAACACATTACAATGGGGCCAGGAGGTAAGAACAAAGAACAGTACAGCACAGGAAAAGGCCATTCGGCCCTCCAAGCCTGCGCCGATCTTGATGCCTGCCTAAACTAAAACCTTCTGCACTTCCGGGGCCCAGATCTTCTTTTCACTCAGCCTCAACGCAATACACTTTATCGAAAACTATAACAGATCCAATCCTCATCGTGAATCCTGCAGAGTCAAGAAAACACTCTGATAGCTTTCCAATTTAGTGTGCTGCAGACCAAACAAGGAGTCATTTTATAAATGAGCACTGGCGATCGAAAGCAGCCAGTCTCAGTCCCAACTTCTCTCTTACCTCTTCCCATTGAGCTTTACCAAAGTCTGGGAACCCTGTACTTTTGGTAAGAAATTGTTTCACGACTCACCAATTAGCAGCAACAAAGCGCCTTTGCCCATGTTATAGTAAGAGCTAATTTGAGACATAAGAAATGTAAGGAATAGCGACTGAGTCACTTGCTCCACCATAAAGTAGGAGGAACCAGGAAGTAGCTACAATGGAAACAGAGGTTGGGTGGAGCCGAGCTCTACGTTTTGTAGAACGTTGAATAAATTGAGATTGGAGCATTTCAACGTCAATCATATCAAGCTATTATGCACTGGATGATGGGGCTGGGCTGCACGCTGTACCCACAGGATCATGATAAATCATTTTCTATCGGCAACATTTTTGCTTTCATCATAGATAGGAATTGACCATTTCACACTCAAGCACTCAGTATCAGCATCAA
Source organism: Heterodontus francisci (assembly GCF_036365525.1). Taxonomy (NCBI): domain Eukaryota; kingdom Metazoa; phylum Chordata; class Chondrichthyes; order Heterodontiformes; family Heterodontidae; genus Heterodontus; species Heterodontus francisci. Next base: position 17,236,787 of record NC_090409.1, on the reverse strand, counting down.
GCACGCAAACATCAGGCATAGCTCGCTAAACTGCTACAACAAAGTGTCTCAGCCAAGTTTCAGAAGAGTGCTTCATATTATATTGATACATGTATTTCTTAGTTACCCAGAGCAGCATTCTAGTGGGTTCATTTAGTGAGACGCTAGGTGCATCAAAGTTGTTGTCAGTTCTGTGTTCCAACCAATTAAAGACATCTGAAACTGCCAGAAATTTAGTTACACGAATGTCTAGCCTTGGAATGTACACGGGCATACTTAACCTGAATCCGACATTGAGTTTGTTTACGTTGAATAAGAATTATTTGAATTTTACCCTCGTTGACTTTGTCATGATTGTATGAGTTAATCACTTAATTCTGGATATGCCTTTTATTGAGCAACACCAGCAAAATAATTATGTTGTACCATTGTAAACAGGTTGCAATTAGGAAAAAAGAAGTGTTGCGTCATTGGAAAAATTGTAGCTTCTCGAAATAGCAAGAACATCTAGGTGTACAGAGGTACTTTGTTGCAACAGAAATGAAAGTACACCTGAGTGCGGTCGCAGCGAAATGCAGGACTGGCTCGAGAATTTTCTTGAATAAAGATAACATTTATATGAATTGGCAAGTTAACTATCAATTTGTTTGAGCTAGCCAAAATATATTCTCACAAAGCTAGAAGGGAAGAGTTCCAGCACACCGCATTAGTTCCCCTGTACACTTAATTCTGTGATGACCTAGCCTGGGTAGGATTGAGTTCAGTTCAAAGGCGCATTAAAAATAGTTGGTCAAAGGGATTTGCTCATTTCAACCGTATCCCCGAAGGAGCAATGGGATGTAAAATTGATGACTCCTTGTGTTCGCTCCATTGTTACATATTAGGGAGAAGCGAATCAAATTTCAGAAAGCACATCAGCAGTTGTCACACTGCAGAGAATTGGAAGTCACTGTCCTAATATGAATTGATTTCCTCCAACTATATCCTTCATATATTCGATATGTTCGATACCTCTACCAATGGTAAAGCGTACAAGCTGAAGGACAACAAACACTGAATTGAAACACTGTGGGACGTTCCCTCTAAACTAATTTACATCTAATTGGAGAGTTGGATTAGGTGAAAAGATAATGATAATGCACAACAATGCATCCAAAACACTGTTGCCTATTTCCAAACCATGCCAACACCCTCTCCCACATGGCCCGCTGCTCGCAGATCTATATGGTCTCCCTGTTCATCAGTACTGTCACTTTAAGCACATTATGTTTGTTTTGAAATTTCTGCATGGTCACGCCACTCCACATTCTTGAAATGGCCCCTTTTACCAGAAAACTTCAGGAACTCTGAGTCCCTCCAACCTTTCTCCAGTATCTATTTCCCTTCGCTCTGCCATGGGGGTTGTGCTTTCATTCGCCCAAGTTCTGATCCATAAAAATACCGTCAGAAAGTTTGTGCCTCGCCATCTCTTTGTACTAACTTAATCCACTACTTTAAACATACTTATTGACCAAGAATTTTGTCATTTATTCTAATATGTTCTTATGTCCTTCGAGGGCTCTGCGCTAATTTCTGTTTGATTGCCCTCCTGCTCACAATTTCCACATAACTGGAACTTCTTCTTCTTGTTGCCAATCACACTAAAATTTTGTAGCCGAATTGTGGAATTCATAAACGAGAAAGGTTCTGGACTGAAAGATAGTGACGAATAGCTTCAAGGCCACTTTCGTGTAATGCTGAAGGATCTGTCGATGTTGCAGATTTCATAGACGTCATCTTTTTAGTTCATTTAAATAGATCCCTTCAGGTAACTGAGCTCTACCAACAAATATATTTCAGCAACCACCAACCCACTACATCTGCTGCAATCTCCTTAACAATGCATTATTAGCAAACTAGAGGATATTATACTAAGTCAGCAGATGAAACACGTGAATGGAGAACAAAACGACAGATAAATGTTCCAATTGATGATTGTGAGTGGAATCTTTCTTTTTTTTTTAGGTTTAGTCTCTCTATGCAGTTCTATTTAACTATTCCTGTCTCATTATCTTAGCACTTTAAAGTCAATTGGGTACTTTGCAAATGTAGTCACTGCTGCAATGTAGGAAAGAACGCAACTAAAAGTAATATATTGCACGAAATAGTACTAATCAACTGTAATCCGATAAAACAAATATGTCACCCCATTATATAAAGTGAAGACAAATTGCAATTTTAAAAAAAGGACTGAAATAATGTTTAAATAGAGCTTCAATTCTAGGAACTGTCTTTTACATTTAAGAAACCAATTCAAAATCAACAACAGAGATCCACTACAATGCAGATACACTTCAGCAGTAATAAAATCGTAGAATGGTTGAGGGCAGAAGAAGGTTACTCGGCCAGTACTGGCCACGCTGCCTCTCTGTCAGAGCATTGTAGGTTGTCCCATTCTCCTCCACTTCTCCATATGCATTTCTGTTCAAGAACCTATCCAATTTCTTCTTCAAAACCACGATTGAATCTGCCGCCACCACCCTCTCAGCCAGTAGATTGCAGATCGTGGAGAGCAGTGATAAACACAGTTGGGAACGGAACAGTGACAGCTTGTGAAAGGTCCCGCCAGAGTCGGTTTAAATGCAAGTCTGTAGCTTTTCCGGGGCTGATGTGCAGGAGATTTATTTTAAAGTTTTTTTTATTGTCAATTACCGAAACCCAAAGAGAGCGTTTCATTACCCACATCCACAGAAATGTAGAAGAGCATGCCAGCATTCGCAGCAGGCTTGAGAAAAACTCTTGATCGCACAGCACAGGGCTACAAAAATGCTAAACTGTGGGATCAACATGCTATATACAGAGCTAAGTGAAAACAAATCCAGTGGAAAATATCGCTGTCATGAATAGTGCTGGAGAGATAAAAAAAAAGAGGAGGATCTGCAAATATCCCATTCCTCATTGATGACGGACATGAGCAAATAAATGAATGCAAAAGACAAGGCTGAAGAGATGCAACCATCTTTATCCGGAAATGTCTCGTGGATGATTGCACTCAGCCTCCTCCTGAGGTGTCCAAAATCACAGACGCCAGTGTTCAACCAATTTGATTCACATCAGGTGATCCCAAAAAAATCCCTGAGCACACTGTACACAACAAGGCTATGGGTTCTGATCATATCCCGGCGGAAGTACAAAAGACTTGAGCTCCAGAACTATTGGTGACCACAGTTAAGCTGTTCCAGTACAGCAACAACGCTGGCATCTCCCAGAAATTTGGAAAATTGCTCAGCCGTTGCTCCAGTTGAAAAAGGAGGAAAATACAAATCAATTAATGTTCACCCCAAGTCTACTCTTAATCATCAGCAAAGTGATGGAAGGTGTCATCGACAGTGCTCTCAAGCAGAACGTAATCACCAATAACCTGCACACTGATGCTCACTTTGGGTTCCTGAGACCACTCGTGTTCAACCTCATGACAGCCTTCGTCCAAACATGGGCAAACGATCTGCATTCCTGCGTTGATGTGAGAAGCAACGAGGCAGCATTTCACCAAGACTGGTATAAACGAAACCCAGTAAAACTGAAGTCCATGTGAAACAGGATAAACTCTCGACTGGTGAAAGCCATGCCTTGGGCAAATGATGATGGTTCGTATTGTTAGAGGCCAATAACCTCAACTTAATGGTTATGTCTGTATGACCTGGACAACATTCAGCTGTGGCTGATAAGCGGAAAGTTAAATTTGCAGCAGGCAAGTGTCAGGCAATGACCCTCTTGAACAGGAGACAATTAAAACCTCTCACCTTGACATTTAACCTAATTACCATCACTGAAAACCATACCATTAACATCCTGGGGGAATGCGGGGGGGGGGGAGGGGTTTAGTACTGATTCGACATTAACTGGTACTGCCACAGAAATACTGTGGCTACAAAAGCCAGTCAGAGGCTGCAACGAGTAACTCACCCCATGAATCTCCAATTCTATCATTTCCAAAGCACAAGTCAAGAGTGTTATAGAATACTCACCACTTGCCTGAACGAGCACAGGTCCAAGAGCGTTCAAGAAGATCGACAACATCCAGGACAAAGGGGCCCGTTTTATTTGTCCTTCAGAAACCACCTTTAACATCCACCCGCTCCAGCACCAGCGCATGATGACAGCAGTGTGTTGATCGACAACATGCACTGCGGCAATTCGCAAAGGTTTCTTCGACAGCACATTCTAAAGCATCTGCCACCTAGAGGAATAACGGTAGTAAATGCAAGGGAACACCTTATGCAAGTTCCCCTTTGAGTCATTCACCGTCGTGATTTGGAAATGCAGTGCTGTTTCTTCACTGTCACTGGATCAAAATTCTGAAACTCGATCCCTAAAAGCACTGTGGGTGAACCAACAACCCAAAAGTGAAGCTGTTCAAGAAGGTGGCTCACCCAGTAAATTAGAGACACTGAACAAATGTTGGCATTTTCAGCGATGCCCACAACACATAAACAAATATTTAAAAAGAAACAGCATCCTGAGGGGATAGCAGTAACCAGCATGGAACACTTTTACACGGCAGAGAGGATTTATGAAGAACACGAGAACGGCTTTACACAAAAGGAATCACTTCTAAACAAGAGCAAACAAAGTTACAAAATAGATTTTTTTTTTACCAAACAGGGAACTTCGTTAAACATCAAGATTTTTACACACTGGAAGTAATACCTTTACACAGCAACGGTCAGATTTAAGTAGCAAAGTACACCTGTGTACTAAAGGGCACATAACACGAAATACACTTATGAAATGGGGAACATCTTTACACAAAAGGGGGCATTCATTTTAGAACACGATATAACTTTATGCAAGCAAAACATGCATAAACAATATGGATTATACTTATCGAGAAAAGAATATCTTTGCCCCACAGGTAACACCATTATATAAATCCTTTGCTTTTACATCACAGTTTTTTCCTTTTCTTGCTTTTGGAGTGTCATTTTTCACCTTCTCATTCTAAGTCTGTACACAAAGTTCTGAGAAAGGCATAAACAAAAGAGTAGTGTAACTATGAAATGGCAACTAACCTGGTATTAGCTAAAGACAGATTCAGTGTAGAAATATAGAATGCGCAGAGTTCTTAGAATGCATTTATGAAAACTTCTTTTCGCCATTACGAAGAAACCCTATAAAGAGAAGGGACAGTTCTGGAATTGTTTTTAGTGGATGAAATTGAGCGTGTGGAACGCATTACAGTGGAAGAGCATTTTGGCGATAGCGTTCATAATTCAAGGGAATGACGCTGGGCATGTGGGAGTGGTATCAACGGGAGAGCGATTTGGCGGTAGCGATCATAATTTAGTTAGCTTTAACATTGTTACAGAAAAGCACAAATACCAGCCAGAATTAAAATTTTGTAAGTGGGTAAGCCTGTTATTATGTGATTCAGCAGAAGTGGATTTGAAACAGCTATTTGAAGTCAATTCAGGGAAGTAGCAGCGGAAGACATTGAAGGAGGAGATCGTGAGAGATCAGAACATATAGGATCCCATTAAAAAGGGCTTCCACATATAGTGCCTGTCTGATGCAAAGCAGCATACAAGGTAGGAAAAGGCAAAAGGAGAAACTGATGACAGGTACCGAGAGTTCAATACTATAGAAAATCTAGAAGAATATAAAAACTGCAGGGATGAAATGCAAAAGGAATTAGGAAAGCAAAGAGAGGACATGAAATAAATATTGCTAGTATAATCGAGGAAAATCCAAAGATATTTTACAAATACACAAAGTGCAAGATAGAACCATAGAACCATAAAACAGTTATGGCACAGAAAGAGGCTATTCAGCCCACTGTATCTGCGCTGGCTGGAGAAAAAATTCTAGTCGCAGAATCGAATACCACCTTCCAGCACCTGGCCCGTAGCCTTGCTTGTTCCAGCACTTCAGGAGCAGATTCATGTAATTTTAAATGAATTTAACGTTCCTGCCTCCACCACCAATCTGATCAGTGAATTTCAGACACCCACCACCCTCTGGGATAAACATTTTATCCACATGTCCCCTATAATCATTCTACCAATCACTTTAACACTGTGCCCCTTGCTAATTCTGCAAGGGGAAACAGGTCCTACTCTATCTCGGCTCCTCATAATTTTGTACACTTCAATGAAGTCACTCCTCAGCCTCCTCTGTTCTAAGGAAAACAATCGAAGCCTATCCAATCTTTTCTCACAGCTGCAATTTTTTCAAGCCCTGGCAATGCTTTTGCAAATCTCCTCTGCACTCTCTCCAGAACAATTACATACTTCCTGTAATGTGGTGACCAAAACTCTACACAGTACTCCAGCTGTGACCTAACTAGCATTTTATACAGTTCAAGCATTACATCCCTGCTTTTGTATTCTATACCTCGGCCAAGAGGAAAGCATTCTAAACACTATTCTTCACCACTTTCTTTATCTGTTTTGTCACGTTCAGGGGCCTGTGGACATGTGGTCCAAGGTCTCTTCCTTCCTCTACCCCTCTCAATATCCTCCTGCGTGCTTATTGTGTATTCCCTTGCTTTGCTTGCCCTCCCCAAATTCATTACCTCACATTTCTCCGATTAAATTCCATTTGCCACTTTTCTGCCCACTCAGCCAAACAAATTGATATCATTCTGGAGTCTACAGCTACCCTCTTCACTATCAACTACACACACACGGCCAATTTATGTATCCTCTGTAAATTTCCACATTATGCCTCCCACATTTAAGCCCACATCATTAACATATGCCACAAACAGCCAGGGACACAGCACTCAGTCCTGTGGAACGCCACTGAAAACCACCTTCCATTCACGAAAACCTCCATCGAGCATTGCCCTTTGTTTCCTGCCAGTAAGCCAATTTTGGATGCAGCTCCCAAATACCCCTGCATCACATGGGCTTTTACTTTGCTGACCAGTCTTCCATGTGGGACCTTGTACTATGCCTTACAAAAAAGCTTGTTGACAGCATCAACTTCACTACCCTCATCAATCCTCCTTGTTGCTTACTCGAAAATTTCAATTGTTAGTAAGTCACGGCCTTCCCTTAACAAATCCATGCTGACCATCCCTGATTAATTCGTGCCTTTCTAAGTGAGAGTTTGCCCTATTCTTCAGAACTGATTCAAACAATTTGTCCACCTCCGAGGGCAGACTGAATGGCTTATGTTTATTTAGGCTATCGCTCGCACCCGTTTTAAACAACTGTACATTGTTTAAAGATATCCAATCCTCTGGTATCTCTCCTACATCTAGTGAGAATTTGAAATGATCCTCAAAGCATCCGTTATTTTCTCCCCGCTTTATTTAACAGCCTGGTTTACAATCCATCCTATCCTGGTGAATTATCCACTCTTAAGACTGTCAGACTCTTTGGTACTTTCTCTCTCATGCTTATCATACCGAATATTTCACACTACTTCTCTTTAACGACAATGTCTGCATCATCTCTCACCTTTGTGAAGACAGAGACAAAGTATTCATTAAGAACGCTGCCCACATCTTCTGCATCCACTTATAAGTTCCCTTATATATCTCTGATAGAGCTGCCCTACCCTTTCCTTAGTTATCCTCTTGCTCTTAATATAATTATAAATCATATTTGGGTTTTTCTTGATTTTCCCTGCCGATATTTTTCATGTTCTCACTTTGTTTTCCTTATTTCCTTTTTTACTTCACCCGTGCGCTTTCTATATTCTTCTAGGCTTTCTAAGGTATAACGATAATAAATAAGAAAAGGATAGGGCCTATTATGGACCAAAGGGAAGGAAAGATTAATGGTCGATTGTGTTTTGACTGGAAGGCTGTTTCCACTGGGGCGTGGCAGTGCTCAGTGTTTTGTCCCCTGCTGTGTGTGGTATATTTGAACGAGTTAGACTGAAATGTAGAGTGTATGATTAAGAAATTTACAGATGCTGCAGAAATGTACCGTCTATTTGATACTGTGGAAGACAGTTGTAGACTTCAGGGAGAGGACAATGGACTAGTCAAGTGAGGATACGAGTAGCAAATGGAATTTAATCCAGAGAAGTGTGAACTAACATTCAGGCCTTAGAGTAAATTGCCACGGATCCTGAAGGTAGCAGGACTGTTAGATAAGCTTCCTTTGTTAACCATGGCTTTGAATAAAAGAGCAGAATGCCCTAATTAAACCATGTAAAACAGATAGAGGACAGCACACAATTCTGTTCACTGCACTGTTGGAAGGATGTCATTGCATTAGAGAGGGTACAGAGGAGATTTATGAGGATGTTGCCAAGAATGCAGAACTTGAGCAAAGAGGAAAGATTTGATACGCTGACTTTGCATTATTTTAGAACAGGGAAGACTGAGAGGAGTTTAAATTGATGTGTATAATGTCAAGAGCTACTTTAGTAGATTGTATATGAAGGTAGTGCATCCTCAGCACAGAAGTAAATAAGCAGGGCTCGTGGAATTAAACCAATTTGGGGCGGCACAGTGGCGCAGTGGTTAGCACCGCAGCCTCACAGCTCCAGCGGCCCGCGTTCAATTCTGGGTACTGCCTGTGTGGAGTTTGCAAGTTATCCCTGTGTCTACGTGGGTTTCCTCTGGGTGCTCCGGTTTCTTCCCACATGCCAAAGACTTGCAAGTTGATAGGTTAATTTGCCATTATAAATTGCCCCTAGTGTAGGTAGGTGGTAGGGAAATATAGGGACAGGTGAGGATGTGGTAGGAATATGGGATTAGTGTAGGATTAGTATAAATGGGTGGCTGATGGTCGGCACAGACTCGGTGGGCCGAAGGGCCTGTTTCAGTTCTGTATCTCTAGACTAAACTAAATTGGTCGAAGGATATGGGTGGGGCGAGCGGAGAGTAATTTTGCCTACAGGTTGGTAGGGTCTGGTACTCTATCCCTAACAGGCAGAACGTCTTATCACATTTCCAAAGTACTTATAAATGCACTTGAAGTTTAACCTTTATGGATAGAAAACACGGGGACGTGGCAAATGCATGCTGTTTCAGATGGAAAGATGATAAACAGATAGACTCCTCTACTTTGGGGAGAGCAAGCACGGATTGGGTGACCACTTTGTTGAACACCTCTGTCAGTCCATAAGCATGACCCCGAGCTTCTGGTTGCTGGCCATTTCAACACCACCACCACCCTTGCCCCTGCTCTCATGCTCACATCTCTGTTCTGGAATTGTTGCAGTGTTCCAGTGAACATCAACGCAAACTCGAGGAACAGCATCTCATTTATCGATTAGGCACTCTACAGTCTGCCAGACTGAACATCGAGTTCAATAATTTCAGAACATGAAGCCCCCCCCCTTTTTATGTTTAGTTTTTAAAAAAATTATTATTAATTTTGTTATTTTATTTTAGTTTTGTTTTAGTTTTGTTAGTTTGTTTCTAATGTGCCCTTTTTGTAAAAAAAATAATGCTAGTGCTTGGAGTGTTTTGCTCTTACAGTCATATCACACCCTCTGTCTACTAACGCTTTGTCTTTCAGCACAACATGAAAATAACGTTTGCCTTTGTTCCATGACATTCTGGCCAGTTATTTTCTGTGAGCTTGTCCTATCCACAACTTCTCTTTTGTTATCTCTTGCCCCAACCCCCGCTTTACTTGCTTAAAATCGTTTACATTTCTAATATTTGTCAGTTTTGAAGAAGGGTCACTGTTAACACTTCTCTCTCCACAGATGTTGCTAGACCTGCTGAGTATTTCCAGCATTTCTTGTTTTTATTTATGCTAGACAGTGGTGTTCCCTGAGGGTCAGAGATTCGTTCATGTGATGCAGGCATCGCTGGCTAGGCCAGAATGTATTGCCCATTTCTAATTGCCCTTGAGAAGGTGGTAGTGAACTTCGTGAACCGCTGCAGTCGATGTGGGGTAGGTACACCAACAGTGCTATTAGGAAGGGAGTTATAGTATTTGGACCCAGCGACAGCAAAGGAACGGTGATATATTTCCAAGTCAGGATGGTGTGTGTCTTGGAGGGGAAGTTGCAGATGGCGGTGTTTTCGTGCATCTGCTGCCCTTGTCCTTCTAGGTGGTAGAGTTCGCGAGTTTGTAAGGTGCTGTCGAAGGAGACTTAGTGCGTTGCTGCAGTGCACCTTGCAGATGGTATACACTGCTGCCACTGTGCGTTGGTTCTGGAGGGAGTGAATGTTTGTGAATTGGGCGCCAATCAAGTGGGATGCTTTGTGCTGGTTGGTGTCAAGCATCCTCAGTGTTTTTGGTGCTGCACCCAGCCAGGCACATGGAGGATATTCCATCACACACGTGACTTTTACCTCGTAGATGGTTGACAGTCTTTGGGAGTAAGGAGATAGATGGCTTTGGGAGTTAGTAGGTGAGTTACTTGCCACAGGATTCAGAGCCTCTTCCTTGCTCTTGTAGCCATGACTTTTACATGGCTATAATAAAAGCAAAATGCTGCGGATGCTGGAAAACAGAAATAAAAACAAGAAATGCTGAAAATACTCAGCAGGTCTGGCAGCATTTGTGGAGAGAGAAGCAGAGTTAACGTTTCAGGTCAGTGACCCTTCATTAGAACTGGCAAATATTTGAAATGTCAAAGGTTATAAGCAAGTACAGTGGGGGGTGGGGCAAACGATAACAAAGGAGAAGGTGTTGATCGGACAAGGTCACAGAATACCTGACCAGAAGGTCGTGGAGCAAAGGCAAACAATGTGTTAATGGTGTGTTGAAAGACAAAGTATTAGTACAGATAGGGTACAGACTGAAGATTGAACAGCAGCAAGTACAAACATGAAGAAAAACAATGGGTAAGCAAACTGAACAAGCTAAGATGAAATAAAATAAACATACAAAAACATTTAAAGTTGTAAAAAAGAAAAAAATAACTGAAAATAAAAGTAAAATTGGGCCCCGTCATGCTCTGAAATTATTGAACTCAGTGTTCAGTCCGGCGTGCTGCAGTGTGCCTAATCGGTAAATGAGATGCTGTTCCTCGAGCTTGCATTGATGTTCACTGGAACACTGCAGCAATCCCGGGATAGAGATGTGAGCATGAGAACAGGGGGGAGTGTTGAAAAGGCAAGCCGCTGGAAGCTTAGGGTTCTGCTTGCGGACTGAGTGGAGGTGTTCCGCAAAGCGGTCACCCAGTCTGCGTTTGGTCTCCCTAATGTAGAGGAGACCACATTGTGAGCAGCGAATACAGTATACTACATTGAAAGAAGTACAATTAAATCGCTGCTTCACCTGAAAGGAGTCTTTGGAGCCTGGGATAGTGAGGAGAGAGCAGGTGAATGGGCAGGTATTACACCTTTTGCGATTGCAGGGGAAGGTGCCATGGGAAGGGGATGAGGTGGTGGGGGTAATGGAGGAGTGGACCAGGGTGTCGCAGAGGGAATGGTCCCTTTGGAATGCTGACAGGGGAAGGGATGGGAAGATGCGTTTGGTAGTGGCATCACGCTGGAGGTGGCAGAAATGGCAGAGGATGATCCTTTGGATATGGAGGCTGATGGGGTGGAACGTGAGGACTAGGGGAACCCTGACACGGTTTTGGGAGGGAGGTGAAGGGGTGAGGGTAGAGGTACGGGAAATGGGCCGCACACGGTTTAGGGCTCTGTCAACCACAGTGTGGGAGGGGGGGAATCCTCGTTTGAGGAAAAAAGAAGACATATCAGAAGCGCTGTCATGGAAGGTAGCATCATCAGAGCAGATGCATCAGAGGTGGAAAAACTTGGAGAATGAATGGAGTCCTTACAGGAGGCAGGGTGTGAAGAGGTGTAGTCAAGGTAACTGTGGGAGTCGGTGGGTTTATAATGGATATAAGTAGACAGCCTAACCCCAGAGATGGAGACAGAGAAGTCGAGGAAGGGAAGGGAAGTGTCAGAAATGGACCATGTAAAGGTGAGAGAAGGGTGGAAATTAGAAGCACAGTTGATAAAGCTTTCCAGTTCGGGGTGGGAGCAGGAACTAGCACCGATACAGTCATCAATGTTCCGTAAAAAGAGTTGGGGAAAGGTCCTGAGTAGGACTGGAACAAAGAATGCTCGACATATCCCACAAAAAGACAGTCGTAACTCGGACCCATGCGGGTACACATAGCAAGACCTATTACTTAAAGAAAGTGAGTGGGTTGAGAGATTGAGTGAGAGATTGGAGTGAGAGACTGAGAGATAAATGACAGATCTCCAAATTGTAAACAATCCCAAAGACTGGCAGTTACCGCAGGAAATTCAGTCACATACAGTACACTTTACAGTATCCATCATTTTCCTCTGAAATGGCCTAGCAAGCTATTCAGTGGCACCTAGTATAGGTAGGTGGTAGGGGCGGGGTGTGGTAGGAATATGGGATTTATGAAGGATTAGTATAAATGGGTGGTTGATGGTCGGCACAGACTTGGTGGGCCGAACAGCCTGTTTTAGTGCTGCACCTCTAAATAAATAAATCACATGTCGCCCTGTCTCGTCTGTTGAATCAATACCCCTCAATTTCAATATATCTGACAAGCACTGAGTGTGGCCAAGAGACAAAATATACGCTGGGTTGGGTTGGATTGGGTTGGGGGGGACATTACCGATCACGGAGTGGCTTGGTAGCACCACAGATCTGCCTGAGTCTTGAATGATATATCTGCCAGACTGGTGGTGAGTGTATCAAGAAGGCTGATAAAACCTACTAACCTCACCCTCACCAATTTACCTGTTGCAGATGCAGCTGCCCATGGCAGATACGTAAGAGTGACCACTGCACAGTCCCACGTTTCCATACGTGCCAAGGACTCACATATGCAATCTGAAACTCACACTTATATAGAAAAACAGAGACTGAAAGATAGAAAATTAATCTCGCGCCCACACAGCTCCATAAACTAGCGATACTGGATGCATTTTACACACACATACAGCACCACAAGATAGCAGATATCGAATGCTTCCCACACTCGAGTGCATTACCAGAGGCTAACAGGTGCAGAACAAATCTTAAACTCTTACACATTACCGATTGACGAATTGAGCATTAATCCCATATTCACACATTGTACCAGAGACTGCCAGAAAGGGAATGAATTTCACTCACGTTCGCTACTAGGAACTGACAGATTTAAAAAAATGAATTTCAGTCCTACTTTCTAAACAGCAGGCTGACTGATTTAGCGAAATATTATAGCTGCTATTTGGTCTAAAACATGTAATAATAACTTGTCTCCACTTCTCGTATTAATAAATACCACCCTTCCAGTATTAAATGAAGAATTATCTGTTGTGTCCTTCTCAGACCAATAAACGTCTGAGTATCCGAGTATGGTGACATCCACTGGAAAAAAGCGAGAACTGCAAGATAGTGGCTGCAAGCCACTTTCAGGGCTGAAGAATGTGCGCCAATACTTTATATCTACAAGTTTAACATTCATATTATTTCACATTATTTTACTGAAAGATGTTTAAATAATCAATCAATTTTGACTAAATATTGGTTTGTCTTCATTGATTCGATATTTGCACTTGGGTACCTTTATACATGAATCAAGGCAAGTTAACATGGAGGCACAGTAATCAATTAGGAAGGCAAACACTATGTTGGCTTTTGTTAAAAGGGGGACTGAATTCTAAGATTAAAGAAGCCTTGCTACAAATATACAGGACATCGGTGAGACCACACCTAGAATGCTGTATTCAGTGTTGTTTGCTTTACCTATACTTGTCCCAAGATAACGAGAAACAAAAAATTAACAGACTGCTTCCTGGAATAAAGGGATTGTCCTTTGATGAGTGATTGAGTAGACTCGGACTATATTCCCTGTAGGTTCGAAAGTGAGAGGTGATCCGATTGAAACATATAAAATTCTTAAAGGGGTTGACAGGACAGCTGCTGAGAAAATGTGTCACCTAACTGGAGAGTCTAGAAAATGGGATCACAATCTCTGGATAAGAGCTCTGTAATTTAGGACTGAGATAAGGAGAAATTTCTTCAGGGTTGTGAAATTTTGGAATGCTCTATTCTATAGAGCTGTGGATGCTCAGTCGTTGAGCATATTCAAGGCAGTGGTCCCATTTCGTTGAGTAATAAGTCAATGAAGGGATATGGGCTATGCGTGGGAAAGTGGAGTGAAGGTCGAGCACTGGTTCCCAGCCTCTGAGACACATACCCCTAGGGATGGGACGAACTCTTTAGGGGATGCGCGGGATACATTTTTTAATGGTGTATTTAAGGTGGAAAACAAAAATTTTAACTAGGTTTTCCGTTTTTAAATTGATTGATAATTCATTTTGTGTATATGTGTGCATATAAATGTGAAAGTATTTAAGTTGCTTCCCGATGGGTGTTTTTTTCCTTCCCGATGCATTTTTACCCAAGTACAAGGACATACGGTGTGGCCCAGGGACGGGTTGATGTGTTTGTCCCAGGGGACCAAGCTTGCATATAATTTGGCCAACGACCATTCAGCCCACGCTTAAAGTTTCCTGGCGTCGGTTGAAGGTCTCAACGGAGGACGTGTTCCTTTCTAAATTACTTGGAGTCAGCAGGGTCACCTAGTGCACAATCATGGAGGAGCAGATCATCGCCCAGACTTGCCTGGCCTTTTCCCTAGAGAAGTGAAACAACCCATCGACAGCTGGTAGGTTCCTGAGAACGTGGGACTCCTGGCTGTGGATGGACTTGCGAGTCTGGAGGAGCAGGGGTTGGGGGGAAGCCCACTAACCTTAACTGCTGACCGTGGGCTCCGGGAGATTCTGCGGTCTCCTGGCTGGAATGAGGAGTGCAGCATCTACCCCCGCAGGGAGTCACTTACACCAGGAGGGGAAACGGGTTGCCCAAGGATCCCACAGCATTATCAGTGCTATGGAGCTAGGTGGAGCCAGCGAGTCTGGAAGGTTCCCAGTGCCATATGGCGCAGGGCGGGGGAATCTGCTGAAAATGTTGCTGATTTAGATAACAAATTTGGACTTTTCATTGCCAGTTTTCTTTAAGAAAAATCTCGACATCACAGAATCAGGAATTATGCATCTCATTTAACGCTCCAGTGAAAGAACTTATAATTTACAACTTCTGTGCATGATGCGACCAGGATTCAGATGGCTATTGTCTCGATGAAAGTAAAGTTCAGTTGATTGGTCTGCAGATATAACACAGTAACCAGAATAGCAAATTCAAATTAAAGCTTGCATTCATACAGCGCCTCTAATGTAAAGGAAAATGTCCCACGCAATTTCACAACTGGAAGTTGACAGGAAAGTAATGCGAGCCAAGGCAGGATATAGTAAAAGGGGAAGGTCAAATCATGCCTAAAAAGATGGTTTTAAGGAAGAATTTTAAAGGAGCAGAGAATAGTGGGCAATGTTCCTTCGAATTTTCTTTGCACAGACTGGCTGCAAACTTCACTGAGCAATGCTGTTCTGTCAATGGGCAGCCTACATATGAAAATTTATTGCGATTCCCTAAACATGTCCTGACATGGTTATGCCAGTACACAGCATGTTGCAGATTAATGCACGGCCACGGGTGCAAGCACCTTCGAGGACACATTACTTACCTCTCACTGGTCGATTCTGCCTTCCGAAGCCCCCATTCCAACTTCATCTTTCCACTCACAGATCACATGATACTTCTATTCTCATATTTCCCACTCCACCTTTCTTCTCGTGTATCATTCGATATCTGTGCCTTTCCCCTTCTTTTAGCGAGAAGGATAGCTGCAGGCTGCAGGAAGATGTTAACGGTTCGGTCAGATGGGCAGAAAAGTAGCAAGTTGAATTCAACTTGGAGAAGTGTGAGGTGATGCATTTGGCGAGGTTAAGCAATGCAAAAGAATACACGATTGATGGGAAAATACAGAGAAGTGTATAGGAAGTGAGGGACATTCGAGTGAAGCCCAAAGATACCTGAAGTTAGCAGGACAAGTCGATAAGTTGGTTAAGAAGGCACATGGGATCCTTTCCTTTATTTGCCGAGGTATAGAAGAAAGAGCAGGGAGGTTATGCTGGAACTGTATAACTCATTGGTTAGCCACAGCTTAAGTACTGTGTGCAGTTCTGGTCAACTCATAACAGAAAGGATGAAATTGCACCAGAGAGGGTACAGAGGAGGAGATTAACGAGGATGTTCCCAGGACTCGAAAAAAGCAGCTATAAGGAAAGATTTGATCGGCTGCCTGAAAGGGTAGTTGAGGCACAGACCCTCAACTCATTTAAAAGGAGTCTAGATATGCACCTTCAGTTCCATAAGCTGCAAGGCTACGGACCAAAGGCTGGAAGGTGGGATTAGAATAGGTGGATCGTTTTTACGGCTGACAAAGACACATAGAAACATAGAAAATAGGAGCAGGAGTATGCCATTAGGCCCTTCGAGCCTGCTCCGCCATTCATTATGATCATGGCTGACATTCCAAATCAGAAGCCTGTTCCCACTTTCGCCCTTTGATCCCTTTGATCCCTTTAGACCCATCTAACTCCTTCTTGAAAACATACAATGTTTTGGCCTCAACTGCTTTCTGCGGTAGTGAATTCCACAGGCTCACCACTCTCTGGGTGAATTAATTTCTCCTCATCTCAGTCCTGAAAGGTTTGCCCCGTATCCTTAGACTATGATCCTGGTTCTGGACTCCCACCATCGTAATATCCTTCCTGCAAATACCCTGCCAATTCCTGTTCGAAATTTATAGGTTTCTATTTGACCCACCCTCACTCTTCTGAACACCAGCGAATATAATCCGAACCGCCTCAATCTCTCCACATACAACAGTCTCACCATCCCAGGAATCAGTCTGGTAAACCTTCGCTGCACTCCCTCTATAGCAAGAACATCCTTCCTCAAATAAGGAAACCAGAACTGCACACAATATTCCAGGTGTGGCCTCACCAAGGCCCTGTATAATTGCAACAAGAAATCCCTGCACCTGTACTCGAATCCTCTCACTATGAAGGCAAACATACCATTTGCCTTTTTAACCATCTGTTGCACCTGCATGCTTACCTTCAGCGAGTGGTATACGTGAACAACCAGGTCTCGCTCTATATTCCCCTCTCTCAGTTTATAGCCATTCAGATAATAATCTACCTTCCTGTTTTTGCAACCAAAGTTGATAACCTCACATTTATCCACATTATACTGCTTTTTCCACTCACTCACCTTGTACAAATCACCCTGAAGCCTCTCTGCATTCGCCTCACAATGCACCCTCCCACCCAATTTTGTGTCATCTGCAGATTTGGAGATATTGCATTTAGTTCCCTCATCTAAATCATTAATGTATATTATGAATAGCTGGGGTCCTAGCACAGATCCCTACGGTTCCCCAATAGTCACTGCCTGCCAGTCGGAAAAGGACCCATTTATCCCTACTCTTTGATTCCTGTCCGCCAACCAATTTTCTATCCATCGCAATACACTGCCCCAATCCCCTGCACTTTAACTTTACATGCTAACCACTTATGTGGGACTTTGTCGAAAGCTTTCTGAAAGTCCAAATAAACCACATCCACTGGTTCCCCCTCATCAACTCTACTGGTTGCATCCTCGAAGAATTCTGGTAGATTTGTCAAGCATGATTTCCCTTTCATAAATCCATGCTGAATCTGCCCGATTCTACCACTGTTCTCTCCGTGCTCTGCTATCAAATCTTTGATAATGGACTCCAGAATTTTCCCCACTACCGACGTCAGGCTGACTGGTCTATAATTCCCTGCTTCCTCTCTACCTCCCTTTTTAAATAGTCGGGTTACATCAGCTACCCTCCATCTGTAGGAAATGTTCCAGTGTCTATAGAATCTTGGAAGATGACCACCAATGCATCCACTATTTCTAGGGCCACTTCGTTAAGTACTCTGGGATGCATGCCATCAGGCCTTGGGGATTCATCAGCCTTCAATCCCATCAATTTCCCCAACATCATTTCTCTACTAATACTGATTTCTTTCAGTCCCTCTCTCTCACTAAGGCCTGTTTTCCCCAACATTTCTGGTATGATCTTTTTGTCCTCCTTTGTGAAGACAGAACCAAAGTATGCATTTAGTTGGTCAACCATTTCTTTGTTCCCCATAATAAGTTCCCCATAATAAATTTCTGACTGCAAGGGACCTACATTTGCCTTCACCAATCTTTTTCTCTTCACATACCGAGAGAAACTTTTACAATCAGTTTTTATGTTCCCACAAGCTTGCTCTTGTAATCTATTTTCCCTTCTTAATCAATCCCTTGGACCTTCTTTGCTGTATTCTAAACTGCTCCCAATCCTCAGGTCGTTGATTTTCCTAACATATTTATATGCTTCTTCCTTGGATATAATGCCATCTCTAATTTCCCTTGTAAGCCATTGTTTGGCTACCTTTCCCGTTTTACCTTTGCATCAGACAGAGAACAACAATTGTTGCAGTTCATCCATTCGCTCCTTAAATGATTGCCGTTGCCTATCCACCGTCATCCCTTTAAGTAACGTTTCCCAATCCGTCATAGCCAACTCGCACCTCATACCTTCGCAGTTTCCTTTACTAAGATTCAGGACCCTTGTCTAAGAATCAACTATGTCAGTCTCCAACTTGATGAAGAATTATATCATTTAATGGTGGCTCGTTCCCAATGGGTCTCACACCACTAGATAGTCAATTATTCCTCTCACATTGCACAATACCCAGTCTAGGGTGGCCTGTTCTCTGGTTGGTTCCTCAACGTATTGGTCGTGAAAACAATCCTGTGTGCACTCCAGGAATTCCTTTTCTACGGTATTGTGACTAATTTGATTTGCCCAATCTATATGCAGATTAAATTCATCCATAATTACAGATGTTCCTTTATCGCAAGCATCTCTAATTTCCTGTTTAATGGCATTCCCAACATCACCACTACAGTCTGGGGGTCTATATACAACTCCAACTAACGTTTTTTGCCCCGTAGTGTTTCTCAGCTCTACCCATAAAGATTCCACAGCGTCAAAGCAAATATCTTTCCTCACTGTTGTGTGACTTTCCTCTTTCACCAGCAGTGCAACACCACCACCTTTGGCTTTTTGTCTGTCCTTCCTAAATACTGACTATCCGTGGATGTTCATTTTTCATCCCTGGTTACCTTGCAGCCATGTCTCCATAATCCTGACTGTATCATAGCCGTTTGCATCTATTTGTGTGATTAAGTCATCCACTTTATTGTGAACGCTCCACGCGTTAAGGCACAAAGCCCGAAGGCTTGTCTTTTTAACATTACTGGTCCCCTTCCCACTATTTTTCACTGTGGTCCTGTTTGATTCCGGCCCATCATTTCTCTGCCTATCACTTTTCTTATTCCACTTATTGTCTTTGGTTCTTGTCTTTGATTCCGCCCCCCCCCCCTCCTCTGACTCATCGCAAAGGTTCCCCTCCCCCTGCCATTTTAGTTTAAACTTTCCCCAATCACTCCAGCAAATACACCCCCTATGACATCAGTCCCGGTGCGGCCCAGGTGTAACCCATTCATTTCGTACTGGTCCCACCTCCCCCAGAACCGGCCCGAATGCCCCAAGAATCTAAAATCCTCCCCCACACATCATCCGCGTATTCATCCGACACGATGGGCCATGTGGCCTCATTTTGTGACTTAAATTTTCTAAGATTCTATGTCCCGGTCTCCCTCTCCCAACGGCGGCTGAAGAAAGACGAAGCTTTGGAGGAATATCGGGAATGTAGGACCAATCTGAAACGAGGAATTAAGAGGGCTAAAAGGGGTCATGAAATATCTTTAGCAAACAGGGTTAAGGAAAATCCCAAAGTCTTTTAGTCATATATAAGGAGCAAGAGGGTAACTAGAGAAAGGATTGGCCCACACAAGGACAAAGGAGGAAAACTATGGGTGGAGTCAGAGAAAATGGGTGAGATTCTAAACGAGTACTTTGCATCGGTATTCACTGAGGAGAGGGACATGACGGATGTTGAGGTTAGGGACAGATGTTTGATTACTCTGGGTCAAGTCGGCATAAGGAGGGAGGAGGTGTTGGGTATTCTAAAAGGCGTTAAGGTGGACAAGTCCCCAGGTCCGGATGGGATCTATGCCAAGTTACTGAGGGAAGTGAGAGAGGAAATAGCTGGGGCCTTAACAGACATCATTGCAGCATCCTTAAACACGGGTGAAGTCGCAGAGGACTGGAGAATTGCTAATGTTGTCCCCTTGTTTAAGAAGGGTAGCAGCGATAATCCAGGTAATTATAGACTGGTGAGCCTGACGTCAGTGGTAGGGAAGCTGCTGGAGAAGATACTGAGGGATAGGATATATTCCCATTTGGAAGAAAATGGGCTTATCAGTGATAGGCAACATGGTTTTGTGCAGGGAAGGTCATGTCTTACCAACTTAAGAGAATTCTTTGAGGAAGTGACAAAGTTGATTGATGAGTGAAGGGCTGTAGATTTCAAATACATGGACTTCAGTAAGGCGTTTGATAAGGTTCCCCATGGTAGGTTGATCGAGAAAGTGAAGTCGCATGGGGTCCAGGGTGTACTAGCCAGATGGATAAACAACTGGCTGGGCAACAGGAGACAGAGAATAGCAGTGGAAGGGAGTTTCTCAAAATGGTGACTTGTGACCAGTGGTGTTCCACAGGGATCCGTGCTGGGACCACTGTTGTTTGTGATATACATAAATGATTTGGAGGAAAGTATTCTTTTGGGCCTCCTTATCTCGAGAGACAATGGATACGCGCCTGGAGGTGGTCAGTGGTTTGTGAAGCAGCGCCTGGAGTGGCTATAAAGGCCAATTCTGGAGTGACAGGCTCTTCCACAGGTGCTGCAGAGAAATTTGTTTGTTGGGGCTGTTACGCAGTTGGCTCTCCCCTTGCGCCTCTGTCTTTTTTCCTGCCAACTACTAAGTCTCTTCGACTCGCCACAATTTAGCCCTGTCTTTATGGCTGCCCGCCAGCTCTGGTGAATGCTGGCAACTGACTCCCACGACTTGTGATCAATGTCACACGATTTCATGTCGCGTTTGCAGACGTCTTTATAACGGAGACATGGACGGCCGGTGGGTCTGATACCAGTGGCGAGCTCGCTGTACAATGTGTCTTTGGGGATCCTGCCATCTTCCATGCGGCTCACATGGCCAAGCCATCTCAAGCGCCGCTGACTCAGTAGTGTGTATAAGCTGGGGATGTTGGCCGCTTCAAGGACTTCTGTGTTGGAGATATAGTCCTGCCACCTGATGCCAAGTATTCTCCGAAGGCAGCGAAGATGGAATGAATTGAGACGTCGCTCTTGGCTGGCATACGTTGTCCAGGCCTCGCTGCCGTAGAGCAAGGTACTGAGGACACAGGCCTGATACACTCGGACTTTTGTGTTCCGTGTCAGTGCGCCATTTTCCCACACTCTCTTGGCCAGTCTGAACATAGCAGTGGAAGCCTTACCCATGCGCTTGTTGATTTCTGCATCTAGAGACAGGTTACTGGTGATAGTTGAGCCTAGGTAGGTGAACTCTTGAACCACTTCCAGAGCGTGGTCGCCAATATTGATGGATGGAGCATTTCTGACATCCTGCCCCATGATGTTCGTTTTCTTGAGGCTGATGGTTAGGCCCAATTCATTGCAGGCAGACGCAAACCTGTCGATGAAACTCTGCAGGCATTCTTCAGTGTGAGATGTTAAAGCAGCATCGTCAGCAAAGAGGAGTTCTCTGATGAGGACTTTCCGTACTTTGGACTTCGCTCTTAGACGGGCAAGGTTGAACAACCTGCCCCCTGATCTTGTGTGGAGGAAAATTCCTTCTTCAGAGGATTTGAACGCATGTGAAAGCAGCAGGGAGAAGAAAATCCCAAAAAGTGTGGGTGCGAGAACACAGCCCTGTTTCACACCACTCAGGATAGGAAAGGGCTCTGATGAGGAGCCACCATGTTGAATTGTGCCTTTCATATTGTCATGGAATGAGGTGATGATACTTAGTAGCTTTGGTGGACATCCGATCTTTTCTAGTAGTCTGAAGAGACCACGTCTGCTGACGAGGTCAAAGGCTTTGGTGAGATCAATGAAAGCAATGTAGAGGGGCATCTGTTGTTCACGGCATTTCTCCTGTATCTGACGAAGGGAGAACAGCATGTCAATAGTCGATCTCTCTGCACGAAAGCCACACTGTGCCTCAGGGTAGACGCGCTCGGCCAGCTTCTGGAGCCTGTTCAGAGCGACTCGAGCAAAGACTTTCCCCACTATGCTGAGCAGGGAGATTCCACGGTAGTTGTTGCAGTCACCGCGGTCACCTTTGTTTTTATAGAGGGTGATGATGTTGGCATCGCGCATGTCCTGGGGTACTGCTCCCTCGTCCCAGCACAGGCATAGCAGTTCATGTAGTGCTGAGAGTATAGCAGGCTTGGCACTCTTGATTATTTCAGGGGTAATGCTGTCCTTCCCAGGGGCTTTTCCGCTGGCTAGGGAATCAATGGCATCACTGAGTTCCGATTTGGTTGGCTGTATGTCCAGCTCATCCATGACTGGTAGAGGCTGGGCTGCATTGAGGGCAGTCTCAGTGACAGCATTCTCCCTGGAGTACAGTTCTAGGTAGTGCTCAACCCAGCGGTCCATCTGTTTGCGTTGGTCAGTGATTATGTCCCCCGATTTAGATTTGAGGGGGGTGATCTTCTTGATGGTTGGCCCAAGAGCTCTCTTCATGCCATCATACATTCCTCTGATGTTTCCGGTGTCTGAGGCCAGCTGAATATGACTGCATAGGTGTTGCCAGTAGTCGTTTGCGCAACGCCTAGCTGTTCTTTGTGCAGTACTTCTGGCTGCTTTAAGTGCTGCGGATGTTAAATCGCTGGGGGCTTTCTTGTAGTTCAAAAGTGCAATGCGCTTAGCGGCTATGACAGGTTCCAGCTCTTCATTATGAGATTGAAACCAGTCTGCATTTCTCTTCGCACTTTTGCCGTAGGTGGTCAAAGCTGACTCATAGATGGCGTCTCTGATGTGGGCCCACTTGGTCTCAGCATCCCCTGTGGGAGTGTTTTGAAGGGCTGTTACAAGTGAATTTAGAAATTTTTGTAACAGCTGTGGGTGAGAAATTCTGCTCGTGTTGATGCGTGGGTGGCCCTTCTGCTTGGAATGATGCAACTTCTTTGGTCTGAGTCTAACCTTGCTGCACACCAGGGAGTGGTCGGTGTCGCAGTCCGCACTGTGGAAGCTGCGTGTGATTTGAACACTGTTTAAGGCGGCTCGCCTTGTGACAATGAGGTCTAGCTGGTGCCAACGACGTGATCTTGGGTGCCTCCATGAAACCTGGTGACAGGGTTTAGTGTGAAAGAACGAGTTGGTGATGCAGAGGTTATGATAGGTACACAACTCAAGCAGTCTCTGCCCGTTCTCATTCATCCTTCCAACGCCATAGCGCCCAAGGCAGGATGGCCATGAGTCATGGTCGGCCCCAACCCTGGCATTAAAGTCCCCCAGCAGGAATAGGTGTTCGGTGTTGGGGATGCTGCTAATGATGTTATGGAGTTGTTCATAGAACTGGTCTTTAGCTTCAGGTGCGGAACAGAGTGTTGGAGCATAGATGCTGAGTAGGTGTACTGGACCAGAGGTGGTGAGCAGTCGGATGGACAGTATGCGTTCCGAGCCATTTGAGGGAGGCTCTATCATGCTGAGCAAGGAGTTTCTGATGGCGAAGCCCACTCCATGCTGTCTTGGTTCTTCAGGATCCCTGCCCTGCCAGAAGAAGGTGTAGTCTTGCTCTGCCAGAGAGCCACTCGCGGGGAGGCGAGTCTCCTGAAGTGCTGCAATGTCCACATTGAGTCTACTGAGCTCGTTGTTAATGATGGCGGTCTTCCGAGAATCGTTGATTTGTGTAAGGTCTTCCGACAGGCCAGGACACATAGTTCTGACGTTCCAGCTTGCAAAGCGAAGGGCTGGTACCTTCTTTCCTTTTTTCACGTTGTTTGGTGCGGTGTATCAGTCCACCTTTTGGGCAATGACCCTGAGCTCCAAGCACCCATTGAAGCAGGCAGACTGTGGCGGGACAGAACCTTATTGACCGGGGGCTGCCCGGTTTGAGGCGGGCGGTAGCTGTCCAGTGAGGTGCAATGACCTCTCCCACCGACAAAGGCAACCCGTGGCGCCCAGTTTCTACGCCAATTTATCTGGACTTATAACCCGTAACTGCTGCCTTCCGTGTTGTTTCAGTCGCTGTGAGGCAACTATGGAGTGACCTCTCCATGGCGCATGCCTGGGCAAATTTATGGAGGTTGAGAGTTGCCCAGTCGACAAAACCCCCCTCTCGGCCTTTCTGGTGGGGTCCAAAGGAGTGCAGGACACGACGTTTGGCACCAGTATGGCTGCAGGAACTGCCGGAAACATGCCAAAGGTGACACATGACCGCCTACGGGGTTCCGCTCCGGATTTTCTGTTAGGGTTTACTCCCTTAGCCTTGGTCTCTCCCGAGACGCCCACAGGGCAGTGGGGTTGTTGGGGCCCCTACACAGGTGTAGGATGGTGCCGGTGGGAGGAGGGGATGCAAGGGGGAGGGGTAGAGGGAGGGGGTGGGGGGGTGCAGGGGAAGGGGGTGCGGGGTGAAGATGGTGCGAGGGGGCGCGGGCTGGGACGGGGTTGTGAGGGGGTGAGCTGAGAGGGTGGAGCAGGGAAGGGGACGGGGGTGGGTGGGGTGGAAGGGGGGTAAAGGGGGGGGGAGGGGGGGTGGAATCTGGTGCAGGTAATAAGCCATTTCCTCTGTGCCCACCATCGACGTCCGGAAAGCTCATCCACGTCCTTCGGGAGGTGAAGCATCATTTGGCAGACTTAGAGGTGATTACATTTGCTAAGGGTTTTTTCTTTTGCAGTGGTTTAAATAAAGGCATGCAGCATTGCCGACAGTGCGCTGCAGATGCTCTCCGAGCCATCTCCCGCGGGCGCTTTGAAGTTGCGGCCGGGGGGGCCGTTCGTGGATGTTTTGGGTGTTCGGGGCACCTTTTCCCAGGACTTCTCTCGGGTCCCGCAGCTCCTTCTTCACCTCAATGGACTTACCGCATGCCGTGGCTGCAGACACTCTGGACTGTGAAGACAGCAGGATCGGAGATTAAAGTATCGGCAGCTGTTCTCGTCAGTTTCATCCGGATCAATTTCATTGAGAAAACAAAGAGCAGGTGTGGCTGGGGGAGAGCAGTGGGCCCAGGTAACATACACTAAACTAACTGTTAACTTTTAGATAGGGCTAAAATGAACTGATTTAAAGAGCCAGGGGAATTTAAACAGTTTAAGAGGGCAGATTGGGGGAGAAAGCGTTAGGGATGGGAGCAGATGGCCATGGATAGAGTTGAACAGCAAGGGAGCTTCCTAGGGAGCTTCCAGCCCAGGAGCCATCTTGAAAAAAAAAAAAAAAGTATAGGTGGTCTGATTAGCAAGTTTGCAGACGACACTAAGATTGGTGGAGTAGCAGATAGTGAAGGGGACTGTCAGAGAATACAGCAGAATATAGATAGATTGGAGAGTTGGGCAGAGAAATGGCAGATGGAGTTCAATCCTGGCAAATGCGAGGTGATGCATTTTGGAAGATCCAATTCAAGAGTGAACTATACAATAAATGGAAAAGTCCTGGGGAAAGTTGATGTACAGAGAGATTTCGGTGTTCAGGTCCATTGTTCCCTGAAGGTGACAACGCAGGTCAATAGAGTGGTCAAGAAGGCATACGGCATGCTTTCCTTCATCGGACGGGGTATTGAGTGCAAGAGTTGGCAGGTCATGTTACAGTTGTATAAGACTTTGGTTCGGCCACATTTGGAATACTGCGTGCAGTTCTGGTCGCCACATTACCAAAAGGATGTAGATGCTTTGGACAGGGTGCAGAGGAGGTTCACCATGATGTTGCCTGGTATGGAGGGCGCTAGCTATGAAGAGAGGTTGAGTACATTAGGATTATTTTCATTAGAAAGACGGAGGTTGAGGAGGGACCTGATTGAAGTGTACAAAATCATGAGAGGTATAGACAGGGTGGATAGCAAGAAGCTTTTTTCCCAGAGTGGGGGATTCAATTACTAGGGGTCACTAGTTCAAAGTGACAGGGGAAAGGTTTAGGGGGGATATGCATGGAAAGTTCTTTATGCAGAGGGTGGTGGGTGCCAGGAACGCGTTGCCAGCGGAGGTGGTAGACGCGGGCACGATAGCATCTTTTAAGATGTATCTAGACAGATACATGAATGGGCAGGAAGCAAAGAGATACAGAGCCTTAGAAAATAGGCGCCAGCTTTCGATAGAGGATCTGGATCGGCGCAGGCTTGGAGGGCCGAAGGGCCTCTTCCTGTGCTGTAATTTTCTTTGTTCTTTGAACACGTCTCAGTCACTCTCTCACAATCCAAGCCTTCACCAAAGTCCCATTCTAGATCTCATCACAGGATCTACTCCCCATCTGCTCTCACTAGCCCTTCTCCCTGTCCTCACACTTAGCAGTTTACCTCTACATGCACATCCCACTCTATTTCTCCTTATGCTTCCCATTCTAACTCTCCTCATGTGTTCTATTCTACCTCTACTCTTGCACATTTCATTCCAACTCGAACTCACTGATTGAACTCTGCATCTATTCATACATAACATTCTCCGCCCTCACCTCACCTCACATATACCACTCTTCACACATTCTAGTTGCTCGTTCTCCATTCCCAACACACAAGTTCACACATTCGCGAAGTGTCGAAACGTGAATGCAGAGGAGAGGATGCAAATAACTTGAAAGTCTCGGCAAACATTACAGTCAAATATTAAAAGCCATTCATCACATCAAACAATGGAACGAAGCTCACATAATCTTGTCTCTCATCGTTATTTATTAATCTGAACTGCTTCAGTTAACTTGTGATTCCAGGCTCGATATCTCCGTCATTGGCTTACCACTAAATGTAGGTGTTCAGTGGCCATGCTCCACATGTATGATCAATAACTCAATCGCCATCATAAAGCTGTCCATCAGAAAGCATTAGATGCTCACTGGGACTAAACCAATTTGTCAAATACATTCCAGACTGAGTTAGTTTATTGGCAATGATAGGCCATGCTCACTGCACTTGTGACTTCTAGCTGTTGTCGCCCTTTCTGCGCCAATCCACTCCAAGCTGAGTCGTGTGTGATTGAAAACTGTTGTAAGGGGACATTGGATAGTAGGACCATAGGAAGTACAAACGGTCAGAGGGACCGTTGTGTACGTGTCCATAGATCACTGAATTTATCAGCACAGGTAGATAAGGTAGCTAGGAAGACATATGGGAACTTACCTTTATTACCCAAGCACAGAATATAAGAGCAGGGAGGTAATGGTGGAGCTGTATAAAATGCTACTTCGGCCACAGTTGGAGTATTGTATACAGCTCTGGTCGCACACGTTAGGAACGATATGATTGCACCGGAGAAGGTGCAGAGGAGATTGACCAAGGTGTTGCCTGGCTGGCGTATTTCAGTTATGAAGCGAGAGTGGATAGGCTAGGGTTGTTTTCCTTCGAGCAGAGAAGGCTGAGGGAGGACATGATTGAGATATTACAAATGATGAATGCCATAGGTAGGGTAGGTAGGAAGAAACATTTTCCATTAGTGGATGTGTCAATAACCAGCGGGCATAGATTTAAATGGAGGGGCAAGAGTTTTGAGGGGATTTGAGGATTTTTTTTTTTACCCAGATGGTGGTTGAAATCTGATACACACTGCCCGACGGGGTGGTAGAAGCAGGAACCCTCACAACATTTAAGAAATATTTAGATGAGGACTTGAAACGTATTGGCATACGAGGCTACGCGCCAAGTGTTGGAAAATGGGATTGGAATAGATAGGTGCTTACTGGCCAGCATGGAGACGATGGGCATAAGGGCCTGTTTCTGTGCTGTATAACTCTATTACTCGATGAGATGAGCACTTGAAACGCCGTAGCATACAAGTCTATGTCCCAAGTGCTGGAATACGGGATTAGAGTAGATAGGCTTGATGGCCAGCACAGACACGGTGGGCCGAAGGGCCTGTATAACTCTATGAACCTATGACACCCCCGACCTTCTTATGACTGCTCATTTCCAGTCAAACCTACCTGCCCTGCCACCCTCTCACTCGACGTAGCTGATCCTCCAGCCAGAGATTGTCTCCCTTCCATGCTTCCTTCTTATCGATACTACTGATTTTTACCACTTTCTCACTATCTGCTCATGTTTTTTTGTGGCATAGTTTTATGTTCAGCCCCGCCACCCCTCCTCTATCGAGATCGCTGTTGTCATCATCCTGTTTATTACAATATGTGGAACATTCCAGATTGCTCTGCATCTGTACACGTGCACCTGGGAGGGAATATTACTCGTGGACATACAAAGGAGGTTAGGTGAAGAATGGAGCCAATGCATCAAAAGGATACGCCACAGTAAGGTGAATGGGGGGAAATTTGGGTATAAGAAAATATTAGAAACAGTGGATTGAAGAATATGGCACAGCATGATGTAACGTTTGGAGGAAGTTGTCGAGACTGAATGTATTTGATAAGAATCATTAGTTCAAATTAATTTTCACAGAAGTCATACTATGTTAATGATCAGCAACTGGGCCTTAGTATAGACCAAAATACAGGCTGTTGTGTATTGGGCTAGTGGGAGCTTGTGGGGATGGGAGGGATTTAAATAATCGAGTTCAGAGGGGACAGAGAATGGGTAAGGGTTTCGGTGGCAGAGAGGTGACAATGTTGCTCAGATGTAACTAAGTAGTGCTGGTGATGGTTAGGTCATACTTGGAGAAGAATGTCATGGGGTGCCTTAGGTCTCTGTACAGCAGTCGTTGCTTTTCATGTTGTACAGAAATGACCTGGACTTGGCTATATACTCCTTCTATGTTTTCAGCCCGTATGATTCCAAGAAAGTGGAGTTTTTGGAGGTCACTTTAATATTTATGTGCCCCCACAGCATGCATTCAGTTATCGCGGACATTGAGAGATTGTTCATATAATCTGACCATTGGCAGCAATTCAGAAAGAAAAAATGCCTGAAAGAAATCAAAGAGCAGGGAAAGTCTGAGGCGTAATAGGCATGGGATGATTACTAGATGATGTAGAAGTATTGCTCAGCCAAATGTGGAGTAAGCAGAAAATTTGATTCCATGCATCAGTGCCCAATTTACTGAGCAACGTATGACTCAAAGTGTTCCTTAACACTCCAAAGATTATGCATCTATGCTTCGAACCAATTGCCTCATCCATCATGCCAATAACAAGTAGTACTATTAAGCTACTGTTTAAGTTGTATATCTGTATTATAATTTGATCATTTTAAACAATTAATGCTTGGGCATCAAAGGGGTTAAATATTAAACATGTCTGCCAATAGGGATACGTAGGCAGCTGCTAGATCTGGAAGTGGGTACACCATAAGCAAAGCTTGCGAAATTCTACTGCAGACAGTAGAACCTTGCATGTTCAAATCCCAGGCCTGCCCATCTCGCAACCATGTCTCAGTGATGGCTACCATGTCTTACCCTCCTAGTTCAATTCGCACTTGAAATTCATTCAATTTGTTTTTTATGTGGCGTACGTCTGTACCAACAATGTTTCTTCTTTCTTTGGCTTCCCTATCTCGAGAGACAATGGGTAAGCGCGTGGAGGTGGTCAGTGGTGTATGGAGCAGCGCCTGGAGTGGCGATAAAGGCCAATTCTAGAGTGACAGGCTCTTCCACAGGTGTTGCAGAAACATTTGTTTGTCGGGGCTGTTACACAATGTTTAACAATGTGTAACAACAATGTTTAATGTGCCATAAAGCCCGAATCTGTGATTCTGCACTCCGATTTTACTCAAATGGACATATTTTTTCTCTCTCCTGATTTAATTATTTTACATTTTTTGTTTTTCTCGTTGCTTGTATTGCCTAAATTACAATTTCAGAGTTTGCGCTACTCTATTTCCTTTCATTTTTTGAACTATTATCAGTATGATATCGGGAATCTACTTTGTCCACCCATTGCTTTCTTTTTCATTTTCCGTATATCTCTGATATGTGATCCAGAACCTTAACCAATCAGACTGTTGCAAAGTGACGATATAGTTTACCTTCCACTTCTGGCTTTGAGTGTTGTATGCATTTAATGTGTAAAAAGGTTTACATCTTTGTTACTTTGGACATTTCCATTCTACCACATTGGAACTTTGATGTCACACTTTGATGTTGGGTAGGTAAATGGTTCTCATATGCTTCATTTTACGCTGCAAAAATAAAATCCATGTATCTTCTACATTTCTTTCATCATGGCCGGGTTAGGTTAAGCAATTAACCTGTTCCAAATCCTCTCCCAATTTGGTAACGTTAGATTCTGTAGTTTGGAATGAATGTAGCTTTCAGGACGTTTTGTTTTAGAACAGGGGAGACTGAGAGGAGTTTAAATTGATGTATATATTGTTATGAGCTACTTTAGTAGATTGGATATGAAGGTAGTGCATCCTCAGCAGAGAGGCAAGTAAGCAGGGCTCATGGAATTAAAATAATTGGTCGAAGGATGTGGGTGGGGCGAGCGGAGAGTAATTTCGCCCACAGGTTAGTAGGGTCTGGTATTCACTCCCTAACAGGCAGAACGTCTCATCACATTTACAAAGTACTTATAAATGCACTTGAAGTTTAACCTTTGTGGATATAAAATACGGCGTCGTGGCACATGCATGCTGTTTCTGATGGAAAAATGATAGACAGATAGACTCCTCTACAATGGGGAGAGCAAACGCAGATTGGGTGACCGCTTTACAGAACACCTCTTCTCAGTCCCCGAGTTTCTGGTTGCTGGCCATTTCAACACCACCACCCGCCCCCCCCCCCCGCACCCTCGCACCGCCTCGAACCGCCCCCTCCACCATCCCCTCGCCCCTGCTCTCATGCTCACATCTCTGTTCTGGAATTGCTGCTTTGTTCCAGTGAACATCAATGCAAGCTCGAGGAACAGAATCTCATTTACCTATTAGGCACACTACAGCCTGCTAGACTGAATATCGAGTTCAATAATTTCAGAACATGACGCCCCCCTCCCTTTTTATGTTTAGTTTTTTTAAATTTTATTTTTAATTTGGTAATTTTATTTTAGTTTCTTTTTTTAATATGGTTAGTTTGTTTCTACTGTTCCCTTTTTGTAAAATAAAATAATACTTGTGCTTGGAGTGTTTTTCTCTTTCAGTCATATCACACCCTCTCTCTACTAACGCTTTGCCTTACAGTACACCATTAAAATAACGTTTGCCTTTGTTCCATGACATTCTGGTCAGTTATTGTCTGTGATCTTGTTCTATCAACACCTTCTCTTTTGTTATCTCTTGCCCCAATCCCCGGATTACTTGCTTAATCGGTTACATTTCTAATATTTGTCAGTTTTGAAGAAGAGTCACTGTTAACTCTTCTCTCTCCACAGCTGTTGCCAGACCTGCTGAGTATTTCCAGAATTAATTATTGAACTCAATGTTCAGTCTGGGAGGCTACAGTGTGCCTAATCGGCAAATGAGATGCTGTTCCTCGAGCTTGCGTTGATGTTCACTGGAACACTGCAGCAATCCCAGGATAGAGATGTGAGCATGAGAGCAGGGGGGAGTGTTGAAATGGCAAGCAACCGGAAGCTTAGGGTCCTGCTTGCGGACTGAGCAGAGGTAGTCTGCAAAGCGGTCACCCAGTCTGCGTTTGGTCTCCTCTATAGGCTGTCTATATTGCTCACATTGTGAGCAGCGAATACAGTATACTACATTGAAAGAAGTACATGCAAATCGCTGCTTCACCTGAAAGGAGTGTTTGGGGCCTGGGATAGTGAGGAGAGAGGAGGTAATTGGGCTGGTATTACATCTTCTGCGATTGCAGGGGAAGTTGCCATGGGAAGGGGATGAGGTGGTGGGGGTAATGGAGGAGTGGACCAGGGTGTCACGGAGGGAGCAGTCCCTTCGGAATGCTGACAAGGGAAGGGAGGGGTAGATGCGTTTGGTAGTGGCATCACGCTGGAGGCGGCAGAAATGGCAGAGGGTGATCGTTTGGATATGGAGGCTGATGGGGTAGAAAGTGAGGACTAGGGGAGCCCTGTAACGGTTTTGGGAGGGATGTAAAGGTATGAGGGTAGAGGTGCGGGAAATGGGCCAGACACGGTTGAGGGCCCTGTCAACCACAGTGTGGGGG
Source organism: Heterodontus francisci (assembly GCF_036365525.1). NCBI lineage: Eukaryota > Metazoa > Chordata > Chondrichthyes > Heterodontiformes > Heterodontidae > Heterodontus > Heterodontus francisci. The sequence goes on along the minus strand of NC_090409.1, from coordinate 17,204,806 downwards.
TGGGGGGGGAGTCCTCTGTTGAGGGAAAAGGAAGACATATCAGAAGCGCTGTTATACAAGGTCGCATCATCAGAGCAGATGCGTCGGAAATTGAAAATCTGGGAGAACGAATGGAGTCCTTGCAGGAGACAGGGTGTGAAGAGGTGCAGTCGAGCTGTGGGAGTCGGTGGGCTTATAATGGATATGAGTAGACAGCCTATACCCAGAGATGGAGACAGAGAAGTCGAGGAAGGGAAGGGAAGTGTCAGAGATGGACCATGTAAAGGTGATAGAAGGGTGGAAATTGGAAGCACAGTTGATAAAGTTTTCCAGTTCGGGGTGGGAGCAGGAAACTGCACCGATACAGTCATCAATGTACCGGAAGAAGGGTTGGGGGAGGGCGGCTGAGTACGACTGGAACAAAGAATGCTCAACATATCCCACAATAGACAGGCATAACTAGGACCCATACGGGTACCCATAGCAAGATCTTTTACTTGAAGGAAGTGAGTGGAGTGAGAGATTGAGTTAAAGATTGGAGTGAGAGACTGAGAGATAAATAACAAATCTCCAAATCGCATACAATCCCAAAGACTGGCAGTTACTGCAGGAAATGCAGTCACATACAGGACACTGTACAGTATCCATCATTTTCCATCCATCCATCCATCAGGTTAGGTTAAGCAATTAACCTGTTCCAAATCCTCTGCCAATTAGTTAAAGTTAAATTCTGTAGTTTGGAATTAATGTAGCTTTCAGGACCTTAGCTCCAACCAACGCACCTGAAGTATAGTGCACAGTTTTTGTTTTCTCATCTAAGGAAGGATATACTTTCCATCAAGGGTGTGCAAAGGAGGTACACCAAACTATTCCCCAGGAATGCATGATTGTCATGAGTGAAATCAGGAGGCATTTGTTCGAACAAACAGAAGTGGGAATTTGTAACTCGCTCCCAAAAAAAGCTATGGATACTGGGACAATTTAAATATTGAAGACTGATATTGAGAGATCTTCATTAGGTGAATGAGGTGGTTAAATAGAGCTGTGGTATGGATCCACCGTAATATACCTTAATTATAGAACAGGCTCGAAGGGCTGAAAAGCTTAATCCTGTTTCTTTGTTTTCTTGCACAAACACGTGCTAGTGAGGCTAGAAACAGAGAGCGAGTGCAGCTGAACACGTGGCTACAGAGCTGGTGCAGGAGGGAGGACTTCAGATATGTGGATCATTGGGATACCTTCTGGGGACCTGTACAAGAAGGACGGGTTGCATCTGACCTGGAGGGGCACCAATATCCTGAGTGGGAGGTTTGCGAGAGCTCTTCGGGAGGGTTTAAACGAGTTTGGCAGGGGGATGGGAACCGGAGCTACGGATCAGTGGATGGGGTAGCTGTTGAACTGGCAGATACAGAGTTCAGAGAGTCTGTGAGGAAGGTTAGACAGTTGTCAGGGCACAGTTGCACCAGTGTGATGGGTTGAAGTGTGCCTATTTTAACGCAATAAGTGTCAGGAATAATGGTGATGAACTTAGAGCATGGATCAGTACTTGGAGCTAAGATGTTGTGGCCATTACAGAGACTTGGATATCACAGGGGCAGGAATGGATGTTGGATGTTCCGGGGTTTAGATGTTTCAAAATGAATAGGGAGGGAGGTAAAAGAGGTGGGGGAGTGGCATTGCTAATCAGGGATAGTATCACAGCTGCAGAAAGGGAGGTCGCCGAGGAGGGTTGGTCTACTGAGTCAGTATGGGTGGAAGTCAGAAACAGGAAAGGAGCAGTCACTTTATTGGGAGTTTTCTATAGACCCCCCAATAGCAACAGAGACACGGAGGAACAGAAGTAACAGGGTTGCTGTCATGTGTGACTTCAACTTCCCTAATATTGATTGGAACCTCCTTGGTGCAAATCGTTTGGATGGAGCAACTTTTGTCAGGTGTGTCCAGGAAGGTTTCCTGACTCAATATGAAGATAGGCGGATGAGAGGGGAGGCTATGTTGGATTTGGTGCTTGGCAACGAACCAGGCCAGGTGGCAGATCTCTCTGTGGGAGAGCATTTCGGTGATAGTGATCACAACTCCCTGACCTTTACTATCGTCATGGAGAGGCATAGGAGCAGACGGGATGGGAAAATATTTAATTGGGGGAGGGGAAATTACAATGCTATTAGGCAGGAATTGGGGAGCTTAAATTGGGAACAGATGTTCTCAGGGAAATGCACGACAGAAATGTGGAGGTTGTTTAGGAAGCACTTGCTGTGACTGCTGGATAGGTTTGTCCCGATGAGGCAGGGAAGGGATGGTAGGGTGAAGGAACCTTGGATGACAAGAGATGTTGAACAGCTAGTGAAGAGGAAGAAGGAAGCTTACTTAAGGTTGATGAAGCAAGGATCAGAAAGGGCTCTCGAGGGTTACAAGGTCGCCAGGAAGGAACTGAAGAATGGACTTAGGAGAGCTAGAAGGTGACATGAAAAAGTCTTGGCGGGTAGGATTAAGGAAAATCCCAAGGCGTTCTACAGTTATGTGAGGAACAAGAGTGAGGGTAGGGCCGATCAGGGATAGTGGAGAGAACCTGTGCCTGGAGTCGGAGGAGGTAGGGGAGGTCCTTAATGAATACTTTGCTACAGTATTCACTGGTGAGAGGGACCTTGTCGTTTGTGAGAACAGCGTGAAACAGGCTGATATGTTCGAACAGGCTTATGTTAAGAGGGAGGATGTGCTGGAAATTCTGAAGGACATGAAGATAGATAAGTCCCCGGGGCCAGACGGGATATACCCAAGGTTTTAACGAGAAGCGAGGGAAGAGATTGACGCGCCTTAGGCGATGATCTTTGCGTCCTCTCTGTCCACTGGAGTAGTACCAGATGATTGGAGGGTGGCAAATGTTACTCCATTGTTCAAGAAAGGGAATAGGGATAACCCTGGGAATTATAAACCAGTCAGTCTTACGTTGGTAGTGGGCAAATTATTGGAGAGGATTCTGAGAGACAGGATTTATGATTATTTGGAAAAACATAGTTTGATTAGAGATAGTCAGCATGGCTTTGTGAGCGGCAGGTCATGCCTCACAATCCTTATTGAATTCTTTGAAGAAGTGACAAAACACATTGATGAAGTAAGAGCAGTGGATGTGGTGTATATGGATTTTAGCAAGGCGTTTGATAAGGTTCACCATGGTAGGCTCATTCAGAAAGTAAGGAGGCATGGGATAACATGGAAATTTGGCTGTCTGGATACAGAACTGGCTGGCCTCTCGAAGACAGAGGGTGGTAGGAGATGGAAAGTATTCAGCCTGGAGCTCGGTGACCAGTGGTGTTCCGCAGGGATCTGTTCTGGGACCTCTGCTCTTTGTGATTTTTATAAATGACTTGGATGAGGAAGTGGAAGGCTGGGTTAGTAAATTTGCCGATGACACAAAGGTTGCTGAAGTTGTGGATAGTGTGGAGAGCTGTTGCAGGTTGCAACGGGACATTGAAAGGATGCAGAGCTGGGCTGAGAAGTGGTAGATGGAGTTCAAAATGGAAAAGTGTGAGGTGATTCATTTTGGAAGGTCGAATTTGAATGCAGAATACAAGCTTAAGGACAGGATTCTTGGCAGTGTGGAGGAACAGAAGGATCTTGGGGTCCACGTCCATAGATCCCTCAAATTTGCCACCCAAGTTGATAGGGTTGTTAAAAAGGTTAAGTATGGTGTGTTGGCTTTCATTAACAGGGGAATTGAGTTTCAGAGCCACGAGGTTATGCTGCAGCTCTATAAAGCCCTGGCTAGACCACACTTGGAATATTGTGTTCAGTTCTGGTCGCCTCATTATAGGAATGATGTGGAAGCTTTAGAGAGGGTGCAGAGGAGATTTACCAGGATGCTGCCTGGACTGGAGGGCATGTCTTCTGAAGAAAGGTTGACGGAGCTAATGCTTTTCTCATTGGAGCAAAGAACGACGAGAGGTGACTTGATAGAGGTGTACAAGATGATGAGAGGCATAGATAGAGTGGATAGCCAGAGACCTTTTCCCAGGGTGGAAAGGGCTATCACCAGGGGGCATAATTTTAAGGTGATTGGAGGAAGGTTTCGGGGAGATGTCAGAGGTAGGTTCTTTACACAGAGAGTGGTGGGTGCGTGGAATGCACTGCCAGCGGTGGTAGTAGAAGCAGATACATTAGGGACATTTAAGCGACTCTTGGATAGGTACATGGATGATAGTAGAATGAAGGGTATGTAGGTAGTTTGATCTTAGAGTAGGTTAAAGTGTCAGCACAACATCGTGGGCCGAAGGGCATGTACTGTGCTGTACTGTTCTATGTTCTATAATTTTGGAAATATATTAAAGAGCAGGAATTAAGGTAGTAGGAATACAATGGCATATATAGGTGTCTGAATGTGGAATTCAGCCCTCACACTGACCGACACAGAACATGAAAACAACAAGTCAGACAGTGAGAACGATCATGTCCTGAAATGGATTCAGTGGATTAGGATAGAGGCAGGAAAAAGCTGCATGTTGTGCATTGCAAAAGACCGAAAGAGAACAACAAATCTCTGTGATATGTTCTAAATTCTGAAAAATTCTATGTGAAAATGAAAAATACCAAGGATTGTAATTAAATTTCAAAGAATTTAGATTAGGTCGACAGCACTTTGAGTGAGACAGCTCCAGTGCTAAGGGCCGTATGGTCCCTTCCTGTGCTGAAAGATGTTATTGTTCAGTCTGTTTTGCTAATGTGCTTTGTGAATTATAATTTTCTTTACTACTCAGAATGGAGATTTGATCTTATTTTTTCAAAGACATGTTTCAAAAAGACCAGCTAAAAGGGTTACTTTGCTGGCAGTTTAAGATGGCTACATAATTTTAACGCTGTATCCTACAGTGCAATGCATGTGAGGAGGGATACAACATGTATGCTCATAACCCAGGAAGAACCAAGTTCCAGGCCGTTTACAGGAACTACCTGTTCTCTTTAGCAAGAGAAAATTACTGCTCACTGCTATGTTTTGAATGACTGAGTGACTGTCATGTGGCAAGCCCTTCCCTATCTGTGGTTTTAAATTTGTGTCCTTCTGATGAAGAGAGAAAAGAAGCAACTGGACTTTGCCACGTGCAGACCCATTTGGGCGCTCGCTCTCTCTCTCTCTCTCTCGCTATCCCAGCCTGAAAGCATTCAAATTCTTCCTGTTGACTGACAACCTTTGCATACTCCAGCTACAATCACAAACCCTGTTGGAAGAAATCATCTGCATCACAGTCGCCAAGGGAACCAGTAAACAATCTTCTACGTCATCAAACTAAAGCACTCAGGTCCATAGAATTCAGCGAGAAACCAACCGAATGAGCAAACACCACCGACTGTATACCCATTTTTATCCATGGACTCTAAATTAAGCAATCTATCTTTCCCCACGCTGTAACCTATGCGTATGAGCGAGTGCGTGTGTATAAATCTCCAGAATGTGTGAGTGAAAGTTGGCGTAATCTTTGTTTTTTTTGTGTTCAGTTTAGGTACAATAAAGTTAACCTCTTTCTTTGTTAACTCAAGAAAACCCGTCTGATTGTTTCCTGTTATGATCATAGCAAGTAAGTCATCAAGCAACTACCGAATTGGCCAGTACATCCACTTTAAGAAAGAATTATAATTTGTGTGGTCAAAAAGAAGAGGGAACAGGGGGGAATAAAAGCAAAATACTGCAGATGCTGGAAACCTGAAATTAAAACAAGAAATGCTCGTAAAACAAGAAATGCTGGTAAAACTCAACAGGTCTGGCAGCATCTGTGGAGAGAGAAGCAGAGATAACGTTTCAGGTCAGTGACCTTTCTTCAGAACGGACAAATATTAGAAATGTAAAAGAATTTAGGTAAGTAAAGCAGGGGTGGGGCAAGAGATCACAAAAGAGAAGGTGTTGATAAGGCAAGATCACAGAAAATAAATGACCAGAAGGTCATGGAACAAAGGCAAACCGTATGTTGATGGTGTGCTGAAAGACAAAGCGTTAGTACAGAGAGGGCGTGAATAGATGATAAAGCACAAAACACTCCAAGCACCAATATCAATTAATAAAAACAAAAACCATGGGTAGGCACAGTAGAAACAAACTAAACATACGAAAAATCCTGACATGAAATAACTCAAAAAAGTGGGGAAAATAACTAAACATGAAGGGGGGCGTCATTGTCTGAAATTATTAAATTCAGTGTTCAGTCCGGCAGGCCGTAGTGTGCATAATCGGTAAATGAGATGCTGTTTCTCGAGCTTACGTTGATGTTTGCTGGAACGCTGCAGCAATCCCAGGACTGAGATGTGAGCATGCAAGCGGCGTTGGTGGGGGGCGGGGGGGGGGGGGGGGGGGCGGGTGGGGGTGGTGGGAGTGGGGGAGCACAGGAAAGCCCTTCGACACCTCCTCACTTGACCAAAGCATTGTCCATATAAGCAAGCTGTAACTGTGACAACTGCAAATGAGCCTGTGCTCGCCGACACCTGTGATGAATATATCCTTCTGATTCGTGGATTTAACTAAAGTAGGAAGATGCACGAAACCTGCAATATGGTTTAATCCAACCAGCCTTTGACTTCACTTTTGAGTAGTAAAACCCTTCAAGACTGGTTTGCAAATCATATCTTTCCAATGAATGAAATCCCCAATTCTATTCTGGAAACGATATGCCTTTTATGCAGTTTCATGTCCATGTGCTGCATGTATTTTGTAAGTGAAAATTCTTTAAATATGTTTATTAAATTCACAGTACTGTGCACGTGACAAATGGTAACCATCACAATAAAGAGACTATTACACAGTTCAAACGAATTGCAGGAGAAATAAAACTTGCAATTTTATCTTTTGAAGGATTTTTCAAACATTACTTAAACAAGTGTTTGTAATATCTCTCGAGAAGAGAATTGTATTACATAATCAACCTTTGAATAAAACAAAGCTTGTAATGTGTTTATTCATTAGCATTCAGCGTTGTGACAACTGAGTCATGCACACTAATTTCCTCAGTGGAGCTATCCCTCTGCTATAAATAAGCAGTTTGTAAACGAATTACCACCACTTGCAGGCAGTTAGAACATTGTTTGCATAGTCAAAAGCCTTTTCTGCTTCACACAGAACATGGAATATCCAGCAATTTACCTCATAATACGCATTTACTATCCTCTGCTTGCAGCTGTTGGTGTTCCTGGTAAGATACTGATATTTGTGGCTAATTGTGTAGCTTTCAATTTTACTCTTCCTGTTATGTATGCTATTTGTCTTGATCTGTTTGCTATCCAGTTCCTTATTCAATAGTATGTGTTCTTTAAATGGTAATTTCAATAATATTCATGTTATTGTTTATTTTCAACTGTACTAAATTCCCAAAGTCATTATAAATAACTAATGTTTCATGCCAGAGTTTACAGCAATGCAGAATCATCGACTCAAACAGCACAGCATGAGGCAATTTTGCCTGTTGCCAACGTGTCCGTTCTTTCAATCTGCTTTTCAATGTATTCCCTCAGCCCAGCTCCTTCCCCATAACCCTTCAAACTATTCCTCTTAAAGCACACTTTTATCTTTGGAAACCTCCTGGTAAAGTTCGGCTATATCGTCTCCAAGGCTTTGGCGTCCTTACTGTTATGCAGTGCGCAAACTTTTACACCAGCAGCAGCTAGGGCCTAACCAAGGATGTTTTTAAAAGTCTTAACATAACTTCTTTGTTTTCAGGGCTACATTCTGCTTTCTATCCCTTTGCCAATTACGTACCCAAGTTGCCACCCTTCAATAAAAGCACAATACTGCGGATGCTGGAAATCTGAACTAAAAGCAAGAAATGTTGGAAATGCACAGCAGGTCCGGTAGCATCTGTGGAGAGAGAAGCAGAGTTAACGTTTCGGGTCAGTGACCCTTCTTCAGAACTGGCAAATATTAGAAATGTAAAGGGTTATAAGCAAGTAAAGCCCGGGTGGGACAAGAGATAACAAAGGAGAAGGTGTAGATTGGACAAGGCCACAGAATAGCTGACCAGAAGGTCATGGAGCAAAGGCATACAATATGTTAATGGTGTGTTGAAAGACAAAGCATTTGTACAGATAGGGTGTTAACGGACTGAAACTTGAAAAGCAGCAAGTACAAACATGTACAAAAACAGTGGGTAAGCAAACTGAACAAACTAAGATCAAATAAAATAAACATACAAATAAATGTAAAAAAGAAAAAAGAAAAAATAACTAAAATTGAAAGTAAAATGGGGGGCCCGTCATGCTCTGAAATTATTAAACTCAATGGTCAGTCCAGCAAGCTGTAGTGTGCCTAATCGGTAAATGAGATGCTGCTCCTCGAGCTAGCCTCAGGTGCAACACCGACATGTCATCAAACCTGCAGACAAGTGTGGTGCTGCTGTTGTATGGCATACCTCTACCTTGCAGAGACTCGGCGCCAACTCACAGACACTTCTTCCTACCTCCCTATGGACCCGGACCCCACCATCGAAAATCAAGCTACTGTCCACAGGACTGCTACTGACCTCTTCTCCTCTGGAGATCTTCCCTCTACAGCTTACAACCTCATAGTTCCACAACCCGGGCAGCCCGTTTCTACCTCCTTCCCAAAATCCACAAACAGGACTGTTCCGGCAGCCCTATTGTTTCAGACTGCTCCTGCCCCACTGAACCTATTTCTTCCGATCTTGACACTATCTTTTCTCCGCTGGTCCAGTCTCTTCCCAACTACATCCGTGACTGTTCTGACACCCTACGTCTTTTTGACAATTTCCAATTTCCTGGCCCCAACCGCCTCCTCTTCACTATGGACGTCCAATCTCTCTACAACTCCATCCCCCACCAGGACGGTTTGAGGGCTGTCCGCGTCTTCCTTGAATAGAGGCCCAACCAGTCCCCATCCACCACCACCCTCCTCCAACTGGCTGAACTTGTTCTCACATTGAACAACTTCTCCTTCAACAACACTCACTTCCTTCAAGTAAAAGGTGTTGCTATGGGTGCCCGCATGGGTACTAGTTATGGTTGTCTTTTTGTGGGATATGTCGAGCATTCTTTGCTCCAGTCCTACTCAGGCCCCCTCCCCCAACTCTTTTTCCAATACATTGATGACTGTATCAGTGCCGTTTCCTGCTCCCGCCCGGAACTAGAAAACTTTATCAACTTTGCTTCCAATTTCCACTCTTCTCTCACCTTTACATGGTCCAGCTCTGACACTTCCCTTCCCTTTCTCGAGTTCTCTGTCTCCATCTCTGGGGATTTGTTGTCCACTAATATCCATGATAAGCCCACCAACTCTCATAGTTACCTCGACTACGCTTCTTCATACCCTGCCTCCTGAAAGGACTCCATTCCATTCTCCCAGTTTCTCTGTCTCCGACGCATAATGATGCTACCTTCCATGACAGCGCTTCTGATATGTCTCCCTTTTTCCTCAACCGAGGATTCCCCCCCAACCGTGTCCGGCCCATTTCCCGTACCTCTACCCTCACACCTTCCCCTCCCTTCCAGAACCGTAACAGGGTACCCCTTGTCCTCACTTTCAACCCCATCAGCCTCAATATCCAAAGGATTATCCTCCATCATTTCTGCCACCTCCAGCGTGATGCCACTACCAAACGCATCTTCCCCTATCTTCCCCTGTCAACATTCCGAAGGGATCATTCCCTCCGCGACACCCTGGTCCACTCCTCCATTAACCCACCACCTCGTCCCCTTCCCATCGCACCTTCTCCTGCAATCGCAGGAGGTGTAATACCTGCCCATTTACCTCCTCTCTCCTCACTATCCCAGGCTCCAAACACTCCTTTTCGGTGAAGCAGCGATTTACTTGTACTTATTCAATGTAGTGTATTGCATTCGCTGCTCACAATGTGGTCTCCTCTACATTGGGGAGACCAAACGCAGACTAGGTGACCGCTTTGCAGAACACCTCTGCTCAGTCCTCAAGCAGGACCCTGAGTTTCCGGTTGCTTGCACTTTCAACACTCCCCCCTGCTCTTATGCTCACATTTCTATCATGGGCTTGCTGCAGTGTTCCAGTGAACATCAACGCAAACTCGAGGAACAGCGTCTCATTTACCGATTAGGCACACTTCAGCTTGCCGGACTGAACACTGAGTTCACTAATTTCAGAGTATGACGGGCCCCCAATTTTACTTTCATTTTTATTTATTTTTTCTTTAATACATTTTTTGTATGTTTATTTTATTTCATCTTAGTTTGTTCTGTTTGCTTACCCACTGTTTTTTTTCATGTTTGTAATTGCTGCTGTTCAATTTTCAGTCCGCTAACACCCTATCTGTACTAATGCTTTGTCATTCAACACACCATGAACATATTGTTTCCCTTTGCTCCATGACCTTCTGGTCAGCTATTCTGTGGCCTTGTCCAATCTACACCTTCTCCTTTGTTATCTCTTGCCCCACCCCCGCTTTACTTGCTTATAATCTAATTACATTTCTAATATTTGCCAGTTCCGAAACATTAACTCTGCTTCTCTCTCCACAGATGCTGCCAGACCTGTTGAGTATTTCTAGCATTTCTTGTTTTTATTACCACCCTTTAAGTTCTGGTATTCGCTGGAATTACAGGAAGGATGAGATCACATTCGGAGGGGTACAGAGAGACTTATGAAGGTGCTGCCAGGAATGGAGAACTTCGGCTATGCAGAATGAGTGGATAGGCTTGTGCAAACCTGTCAGAACTCTTAACGTTTGTTGATGAAAGGTGTTCAACCTCTCTTTAAACAGATACTGCCCGACCTGCTGAATATTCATAACATTTTCTGATTTAATAGGCTGGGGTTGTTTCCTTTGGGACAGAGAAAGTTGAGGGGACATTTAATTGAGGTGCATAACATTATGAGGGACCTAGAGTGGATAGGGAACCTATATCCCTTGTCAGAGAAATCAACATCCATGGGGCATGGATTTCAGGTATTTGAAAAAATGATTAGAGGAACGTTAAGGAGTATATTTGTCACCCAATTTCTGAAAATCACTACCTGAAAGGTGCTACAGCTAAAACTAAAAATACATTTAAAAACACACACATATAGACTTGCATATGCATTTGAGGTTTTGCAACTTACAGGGCAACTAACAAATAGCTGGAAGGTGAATTTAGGCTGCATTACTCTCGTTCGGACGGCAAAAAGGGGCCGCAGGGGCTCCTTCTGTGTTGCAAATTTACTATGTTTCTATTGTTCTCTGCTTCATATCAGGTGCCTCAATTTTCTGAACAGGTCTGTCATGAGGTATCTTATCAAATACTTTTGGAAATTTACATGTAGAAGAATCTAAAGCCCTCTCTACATAAACTGTCCCTGTTGTTTTAGCGAAGAACTCAATCAAGTTAGTTAGAATGGATTTCCCTTTAATAATTCCATGTTGACTGGCTCTTATTAATTCATACTTCTCTAAGTGAGAATTAATTTATTCCTTGACAATAGTCTCCAGCAGTTTCACCAGCACTGTTGTTAGACGTGTTGTCCGACAGTTACCAGGTTAATCGTTCTCACTTTTTGAGTAAGGATGTAGCACTTGCAATCCTCCAGTTCTATGACCTCGTTCCAATCTCCAAGGATGATTGAATAAATTGTGATCAGAGCTTCCGCTATCTCCATCCTTGCATGGCTCAGCAAACTAGGATGCATCCCATCTGGTCCAGCGAATGGTTTAACTTTGAGTAGATACAAACTAACTAACGCCCCTTTTCTTATCCTATACACGATATATCCTCCTTCTCCTTCGCTGTAACATTAACTTCATTCTCTTCTATTGTGATGACATTAAGCATTAATCTTTGGTGTTGTTTTTAATGGTGTTTTTAAATCACAATTCAATATCGGCATGTATTTGTTTTATTGCCCGAAATGTCCAGGGATGGACAATAAATTCTGGCCGAGCCAGCGACGCCCACATCCTATGAAAGAATAAAAAAATGCAATATCGTAATTCTTTACTGCTTTTCGATGTGTAATTTCAGGCCTATTCTATTTATAATTTCTGTTATTTGTTCACTTCCTGCCATCACCTAAATCGTCTTTCAGCGATGACACTTTTATAGTTTCCATTGAATTAACTTCTCCATCACTTTGTTATTCCTGAATTTTATTTAGTCATGGAACATTATTAGCTTTGTTCCTTCATTATAATTTTGAATTCAGTGTTGATTTATTCACTTCCTTTCTATGTGTAGCAATAACAACACTGTTAAGCATAGTTACCTTTTTCATCCTTTTCTACTTTTACCCTTTAATTTATAATTTATGTTGTTTCTCTTCCCTTATTCTAATGTCTACAGCCCATTGTTACGTATTACTTATGCATTCTCATTTTACTGAGTTCTCATGCATTCTTATTGATCCTATGTTTAATTTTGACTTATTATATCTCACTTTGCATAAAATATTTTTATTCTGTTACTTTCCACGTTCTTGACATCTCTCATTTCGTTGTCAGTGTATCTTATGCTTTTCTGAAAACCAATCAATTGACAAATTTTCTATTCATTTTTTTCTGACATTTGCTGAATAATCTCCATTCATCATTGACTCTTCAGTTTTATTACTCCTTTAAAGTTCATTTGCAATCCCGTTTTTTTTCGGTTGATAACTGCCCTCTTTATTAAAGCAGACAATTGTTTGCTTATTTGTTCCATACCGATCATGATTGTTTTAGCGCTACCATTTATATCAGTCTTCCAATATGCAGTTGATGTTTAAAGTTCTCTTTACAATTTCGGCCAAACTCCAAACTCACGACTGATGTAATTGTTATATTAACTCATCAGATGTAATCACGAACTTTATGGTGTATATTTATACGTTGTATTTTCACCTATTATTACCTCTCAATGTACTATCGTTACTTCCCCTTGGTGTAACCACGAAATTCATGGTTTCCGTTTATGTGCTTCACCTTCACCTATCATTACCTCTTGATCAATTATTGATCTTTCCCCTTACTGTAAACACTCAATTCCTGATTTATGCATATGTGTTGTACTAGCACTTATTATTAGTTCTCGATATGTTATTGTTCTTTTCCCTTACTGTAGTCAATCATGGTTGATATTTGTGCGTGCTATTGTCACCTAGTATTGCCGAACGATGCAGAACTGGTCTTTCCCCTTATTGTAATCTCTCATTCGCTGTTTATAATTCTGCGATTTTATGTCAGTGGTTATTACCTTTCTATGGATTGCTGACTTTTCTCCTTAAATCAAATAATGCTCCCATTCTCCAACCTAACCTTGTAGCTAAAATTCCTCATCAGTGGTACCAATCTGTTAAATCGCCTCATCAACCTCTCAAGGACCTCACATCCTTCCACAAATGTGTTGACTATAACTGTGCGAAAGACTCTACTTGTGGTCTAACTCGAGCTTCATAAAAGTTGGACATAGCTTCCAAGCTTTTGTTCTCAATTCATCTCAATTTATGAAGCCCGAGATCCAATATGCTATGCTAAATAAACTCTCAATATATCCTCCCACAATGAAGGATCAGGGCAGATTGGCCCCAAAGTACTTCAATCCTGCACACTATTTAGACCTGTGCCATTTAGTCATTATTTACTATCCGCATCTCGTCTGCCAAAATGCACCACCTCACATTTCCCAGTATTGAATTCAACTTCCACCGATTAAGCACACTAGAGCCTGCCGGACTGAACACTGACGGGCCCCCCATTTTACTTTTATTTTCAGTATTCCTCTTTTTCCTTTTTTTATATTTGTTTGTGTTTATTTTATTTCATCATAGTTTGTTCAGTCTTCTTACCCACAGTTTTTTTTTCATGTTTGTACTTCCGGCTGTTCAACCTTAAGTCCATTAGCACCCTATCTGTACTAATGCTTTGTCTTTCAACACACCATTTGCATATTGTTTGCCTTTGCTCCATGACCATATGGTTAGCTATCCTGTGACCTTGTACTATCAACACCTTCTCATTTGTTATCTCTTGCCCCACCCCTGCTTTACTTGCTTATAACCTTTTACATTTCTAATATTTGCTAGTTCTGAAGAAGGGTTACTGACCTGAAAAGTCAACTCTGCTTCTCTCTCCACAGATGCTGCCATACCTGTTGAATATTTCCAGCATTTCTTGTTTTTATTTCAGATTTCCAGCAGCCGCAGTATTTTGCTTTTATCCATTGTGTTCGCATTCTGCGAACCTATCTATGCCGTTTTCAGTCAATTTGTATCTTCATACTGTATGACGTTTGGTAACATGGGAAAATTTTGAGTATAACCAAAAAAAAATCGTGTTCACCACAATGAACTTTGAGGAACGTTACTATCTACCATCCTCCAGTCTGACAAAAAAAACTTTCGGTTTTCTATCTTTAAGCAAATTATTTATCCAAGCCGATAGTGGCCCTACTTTTTAATAAGCCTCATTTTTGTTAACCAGTCATTTATCGAGCCATAGAGTCATGAAGTCGTACAGCATAGAAATAGGCCCTTTGGCCCACCGCGTCCATGCTGACCATAATGCCTATCTATACTAATCCCACCTGCCTGCATTAATTCCATATCCTTCGATGCCTTGCTCATTCAAGTACCTGTCCAGGTGCCTCTTAAAAGTCGCTACTGTTCCTGCCTCCACTACTTTTTTTTTTAGAACATTACAGCGCAGTACAGGCGCTTCGGACCTCGATGTTGCGCCGACCTGTGAAACCATCTGACCTACACTATTCAATTTTCATCCATGTGTCTATCCAATGTCCACTTAAATGCCCTTAAAGTTGGCGAATCTACTACTGCTGCAGGCAGGGCGTTCCACGCCCTTACTACTCTCTGAGTAAAGAAACTACCTCTCACATCTGTCCTATATCTATCACCCCTCAACTTGAAGCTATGTCCCCTCGTGTTTGCCATCACCATCCGAGGAAAAAGACGCTCACTATCCACCCTGTCTAACCCTCTGATTATCTTATATGTCTCTATTAAGTCACCTCTCCTCCTCCTTCTCTCCAACGAAAACAACCTCAAGTCCCTCAGCCTTTCCTCGTAAGACCTTCCCTCCATACCAGGCAACATCCTAGTAAATCTCCTCTGCACCCTTTCCATAGCTTCCACATCCTTCCTATAATGCGGTGACCAGAACTGCACGCAATACTCCAGGTGCGGTCTCACCAGAGTTTTGTACAGCTGCAGCATGACCTCGTGGCTCCGAAACTCGACCCCCCTACTAATAAAAGCTAACACACCATATGCCTTCTTAACAGCCCTATTAACCTGGTTAGCAACCTTCAGGGATTTATGCACCTGGACACCAAGATCTCTCTGTTCATCTACACTACCAAGAATCTTCCCATTAGCCCAGTACTCTGCATTCCTGTTACTCCTTCCAAAGTGAATCACCTCACACTTTTCCGCATTAAACTCCATTTGCCATCTCTCAGCCCAGCTCTGCAGCCTATCTATGTCTCTCTGTACCCGACAACATCCTTCGGCACTATCCACAACTCCACCGACCTTAGTGTCGTCTGCAAATTTACTAACCCACCCTTATACACCCTCTTCCAGGTCATTTATAAAAATGACAAACAGCAGTGGCCCCAAAACAGATCCTTGCGGTACACCACTAGTAACTACCTCCTCTGGCAGCTCATTCCAGATACCCACTATTCTTTGTTTAAACAATTTACGCCTTTAATCCCCATTAAATCGCCTCCATCTCACCTTAAATCTATGCCCTCTAGTTTTATTCACTCCTACCATGGGAAACAGACTCTGGCTAATAATCCCATCTATGCCTCTCATAATTTTATATACCTCTATCATGTCCCCGCTCAGCCTCCTTCGCTCCAGGGAAAACAGACCCAGCCTATCCAATCTCTTTATAAATTAAGCCCTTAAAACCAGGCAACATCCTTGTGAATCTTTTCTGCACCCGCTCTATCTTAATCACATCTTTCCTGTAGTGTGGCGACCAGAACTGCACACAGTACTCTAAATGCGGCCTGATCAACGTTTCTGTGCAACTGTAACATGACGTCTCAACTCTTGTACTCAATGCCTCGGCCGATGAAGGCAAGCATGTCATATGCCGTCTTCACCACCCTGATTACCTGTGTTGTCACTTTCAGGAAACTATGGACTTGCACCCCAAGGTCTCTCTGCTCAACAACACTCCCCAGGGCCCTGCCATTCACTGCCCTGGTTTAACTTCGCAAAATGCATCACTTCACACTTTTCTGCGTTAACTTCCATTTTCCACTCCCTTCCCCACTTTCCCAGTTGCATCATGTTGTAACCTGAGACAGCCTTCTTCACTTTCCTCTCTAACCACCAATTTTGGTGATATTTGCAAACATACTAATCAAGCCCCTTACATTCACATCCAGGTCATTAATATATATGACAAACAACAGAGGGCCCAGCACTGATCCCTGCGGCATACCACTGGTCAGCGGCCTCCAATCTGAAGAACAACCCTCCACTACCACCCTCTGCCTCATATGACCAAGCCAATTTTCATCCAATTTGTTAGCGCACCCTGGATCCCCTGTGTTCGAACCTTCTGGACCTGTCTACTATGCGGGATCTTGTCAAAGGACTTGCTAAAGTCCATGTAGACAACGTCCATCGCCCTGCCCTGGTCAACCCTCTTGGTCACCTCCTCGAAATACTCAATCAAATTCGTGAGACATGAATTCCCACGCACAATGTCATGTTGACTATCCCTAATCAGACCATGCATTTCCAGCTGCATATAAATCCTGTCTCTCAGAATCCCTTCCAATAACTTTCCCACCACTGATGTAAGATCTCACCGGCCTGTAGTTCCCTGGTTTAGGCCTGCTGCCCTTCTTAAATAAAGGCATCACATGCGCTATCCTCCAGTCTTCCGGTACCTCACCTATGGTTAACGATGATACAAAAATCTCTGCCAGGGCCCCAGTTATCTCCTCCCTTGCTTCCCATAGCATCCTCGGATACACCTAGTCAGGCCCTGGGGATTCATCTACCTTAATGTGCATCAAAACCTCGAACACCTCCTTCTTTCTAATGTTGATATGCTGCTTGAACTCACTAGCTTCCATGACCTTCCCCACGGTAAATATGGACGAGAAATATTCATTAAAGAACTCTCCTGTTTCCCGTGGCTCCACACATAGATTGCCACACTAATCCTTAAGGGCACCTACTCTCTCCCTAGCTACCCTTTTCTTCTTAATCTACTTATCGAATCCTCCTTTATTTTATCTGCCAGGGAAATCTCATGGCCCCTTTTCACCCTCATAATTTCCTTCTTCAGTGTAGTCTTACATCCCTTATACTCCTCGAGGGACTCGCTCAATCCCAGCTGCCTGTACCTGACATAGACCTACTTCTTTGTCCGGACCAGACCCTCAATATCCCTCGTCAACCACATTTCCCTAAACTTGCCAGCCTTGCCCTTCCATATAACAGGAACTTGACAGCCCTGAACTCTTCCTATCTCACTTTTAAAAGGCTCCCGCTTGCCAGTCGTCCCTTTACCTGTAAACAGCTTCTCCCATTCAAATTATGAGAGTTCCTGTTTTTATTTTATTTGGAGATACAGCACTGAAACAGGCCCTTCGGCCCACCAAGTCTGTGCCGACCAGCAACCACCCATTTATACTCATCCTACATTAGCCCCATATTCTCCACTACATCACCACCATTCTCCTACCTCCACTAGGGGAAATTTACAGTGGCCAATTTACTTATCAAACTGCAGTTCTTTGGCTATGGGAGAAAACCTGAGCACCCGGCGAAAACGCACACAGACACAGGACCAACATGCAAACTCCACACAGGCAGTACCTAAAACTGAACCCGGGTTTACTGGTGCTGTGAGGCTGCGGTGCTAGCCACAGCGCCAGTGTCTGATCCCTTCGACGTTAAGAACAAAGAACAAAGAACAGTACAG
Organism: Heterodontus francisci; assembly: GCF_036365525.1. Taxonomy (NCBI): domain Eukaryota; kingdom Metazoa; phylum Chordata; class Chondrichthyes; order Heterodontiformes; family Heterodontidae; genus Heterodontus; species Heterodontus francisci. The sequence goes on along the minus strand of NC_090409.1, from coordinate 17,186,948 downwards.
CACAGGAACAGGCCATTCGGCCAGCCATGCCAGCGCCGATCTTGATGCCTGCCTAAACTAAAACCCTCTACACTTCCGGGGTCCGTATCCCTCTATTCCTATTCTATTCATGTATTTGTCAAGATGCCTCTTAAACGTCTCTATGGTACCTGCTTCCACCACCTCCCCCGGCAACAGGTTCCAGGCACTCACCACCCTCTATGTAAAGAACTTGCCTCGCAAATCCCCTCTAAACATTATCGCTCTCACCTTAAACCTATGTCCCCTAGAAACTGACTCTTTCACCCTGGGAAAATGCTTCTGACTATGTAACTCTGTCCATGCCGCTTATAACTTTGTAAACCTCTACCATGTCGCACCTCCAGCTCCGTCGTTCCAGTGAAAACAATCCGAGTTTATCCAACCTCTCCTCATAGCTAATGCACTCCGAACCAGGCAACATCCCACTCAACCTCTTCTGTACCCTTTCCAAAGCATCCACGTCCATCTGGTTGTGTGGCGAACAGAATTGCATGCAATATTATAAGTGTGGCCTAACTAAAGTTATGTACAGCTGCAGCAGGAATTGCCTATTTTTATACTCTATGCCCCGACCTATGAAGGCAAGCATGCCATATGCCTTCTTGACTACCTTATCCACCTGCGTTGCCACTTTCAGTGACCTGTGGACCTGTACGCCAGGATCTCTCTGCCTGTCAATACGTCTAAGGGTTATGCCATTTGCTGTATACCTCCCACCTGCATTAGACCTTCCAAAATGCATTACCTCACATTTGTCCGAATTAAACTCCATCTGCCATTTCTCTGCCCAAGTCTCCAACCGATCTATATCCTGCTGTATCCTCTGACAATCCTCATCACTGTCCGCAACCCCACAAACCTTTGTGTCGGCCGCAAATTTACTAATCAGACCAAATACATTTTCCTCCAAATCATTTATATATTCTACAAACAGCAAAGTTCCCAGCACTGATCCCTGCAGAACACCACTGGTCACAGCTCTCCATTCAGAAAAGCACCCTTCCACTGCTACCCTCTGTCTTCTATGACCGAGCCAGTTTTGTATCCATCTTGCCAGATCACCTCTGATCCCATGTGACTTCACATTTTGTATCAGTCTGCCATGAGGGACCTTGTCAAAGGCGTTACTGAAGACCATATAGATAACATCCACTGCCCTTCCTTCATCAATCATCTTTGTCACTTCCTCAGAAAACTCAATCAAATTAGTGAGACACGATCTCCCGTTCACAAAACCATGCTGCCTCTCGCTAATAAGTTCGTTTGTTCCCAAATGGGAGTAAATCCTCTCTAATAATTTCCCTTCCACTGACGTAAGGCTCACCGGCCTATAATTTCCTGGATTATCATTGCTACCCTTCTTAAACAAAGGAACAAGATTGGCTATTCTCCAGTCGTTTTTTTTAGAGATACAGCACTGAAACAGGCCCTTCGGCCCACCGAGTCTGCGCCGACCATCAACTACCCATTCATACTAACCCTACACTAATCCCATATTCCTACCACATCCCCACCTGTCCCTATATATTTCCCTACCACCTACCTATACTAGGGGCAATTTATAATGGTCAATTAACCTATCAACCTGCAAGTCTTTGGCATGTGGGAGGAAACCGGAGCACTCGGAGGAAACCCACGCAGACACAGGGAGAACTTGCAAACTCCACACAGGCAGTACCCAGAATTGAACCCGGGTCGCTGGAGCTGTGAGGCTGCGGTGCTAACCACTGCGCCACTGTTCCGCCATTCTGGGACCTTACCTGTAGCCAATGAGGATGCAAAGATTTCTGTCAAGGCCCCAGAAATTTCTTCTGGCACATTGTCAAACAATTGCTTTAATCAATATAGAAAATGTCCACCACATTCCCTTCATCAACCTCCTCTGTGATTTCATCAAAAATTCAATTATGTTAGTCAAGCATTATCCACCTTTTACAAATCAGTGTTGATTTTCCTTAATTAGCTGAAATGTCTCCAAATGCCAGTTGACTGTATCTCTGATTGTTGTTTCTAAAACCATACCCACAACTGATGTTAAACTGACAGACCTGTAATTACTGAGAATGACTTTGCACCCTTTCTAAATTAAAAGGGTCACGTTTTACCACTCTCCAATCCTCTGGCACATCCCCTGTATCCAGAGAAAATTCGAAGATTACGGAGCTCTTCTGCTATCACCACTACCATTTTCTTCAGCAACCTGGGATGCAACCTACCTGGTCAAACGACCTATCTGCTCTAAGAATAGTAGCCTGAACAGTACGATAAAAGCAAAATACTGTGGATGCTGGAAATCTGAAACAAAAACAAGAAATGCTGGATTCACTCAGCAGGTCTGGCAGCATCTGTGGAAAGAGAAGCAGAGTTAACGTTTCGGGTCAGTGACCCTTCTTCGGAACTGACAAATATTAGAAAAGTCACAGATTATAAACAAGTGAGGTGGGGGTTGGGCAAGAGATAACAAAGGAGAAGGTGCAGATTGGACCAGGCCACATAGCTGACCAAAAGGTCACGGAGCAAAGGCAAACAATATGTTAATGGTGTGTTGAAAGACAAAGCATTAGTACAGATTAGGTGTGAATATACTGAATATTGAACATCAGCAAGTGCAAACCTGAAGAAAAACAACCTGAAAAAAACAGTGGGTAAGCAAACTGAACAAACGAAGATGAAATGAAATAAATGCAAAAAAAGATTGTAAAAAATGTAAAAAGGAATGCAAACAAAAGGAAGAAAAAATAACTAAAAATGACTGAAAAAGAACCGTGACAGGGTTCCCCTTGTCCTCACTTTTCATCCCACCAGCCTCCATATCCAAAGGATCATCCTCCGCCATTTTCGCCACCTCCAGCGTGATGCCACTACCAGTCGCATCTTCCCCTCCCTTCCCCTGTCAGCATTCCGAAGGGATCGTTCCCTCCGCGACACCCTGGTCCACTCCTCCATTACCCCCACCACCTCGTCCCCGTCCCAGGGCACCTTCCCTTGCAATCGCAGGAGGTGTAATACCTGCCCATTTACCTCCTCTCTCCTCACTATCCCAGGCCCCAAACACTCCTTTCAGGTGAAGCAGCGATTTACTTGTACTTCTTTCAATGTAGTATACTGTATTCGCTGCTCACAGTGTGGTCTCCTCTACATTGGGGAGACCAAGCGCAGACTGGGTGACCGCTTTGCGGAACATCTCCGCTCAGTCCGCAAGCAGGACCCTGAGCTTCCGGTTGCTTGCCATTTCAACACTCCCCCCTGCTCTCATGCTCACATCTCTGTCCTGGGATTGCTGCAGTGTTCCAGTGAACATCAACGCAAGCTCGAGGAACAGCATCTCATCTACCGATTAGGCACACCACAGCCTGCTGGACTGAACATTGAGTTCAATAATAATTTCAGAGCATGACAGCCCCCCACTTTACTTTGTTTTTCAGTCATTTTTAGTTATTTTTTCTTCCTTTTGTTTGCATTCCTTTTTACATTTTTTACAATCTTTTTTTGCATTTATTTCATTTCATCTTCGTTTGTTCAGTTTGCTTACCCACTGTTTTTTTCAGGTTGTTTTTCTTCAGGTTTGCACTTGCTGATGTTCAATATTCAGTATATTCACACCTAATCTGTACTAATGCTTTGTCTTTCAACACACCATTAACATATTGTTTGCCTTTGCTCCGTGACCTTTTGGTCAGCTATGTGGCCTGGTCCAATCTGCACCTTCTCCTTTGTTATCTCTTGCCCAACCCCCACCTCACTTGTTTATAATCTGTGACTTTTCTAATATTTGTCAGTTCCGAAGAAGGGTCACTGACCCGAAACGTTAACTCTGCTTCTCTTTCCACAGATGCTGCCAGACCTGCTGAGTGAATCCAGCATTTCTTGTTTTTGTTTGAGCCTGAACAGTACGTCCTGCTTATCAATTTTCATCCCATCCATTCACCCCTACCATCTCCGCTTCAACCAAACTTTAATCAGCATCCTACCCCTTAGCAAACATCGATGCAAAGTACTAAGTATATATGTTAGCATTTCCCTTCACCTCGAAGCATTTTTCGCCTTCCTTGTCAGTAATGGGCCCCACACTGCCTCTTACTACCTCTTACTATTTACATGCTGGTGAAAGAGTTTCAGTTCCATTTTATGCTAACTGCCATTATATTCTCATATCCCCTCTTTTTTAAGTGGTATTTTCCTCTACATTTCCCATTTTCCTTTTATATTAATCACTCATGAATTTCATGCATTGTTTTAAATCGTAAGTTGACAGTTGACTTGACCTAAGTTGTGTGTTTTTTTAATCTTTGATCTAATCTATTGATTCACTGGGATTTTTGTTGTACTTTGCTTTAGAGACAAAATGCAGCATAGAAGAATGATGTGCTTACCATATTGTCTGGGTTGGCTGTTTTAAAGAGCTGTTAAATGTATTGCACGTTACTGCTCATAAATCTCATTCAATCAGTATTCAATTACCTTTAAAAAGTTGCATCAGTTATTGTTTTGCCGATCATAACAACTTGCAATGTGTAAAAAAATTACTTCCTCATGCAGCTTCTGTTTCCTTTGCCAATTCCGATAGTTATTGAAACATCTGCCACGAGAAACAATCCTTCATGATTTTGAACCTCTCAATGAAATTTCCCCTTCAGCATGTTTTTGTTGTTGCAAACAGCTCGAGTGTTGTTGTCTCGCAACATACTAATAGGAATAAAAACAAGAAACGCTGACAATACTCAGTAGGTCTGGCAGTATCTGTGGAGAGAAAACAAAGTTAACGGTTCAGGTCAGTGACCCTTCTTCAGCGCTGGAAGACATGTCAGAAGCGCTGTCATGGAAGGTAGCATCATCAAAGCAGATACGTCAGAGACAGAGAAACTTGGAGCATGGAATGGACTCCTTGCAGGAGTCAGGATGTGAAGAAGTGTAGTCGAGGTAGCTATGTGAGTCGGTGGGCTTATAATGAATATTAGTAGACAGACTATCCCCAGAGATAGCTACAGAGAAATCGAGGAAGGGGAGGGAAGTATCGGAGGTGAGCCATGTAAAGGTGAGAGGAGGGTGGAAAATGGAAGTAAATTTGATAAAGTTTTCCAGTTCGGGGCGGGAGAAGGAAATGGCACCGATACAGTCATCAGTGTACCAGAAAAAGAGTTGGGGTAGGGAGCCCTGAGTAGGGCTGGAAAAAGGAATGTTCGACACATCCCACAAAAAGACAGGCATAACTGGGACCCATGTGGATACCCATTGCAACACCTTTCACTTGAAGGATGTGAGTAGAGTTGAAGGAGAAGTTGTTCAATGTGAGAACAAGCTCAGCCACGTGGAGGAGGGTGGTGCTAGATGGGGACCGGTTGGCCTCTGCACAAGGAAGAAGCGAAGATCCCTCAAACTGTCCTGTTGGGTTTGGGGGTGTAGAGAGATTGGCTGTCCATAGTGAAGAGGATGCGGTTATGACCATGAAACTGGAAATCGTCAAAAACACGTCGGGCGTCAGAAGAGTCACAGATGTAGGTTGGAAGAGACTGGACCAGTGGAGAAAAGATAGAGTCAACATGGGACAAAATAATTTCAGGGGGGCAGGAACAGGCTGAAACAATGGGCCAGCCAGGACAGTCTCGCTTGTGGATTCTGGGAAGGAAGTAGAAGCGGGCTGTCTAGGGTGTGGAACTATAAGGTTGGAAACTCTAGACTGAACATCTCCAGAGGAGATGAGGTCAGTGACAGCCCTGTGGACATTCACTTGATGTTTGGTGGTGGGGTCCTTATCCAGGGGGAAGTAGGAAGCAGTGTCTGAGAGCTGGCGCTGAGCCTCTACAAGGTAGAGGTCGGTACGCCATACAACAACAGCACCACCCTTGTCTGCAGGTTTGGAAGAAGTGTCTGAGCGTTGGCACTGAGCCTCTAAAAGGTAGTAATAGAAATTTTGCAATCATGTCGTGAATATGCCATTATAAAATCCTACAAGGCGCTTCAAAGGAATGTAATCAAATAATGTTGGCACCAAATCACATAGGGTGATCTTGGGGCAGAACAGCTTGCCAAGGAGGTAGGTTTTTGTGAGTGCCTTAAAGAAGGAAAGAAAGGGACAGTGTTAGAGATTTTAAGGGAGCATTTCCAAATTTTATGTTCGAAATTTCCAAATTCGGCCAGGAAATGCACATTCATCAGAATTGGAGTAGTGCACCTTTCACGTTCGGATATATGGCTGGAGGAGGTTTCAAAGATAAGGGCGAGGCAATTGCTATATTTGAAAACAACCATGATAACTTTAATATCGACACGTTGCTCAACAAGGAGCCAATGTACATTATTGTGCACAGAGCATAATGGATAAATAGGACTTGATGCGAGTTATGATACAGGAAGCAAAGTTTTGTATCAACATCAGTTTATAGATTTTGAAAGATGATATTCCAACGAGAGGAGTTGGAATATTTCATTCTATTGCTAAGCAAGGAAGTAAAGTCTTTCATCCTGGCACCATTCGCGTCAAATGGCTGTGCTCTGTCTCTGCAGCCTTCGGTTCTTTCATATAATGTAGTGCCCAGAATTGGTCTCAATATTCCAGTTGGGACCTAACCAGTAATTTAACAAGATTTAGCATAACTTTAGTTTTTTTGTTTCCTTTCCCAATTTCATTCTTCTCTCTATCTGTGGTTTCTTAACTTATCAATGTTGTGATATTTTAATGTTACCATATTTTTTACATTCATGAATAATTCTGCCGTTTGTATGGTAGCTTATTATAATTTGTGAATACGCTCTGATCGTTTTCACATTGTCTTCCAGTGTGCATTAACCTTTTTTTCCTCAGTTATTAAGTTTGCTGTCTTTTTTTACTGCAGCATTTAAATCGATTATTTTCAATTTGCTGTTATCTGCCATTCCTTTGCTGAATTTTACTATTTCATTTCCCTTTTAGCGTAATTTTCTAGCTTAATATTAATTTCAATAGTTTTATTTTTCTTAACTCCATTTATTGCATCTTTCATTCCTTATCAGCCTTCATTGTTTTGTTCTGTCCCCCATTAATATCCCAGTGTATTGGATACTTTCTTTTTCATTTCCTGCATTACTGTGAAGCCCTAATTGATAACTAATTTTGTGAGCATTATTTCATGGCATTACTTTCAATTTATTATAGATTTCATATGAATATGTTTAGTTTCATCCACAAGTAACGCGAAGTGTGAATGAATCACATACATTGCCACAGAAAGCAGAACATTATAGTTTTCATACAAAATCCCTCTAAGCATTTCTCGTGGCATTTTTCATTCGTCTTATTTCTTGCAGTTAACCTGGTGGTGATAGTGATCCTTTACCGAGGAAGGTGCGGTCTCTCCAAATGCATCACTCGTTACCTGGTGGCGATGGCAGCTGCTGATCTAATGGTGGTGTTCTTTGCTGTTATATTGGAGCAGATTAACAAAATGTATTTCCTATTTAGCTTCTTGTTCATTACACCGATATGCTCTCTCAGCCTTGTTATGACAGTAGCAGCCTTGGACTGTTCGGTTTGGCTTACAGTCACATTCACTTTTGATCGCTTTATAACAATTTGCTGTCAGAAGCTGAAAAGAAAATATTGCACAGAAAGAACAGCGACGGTGGTTATAATAATAGTATTTTTGGTGAGCTTTGTGAGGAGCATTCCATTTTACTTTGCAATTGATCCTTACATTATAATTGACGATGTACAATGGTACTGTACTGGAAAAGCAGAATACTTTACTTCAACAGCATGGAAGGCATATGAGTTAGTTGACAGTATTATAACACCTTTACTACCGATCCTTTTAATTATGTTGTTCAATGCTTTAACTGTCAGAGATATTATAGTCGCAAATAGGGCCCGCAGGAGGTTGTGGAACATTATTGATAATCATAATGATCCAGATAGTGCAAACCGTAGAAAATCAATGATTTTGCTCTTTACTGTATCCGCCAATTTCATATTACTGTGGATGACATATGTTGTGCATTCTTTAAACTGGCAAGTGCAAAACTTCTATTACAGAGACAAATATTTGAATAACCCGATATACATCGCACAACAATTTGGATTTATGTTGCAGCTTCTCAGCTCCTGCACAAACACGTGTATCTATGGACTGACACAAAGGAAATTCAGGGAGGAGCTAAGTAATGGAGTGAAATATTTATTTACACTAAATGGGAAATTATGCAAATATCAAACAACTGGAAGTAACTTGAGTCATAATTAATAAATCTGGACTATGAAACTATCGGATTGTTGTAAAAACCCATCTGCTTCACTCATGTCCTTACATGGTCTGGCCTACATTTGACTTCAGACCCACAGCAACGTGGTTGACTCTAAACTGCCCAATGAAGTGGCCTAGAAACCATTCAGTTTTATAGTGTACTTCACTACAGAAAAGTCAAAAAAGAATAAAACTGACAGAACACCCAGCATCGAACAAGGCAAAAGAAACGATAATGGCACACCCAGCCCAGTTGATGCTGAAGAGTCTTCCTTACTAAAATATATCGATTATTGACAGAATTGCGAAAGAAGTCACACACTCCAGACAAGAAACATCCCGACAGCCAATGTCCCAGTCTCCTCTATGACCATTAGCCGCAGGAGCGACCCATCAGAGGTGGTGACTCAGTGATATACAGATATACGGGAGAGAATTGCCCTCGAAGACCTCAACATTGACTGCAGACCCCATGAAGGAAGAATGTGCAGGTTTCTGGGGAGAATGCAAGGTAACGGCGTTCGGTGAATTCCTCAATTAGCCAGCTGGTGCAGACACGATTGAATGAATGGCCTCCTTCTGTGCTGTAACAATTCAGTGATTCCGTGATTATGTGGTTCTGTGAAGTCTCATGGCATCAGGTCAAACATGAGCAATGCAACATCCTGCTGATGACCACCTGCCGTCCTCCCACAGCTGATGAATAAATATTCCTCCGTGTTGAACACCACTTAGAAGAAGCACTGAGGTAGTAATGGCATGGAAGGTACTCTGGGCGGAATGCCTCAGTGTCCAATATTAAAAGAGGCTCTGTTGTTGACAGAGCTAGCCAAGCCCTGAAAAACATATCGGCCATAATGGGCCTGCGCCAGATGGTGATGTAACCAACAAGAGGGTAAAACCTGCTTAACCTCACCCTCAGCGAAGTACCTGTTGCAAACGCTGAAAAGTAGGAGTGGCCAAATTTCAGTCCATATGTAGATCACGTCCCTTCTATACACTGAGAATTCCATCTATTGTGTTGTGTGGTACTACCAATATGCAAAATAGGATAGATTAAGAGCAGACCTTCATCTCAACTTGGCATCAATGAGGCGCTGTAGGGCATCAGCAGAATTGTATTCAGCCATAATCTGTAACCTCGTGGTCCAGCATATCCCTCACTGTACCATTACCATCAACCCAGGGGATCAATACTGGTTCAATGAAGACTGCAGCAGAGCATTCCAGGATCAGCACGAGGAATACCTAAAAATGCAGTTCCATCCTGGTGGAACTTCAACACAGGACTGTATGCATGCTAAACAGCAGAATCAGCATCAGATAGACAGAGATAAGCGATCCCACAACTAATGCACCAGACCGAATCTCTCCAGTGCTGCTGTAACCAGTCGTGATTGATGATGGACAAGTAGACCATTAAACCCCGAACCAGAGGAGGAGGCCGCACCGCATCCACAAGCTCAATGATGGGGCAGTCCAGCACACCAGTGCAAAATGCATTTTCAACCATATTCTGCGAGAAATGCCGAGTGGATGATCCTTCTCGGCCTCCTCTTGAGGTCCCCAGCATCACAGTTGCCAGTCTTCAGTCAATTCGATGCACTCCACGTGATATCAAGATACAGCAGAAAGAACTGCAGACAGCAAAGGCCATGGGCCTTGACAACATGCGGACAGGATTATTGAGGACTTGCTCTCCAGAACTAGCTGCGCCCCTAATTACGTTGTTAAGTACAGCTGCAGCACTGTATTTACCTAGCAATGTGGAAAATTCCCAAGTATGACCTGTCAACAAAAATAGGAAAAATCTAATCCGGCCAATTACTGCCCCGTCAGTCTAATGTCATTCATCAGTAAAGTGATGGAAAGTGTTGTCAATAGTGCTACCAAATGGCACTTGCTCAGCAATAACCTACTTAAGTAGGTTCAGTTTCTGTTCTGCCAGGGACACCCGGCTCCAGACCTCATTATAGTCTTTGTCTAAACATGGACAAAATATCTTAGTTCAAGAAGTGAAGTGAGAATGAGTGACCTTGAACCAAGGCAGCACTTGAGAGATTGTGGCATCAAGGAGCCTTGGTCAAACTAAGGTCAGTGGAACTCAGGGGCCAAACACTCTATTGGTTGGAATCATATCTAGTGCAAGGAAAGACGGTTGTGGTTGTTGGAGGCCAAACATCTAAGGCCCAGGACATCACTGCAGGAGTTACTCGGGGTAGTGTCAAATGCCCACCCATCTTCAGCTGCTTCATCAATGGTTTGCCCTCCATAATAACGTCGAAAGTGGTGATATTTTCCGATGATTTCACAGTGATCAGAAACATTCCCACCTCCTCAGTTACTAAAGCCACCCGTGTCCATAAGCAGCAAGACTTGGACAACACTGAGGCTTGGGCCGATGAGTAGCAAGTGACATAGTTGCCTCACAAGTGCCAAACAATGAACATTTCCAGCAAGAAATAATCTAGTCAGTTCCCCTTGACATTCAATGGAATACCGTCCCTGAATCCACCACCATAAACATGCTGGGGGTTGCCATTAACCAGAAATTCAACTGGACCAGCTATATGAACACAGTAGCGACAAGAGCAAGTCATGGGCTAGCATTTATATGCGAGTAACTCATTTCCTGACTCTATTATCTACAAGGCGCACGTCAGGAGTGTGAAGGGGTACTGTCCACATGACTGGATGAGTCTAGCTTCAACAACACTGAAGAAGACCAACACCATCCAGGACAAAGCAAGTTACTTCACTGGCTCGCCATTCACCACCTGAATCATTCACTCCGTCCGCCGGAGCGGCACAATGGCAGCAATGTGTACCATATACAAGATGCAGTGCAGAAACTTGCCAAGCTTCATTCGACAGCACCTTCCAAACCTGTGACCTCTACCACCTAGAGGAACTAGGACAGCAGACACATGGGAACTCCACCGCCTGCAAGTTCCTCTGAAAGGCACACAACATATTGATATGGAGCGATATCACCGTTGCTGAGTCAAAAACCTGGAACGCTGTACATAATCGCACTGTGGGTGTACCTGGACCAGATGGAATTCAGCGGTTCGAGAAGATAACTCACCACCACCTTCTCAAGGACAATTAGGAATGGAAAATAAATGCCGACCTTGCCAGCGATGCTCAGATCCCATGAACGCAATAAAAAAATGTAAACCTAAAGAAGACTTTATAAGTTTAAACATCAGTTCTTTAATATCTGAGTATTGCTGAACATAGAGACGTGTTGTTGAAGCTTTTCATCAGGACAATACGCAAGAATAACCAATGCAAAGGAAAACAACAACGTATACTGCAAGAGAAGATCGTGATAATTGGTTGGCAAGTGAACTTTGATTAGTAGAGGCATTGCCATGGAGAATGCACCAGTTTACACTGACTGACAGTTCACTGCTAAGCTTTGTTTGAAATTTAAACCAGGCAGCGTGACTCTGATTGGTCGCGGTATTGCCCTGAGGAATGAACCAGCGAATGGCTGTCACTTTAGTTTGTTCAACTGAAACAGGTGCAATGTGTGTACATATTCTTTCTGTCTGCAAATATCAAGGCCCTGTGTATTAATATATGTAGCTTCCAGTACGTGCAAATCCGCCACATTGCGAGCCCGACTGACAATCTTAAATTGGCTGTCAGTGCAATTCTCAGCACACTTCGGCCAAAATAAGTGACATCCATTCGCTGTTTCATTCCTCAGGGCAGTGCCTTGAACATTTGTCATCCAGGGAGTTCTGAATTTCTTTCTCCTACCTTTCCCCTTCATGGGAGCATAGCTTTAGTTGATAGGACTATCTCTTCTTTAAAAGACAGTCCATTGTTCAGTTACTATTTTGCCGCCAACCTGTGATTCCTGTTTATCTGGGTCGGATCCATTCTTTTCCCATGAAAGCTGTGTTTCCACCAATTAATTATTCTTACTGTGTTCTGATTCTTGTCCTTTTCCAGAGCCAACAATAACATTGTGATACAATGAATACTGTCCCGGAAATGCTCTCCTATTCACATTGATCCAATTTGTCCACCTCATTCCCAAGAACGAGGTCTAGAAATGCCTCCATTCTCGTTGAACTGGAAACACACTGCTGTAGAAAATTACTCTGAGCACACTCCAGAAATTCTGCTCCTCTCTACCCTTTACACCACTAATATTTCAGTCTATATTAGGATAACTAAGTCCCCATTATAACTGTTCTATAATGCATGCACCCCTCTGTACTTTCCTTGCAGATTTGTTGCTCTGTCTCTCCCACTAGTTGGTGAATGCACTCAGCAATATAATTGCTCTTATTTTGTTCCTCAGCTCTGCCCAAATTGATTCTGTCCTTGGCCCCTCTGGACATGCTGTCTCTCTAATGCTGCAGTCTTCTCCTTAATCAGTACTGCCTTCCCTCCCCCTTTCCTTCCTTTGCTATCTTTCCTCAAAACCTTGAATCCAACAATATTTTATATCCAGTCCTGCCTTTCCTTGACCCAGGGCTCAGTTATAGCAACAGCATCATATATTCACGTGGCTATCTGCGTCTGCAGCTCACCAATCTTATTAAATACAATACACACAATCACATACATGCTCAGTAAACCTGATTTGAAATATATTACTTTCTCACTTACTCTGAACCCACCTAATAACTTATCATTTCCTACTCTAATGTTATCTGTCTCTCTCAGTACCCTGTGTAGCTTATTACTCTCTAGAATTACCTGCTGGTTCCCACACCCTGCCAAGTTAATTTAGACCCTCCCCAATAGCACACACAAATCCTGCCAAATTGAAATTGGCCCCAGCTCTGTTTAGTTTAAACCATTCAGCCTGTAATGTTCCCATTGCCTCAGAGCTGGTCCCAATTTCTCTTGAATGTAAAACCTTCCCCTCTGCACCATCTTTCGAGCCATGCATCATCTGCTTTGTCCTCCTATTTCTATACTCACATGCCTGTAGTACCTTGAGTAATTTCGAGATTACCAATTTTGAGGTCCTGCTTGTTAATTTCCTGCTAACCCATAAGTTTTCATTGCAGGACCACGTCCCTCTTTTAACCGATGTTGTTGGTACCAATGTGAACCACGACTTCTGGTTTTTCACCACTCTCCCTTAGGGTGGTGTACAGCCATTCTGTGACATCCTTCACTCTGATGCCAGAGAGGCGACATACCATCCTGGATCCAGATTTGTTGCCGCAGAAACATCTCTACTCTAACTATTGATTCTCCTATCGCTATTGCTCTTCCAGTCTTTCTAGTGCCCCCTGTTCAACTGAGCCAACCGTAATGCCATGGAGTTGGCTCTGGTTGCACTTCCAGAAGCGATTGGAGAGTGGGATACACACAGGGGACTCCTGCATTACCTGCCTGCTTTTATCTTGAGTGTCTGGTGGCCACGCATTCCCACTGTCCCCGCATACTCTTATGCTGCAGTGTGACCACATCCATAAACATACTATCTACGGAGCTTTCAAACTCATGGATGCGTGGTTTTGATGCCATCTGCTGCTCAAGTTCTGAAACCTGCCGCTCGAATTGCTACAACGGATGACATATCCTGCACATATGGTTATCCAAGACACGGGAAGCATCCCTGAGTTTCCACATAGCACAAGATGTGCACCCAGGATGACGGAGCTGCCCCGCTATGCATCTGTCTATTGGATAATAAACTGTATAACTATTAATATTCCTTAGTACTTACAAAAAGAAAGGCTCACTTACCTGCTGTTGACGTCACCAAAATATAGGGAAGCTAACTGAATATTCTACTTACCCTTACATTTTGCTTTTAAATGTGATTTTTAATTTCCCAGCTCCTTGGACTAACTTCTGAACTTTTGAGAAAGGGAAACAAAGCTACAATAATGATCAATCAATTAACGCACGGCCTTTCTGTGATGTCACAGTTTGTTTGTTTTTTTTTCTCATTTTTTCAAACTAAAGCCACCTTTTCTGCTCCCTTTGCCGAGTCGCTCCTCAGGTAAATAATAGGCCTGAGCCTGGACCTCAATGCATCGTCTCCCCCGTGCTCTTACTTATAATTATCTCCTTAATGCAATGGGGCTCACAACATTGCATATTAACTATTCACAGAATTATGAAAAAGAAAACAATATGCATTGGATTTATTATTAAAGATAATTGAACACGCTCCTAACGGCAATACTTACACCAAAACGTTCTTTATTGTTAGTCGGAGAATCCACAGCATTTTGCAGTTCCAAGTTCAAAGTCTTACACTGCTCAGACTTTGCAAGAATTCAGGAATATCTGCCTTAAAGCCACTTCTCGTAGAACACCTCTAACCTTCTACATGGAAAATATTACGTCTTTACACAATCCAATACAATATGCCACATCTATTGACTTTTATCAATAACTTGTATATACACATGAAGTGGAAAGAAAAAGGGATATGGGGAAAAAACAAGGGCATGGGACCAATTGTGCAGCTATTTTCAAGAGATGGCGCAGATAAGATGGACTGCAGTATCAACGCTGTATAATTCTAGAATTATTTTACTACAAACAAGCAGTCTTTCCACAAACCAGTAAAATAACACTGTATTGTTCTGATATTGATAGTTTCACTCTGGTTCGATGTGCCAACCAGTCACTGGCCTGAAAGACAGTTACAAAGCACAACGAAAAGAATGGCATTAATGAATAAAAATCTAACAGGTTGCAGACAGTGTTTTCACATGTCTGCATTCAATAAGCAGAGGTAGCCAAATAGGAAATCACTGCCTCATGAATATCATGTTATCCTTCTACAGAATGCTTCCTTGGTACCAATGTGGACCCACGATCTCTGGCTGTTCACCATCCCTCAAAAGAATGCACTGCTGATGAACGTCCTGCAGCTGCTCTCTGACATCCTTGTCTCTGACATCAGGGAGGCAACATAGCTTCCTGGTGTCACGTCTGTGGCCGCCGAAACGACTGTCTGTTCCCAACGCATGAATCCCCTATGACTGTTGCTGTTCCAGTCTTGTTACTCACCTCTGGTGAAATTGAGTCACACGTGGTGCCACTTCAAATACATCGGGCAGGTGGAGAAGAAAGAGCAGGGATAGTTTAGTACAGCTACAGTCACATAGGATGCCAATTCTGACTTTGCTAAGGATCGTTTTAGTACACTGACAGGGTGGCAAACTAATTCCAGTGGTTTAAACATGGAGAAGCAATTGCGAAGTGATAGGAATTTCAAGGAATTTGGCATGGAAAAGGAGGTTGGAAATTAGGGAGCAGTGTGTAAGGGGTGAGGAACCAATGATTATTTTATTTTTTACCGGAGTGATGGTAACTGTAAACTTGATGGTGAAGGGGACGATGCTTGAGGAGAGGGAGTAATTAATAATATTAACTGTCATGAGACTAGAAAGAGAACATATGGTCAGCAGTTTTATGGGAAAATGTTTTCATGATCAGAAGTTGCGTTTCTTGAAAAGCGGAGCTCGGAGAAGGTAGGAGTTGAACTAAAAGCAGAAGTGGAGGAAATACGAGGTCAAGACTGGTGCAGGACTGAACGTAAGCCCAGTGAACGTAAGAAAGGAAGATAATTGTCAGAGGCAATTGTTAGGAAGGTCCCAATCTTACTTATAAAGACATCCATGAACACCCCGCTGTTTTCTTTTGGAGATAAGGGTGGAACAGTGAAGGGTGAAGGGCTTACGAAAATGGTTTGAAGTTGAGAAAAGATTTAGCGATTAAGTGTGCTTTCCAAGATGATCTTCGAATAATGAACAATTTTGGAAGAGGTTAGCAATACCAAATAGTGCTTTCTTGTCCAGCCAGAGCGGACGAAGTGTCTAATCCAGACACCAGCCATTAACATAAAAGCAAAATACTGCGGATGCTGGAAATCTGAAACAAAAACAAGAAATGCTGGATTCACTCAGCAGGTCTGGCAGTATCTGTGGAAAGAGAAGCAGAGTTAACGTTTCGGGTCAGTGACCCTTCTTCGGAACTGACAAATATTAGAAAAGTCACAGATTATAAACAAGTGAGGTGGGGGTTGGGCAAGAGATAAATAGAAAGCAATGAAGGTGAACAAGGGAAAAGAGACAAACGAAAATCCCGTCGGAGAGAAGAGCAGAACGTCTTCGAGGTAGGCATTCCTGGAAGAGAAGTGGCAGTGAATTAAACACTAAAATAAAAGCAAAATACTGCGGATGCTGGAAATCTGAAACAAAAACAAGAAATGCTGGATTCACTCAGCAGGTCTGGCAGCATCTGTGGAAAGAGAAGCAGAGTTAACGTTTCGGGTCAGTGACCCTTCTTCGTTCCGAAGAAGGGTCACTGACCCGAAACGTTAACTCTGCTTATCTTTCCACAGATGCTGCCAGACCTGCTGAGTGAATCCAGCATTTCTTGTTTTTGCACCAGCCATTAACGTTCAAGTCGACATCTCTTGGACATAAGGAAGCGGAGATGAAGGCCACACCCGAGTGATAGGTCGGGTGAGAGCGAGGGAGAGTAATGTTTTTTGATGATGCCGAAGGCATCGATGAGGTTATGATTAAACAGGTCGTTTCAGCCACAGACAGCTACCTCGGATGGTTATGGCACTTCTGAATCTTTAATTCGTGGATTTCATTAGAATGGAGTAAGAATTGGTTAATGCACTGAAAATGTAGGCGAGGGTGCGATTAAACAGATCGGTAGTTCAAAGAATGTGGTTAATGGAGGGCCAAAGACAAAACTTTTGGCAATTTGAAAGTGCAGGTGTAAGTGAATTTATGCAACGTTTTTGCATATTTTATTTCAGATAATTCAAACTCTCAGTTTGGTTATATTGCTTTTAGATCATTAACAATAATTCTCATTTCATTTTTGATTTCCATACATTCGATTTCCCATGACTGTCAACTCTTCTATTTTCTTGCCCCCTCCCCAATTCAGCGCAATTTTTTAAAGCATTTGTATGTGTTGTTGCATTCCCCTTTAAGTCTGTTACTGATTTTAAAATTTATTGTAATTCTTCAAATAATTATTCACGTTCACTGTTTACCTTTCCCCATTTCTATTTCTACGATATGTCAATTAATAATAATAATTTTTAAAAAAAGAAAATGCTGGAAAGGATCAGCATGGAGACAACATATTTGGAGGGAGAAGAGAGTTAACTTTTCAGGTCAAAAACATTTCATCAGAACTTTAACATGCCCCTTAAGTATTTTGTTTTTCAATGAGATCACCTGCCAGTTTTCTAAACACGAGGGAATTTAGGCTCCTCATAAATTAAATTCATCATCCTCGGTATCAGTTTGGTGAACCTTCACTGCACTCGCTCTAAGGCAAGTATATCCTTCCTTAAGTAAGGAAACCAAAACTCTACATGTACTCCAGACGTGGCCTCACCAAGAATCTGTGCAATTGCAGAAAGACGTCTTTGCTCATAAGTTCCGATACCATTACAGTAAAGGCTAGAATACAATTTCTTATGTGAATTGCGTTCTGTACCTGTATGATAACTTTATTTGATACGTCTACAAGGGCACTTAGATCCCTCCGAAAACCATTATTTCCCAGTCTCTCACCAATTGTTTTTTCAAAATCTGATTTTCTATTTTCTTACAAAACAGTTTAACCACACATTTCTTCCCAATCTATTCCATCTACCACATTCTTGCACACTCACTTCATCTGTAGCAATCTTTCGGCAACCTCTTTGTGCCCTCGTCGCAGTTTACTTTTCCATTTAACTTTGGAACATGAGCAAACCTGCATCCAACACACTCAGGCCCTCATCTAATTCATTAATATATATTGTAAAAAGCTGAGGGCAAGCGCCGATCCTTGTGGTGCACCACTAGTTAAAGCTGCCAGCATTGTAACAATACGCTTATTACTACTCTATATTTGTTACTGTTTGTCAACCAAATCTTAATCTATGCTAATTAAATTAACCGATTAAATGTTGGGAAGAGTGACAAACTCTGCTTCATTAGCTAATGCATCTATCCCTCTCCTTGGCATCTGTCTGTAGTTCAAACAGACTATTTAGAGTCATAGAGTCATTTACGGCATGGAGGGAAGCCATTCGGCCTTTCATGTCCATGCCTCTCCACGGAGCTATGCAATCAGTCCCTCTCCCCAGCACGATTCCCGTAGCCCTGCAAGTCCATTTCTGTCAGGTGGCTATCCAACTTCCCTTTGAAGTCATTTGTCATCTTCGTTTCCACCACCCTTGTGAGCACCGAGTTCTAGGTTATTACCACCTGCTGCAAAAAAGTGCTTCCTCATATTTCTCCTGAACCATTTGTCCAAAACGCTCACTCTGTATCTGCGAGTCCTTTTACCATCAGCTAAAGGGAACAGCCTTTCTTTGTGTAACTTAACTAAGCCTATCATAATCTTGTACACTTTTATTAATTCTCCCCTCAATCTCCTTTTTCCTAAGGAGAACAAACCCAACTTGTCCAACCTAACCTTGTCCCAAACATTCTCCATCCCTGGAACCATTCTGAGGTGTGGGGACCAGACTGGATGCAATGCTCCAGTTGGGTCCTAACCAGAGCATTATAAATATTCAGCATAACTTCCCTGTTTTTGTACTCAATACCTCTATTTATGAATCCCAAGATCCCAGATGCTCTCTCAATATGTCCTGCCATCTTCAAAGATCAATGTGTATGCACCTCCAGGTCCCGCTGTTCCTGCACAATCTGCAGAACTGTTCCATTAAGTATATATTGCCTCTCCCTATGCCTTCTGCCAAAATGCATCACCTCGCATTTGTCAATACTAAATTCTATCTGCTACCTGTCTGCCCATTCTGCTACCATAGCTATGTCCTGTTGTAGGATGTTTACAACATCCTCATTGTTTTCCGCAATTCCAAATTTGTGTTGTCAACATTTTTCTTTTCAGATTCTACTCTGCATTCCACCATCCAAGCCATTTATGTATCTCAAAAAAGCAATGGTCCCAGCACTGACCCTTAGAGAACACCACTGTCTACCATCATCCAGTCTGAAAAACAACCGTTTATTATGGCTCACTGTTTTCTGTCCTTAATCAATTTAACAAAAGAAATCCAATTGGATATTGACCTTCGTATTCCATGAGCTACAATTTTCTTAACCGGCCTTTTATGTGGTAATTTATCAAATGCTTTCTTAAGGTCCACCTAAACAACATCCACTGCATTCCCTTCATCAATCTTCTCTGGTACTTCATAAAAACATTTAATTAGATTTGGCAAGCATGATCTGCCTTTAACAAATTCATGCTGGCTATCCTCAATTAAGCCAAAGCTCTCTAAGTGTCCGTTGATATTTTCCATGATTATCGTTTCTAAAACTTTCCCCACCACTGTTGTTAAACTAATTGGCCTGTAGATGCAAGGATGGTCCTTGCACATTTTCTTGAATAACGGTTTCACACTTGCCACTCTCCAATCCTCTGGCACCTTCCCCCTATCCAGGGAAGATTGGAAGATGATGGAATGCCCTTCCACTATCTACATTCCCACTTTCTTTAGCAACCTGGTATGCAAGCCATCCGGACCAGTTTACTTAACTACCCTAAGGATAACCAACCTTTTTAGTATTCCCGCTTTCTCACGTTTTATCATAAACTTTACCTCTATTCTCACTGCTTCTACTGATATTTTGCAGCCTCCATATCCTTAATAAACTTGGATACAGAATACTTATTCATTAAATTAGCTTTGCCCTGTGCCTGTATGCAAATATTGCCTTCATTGTCCCTATTTGGTCCCATTCCACCTCTTACTACTTGCTTATCATCTATATACCAGTACAAGATCTTTGGGCTCCCTTTTATGTTGACGGCTATTCTGTTTTCATATTCTGTCTTCGCCAGTCTTATTTTCCTCTTCACCACCCTCTCACCCTATTGTATATGAACGTATTCTCACCTGATTATACATCATACACATTATTTTTTGTCTCATCATCATCCCAATCTTTTTCATCAGCCAAGGAGCCCTGTTCTTGGTTCCCCTACTTTTCAGCCTTGTTGGAATATTCCATGTCTGTACCTGAAGTATCACTTCTATAAAGATAATCCATTGTGCTGATACAGCTCTTCCTTGTGACTTTTGGTTCCATTCTACCATGGCCCAATCTCTTCATATTACATTGACTTATGCAACCTTGGTATCATATTTGAACCCGGGATGATCTTCTGCCCACATTTCTGTTCCATTACTAAAGCCACCTATTTCTTCCTCCGTAACAAAACCTGGCTTCATCCCTCCTCAGTGCATCTGCTGCTGAAGCCCTCATGCACGCCTTTGTAATCTCTAGGCCTGGCTATTGCAATGCAATGATGTGCGTTCTCCCAAATTCGATATCCTAATACACACCAAGTTCACTTCAACCATCATCTCTGTGCTTGCCAACATATATTGCCTCCCAGTTAAGCAATACCACGATTTCAAATACCTCATCGTCGATTCAAGCCCTTCCATGGCCTTTGCTTTCCTTATTCCTGTAATCTGCTCCAATCTGACTACCATCTGATATATCTGTACTCCTCTATTTCTGGCCTCTTGAGCATGGCCGATTTAAATATGTTCACCCTTTGATTGTTGTGTCTTCAGTTATCTTTGGTCTGGAATTCCTTCCCGAAACTTCTTCACCGCTCCACCTCTATTTCCTGCTTTAATATGCTACTTAAAACAGATCTCTTTGACCACACTTTTGACAATCTGACCTCTCACCATTTTCTCCTGGCATGGTTTGATTTCATGTTTTCTAAAATAATACTCCTACGAATCGTCGGGAAACGTTTCAGTGCGTTAAGTGATTAAGATATAAATGAATTTTTATCATAATATATTTTCCCCAATGTCAGTAAACCCACTTTTTCCCCAATAACTCCTTGTGTGGTACCTTATCTTTTTTTCTTGAAAGTCCAAAAACACCACATGAACTGCCTCCCTCTTATAAATTCTATCAGTTGCAACCCAACAAGAGCTAAACGATTTGTCAAACACACTTCTGTTCATAAATTCCGTATTTACTCTCCCCAATCATTTGACATGGCAGCAAGAATGGGGCTTGTGGGGTGGGGGGGGGGAGGGGGGGCGGTTGGAAACAGAAGGATAGAAATTACTACTGACAAAGAAGTGTGACTGAAAATCGTGACAATTAAAATACACTTTGTGCGCTGGAACTTTGCATTTTATCGAACATTTACAATAAGTGGAATAAGGTTACAATAATTTTTTTCCTGCAGCAGTGAGTCTAAATCGAGCACGCAGGTCATGTTTCTTGTGCTTGTAAAAGTCATAGAGTTATACAGCACAGAAACAGGCCCTACAGCTCATCCTGTCTGTGCCAACCATCAAGCACATATCTATTCTAATTGCATTTTCCAGCACTTGGCCAGTCGCATTGTATGCTATGGCGTTTCAAGTGCTCATCTAAATACTTCTTAAATATTGTGAGGGTTCCTGTCTCTACCAGCCCTTCAGGCAGTGTAATCGAGATTCCCACCTGCGTCTGTGTGATTTTTTGCCTCAAATCCCCTCTAAACCATCTGCTCATTACCTTAAATCTATGCCTCCTGGTTATTGTCCCCTTCACTATGGGAAAACAGCTTCTTCCTATCTATTTTATCAATGCCCCTCAAAATCTTGTCCCCCCACCCCCAACCAGCCTTCTCTGCTCTAAGGAAAAGAACCCTAGCCTATTTAGCAATAAAAATAAGAAATGCTGGAAATTCTTAGCAGGTCTGGCAGCATCTGTGGAGATAGAAGCTGAGTTAACGTTTCAGGTCAGTGACCATTCTTCAGAACTAGCAGATATTAGAAATGTGAAATATATTAAGCAAGTAAAGCGGGGATGGGGCAAGAGGTAACAAAGGAGAAGATGTAGACAGGACAAGGTCACATAGAATAACCGACCATGGAGTAAAAACCATGCAACCATGGTTGCAGCAGCTTTTTCAGAAGCGGAGAGTGCGGAGCGAACTATCAGCTGGGAGGTCTGTTTCAGTTTAAAGTTAAAGTTAATTCCCTTTTGTTTCGGAGGACCAGGGGACTGCTGGGTAAGTCTAAACCTATATATTTGGGCAGTTTAAAATAACTTTCTTTTGGTTGCAACAGCTTTTTCAGAAGCGGGGAGTGCGGAGCGAACTATCAGCTGGGAGGTCAGTTTCAGTTTAAAGTTAACCTTAATTCCCTTTTGTTTCAGAGGACCAGGGGACTGCTGGGTAAGTCTAAATGTATATATTTGGGCAGTGGCTGTACCCGAGACACTACACACGTAGTGTCTCCCACCCGCCCTCCTCCTGTAACCAAAATAAAGGACTCTGGTGTGTTGATAAGGTAAGCTTTTTATTTTATTTCTTCTGTATCGTGTGATTGGTAAAAATTTACTTTCTTCTTTTACTTTTTTGACTAATCTATTAATTGATTATTTGAAAAAGACCACAGCAGAGAAGTATCAAAGTATTTAGCTCATAAATTTATATAAATTAATAAAGTAATTAACTAAGTAGAGATGGCTGGGCAGGTGATGTGCTGTACCTGTATGATGTGGGAGCTAGCTGTCCCCATTGTGAACGGCAGTGACCACATCTGCAGCAAGTGTTGGTTGCTGGAAGAACTCCAGCTCAGAGTTGATGATCTGGAGTCTGAGCTTCAAACACTGTGGCACATCCGGGAGGGGGAGAGTTACCTGGACGTTTTGTTTCAGGAGGCAGTCACACCTGGTAGATTAAGTGATTCAAATTCAGTTAGTGATCAGGGACAACAGGGTGTGATTGCAAGTGAGGCAGGTAGGGGGATCCTGAGTTCAGGAGTGGAGGAGCCTCAGCCTTTGACCTTATCCAACAGGTACGAGATACTTGCTCTCTGTGTGGATGAGGAAAAGGGCTGCGGGGAAGATGAGCCAACTGACCATGGCACCATGGTTCAGAAGGCCATTCAAGAGGGGGGAGCAAAAAGACAAGTGGTAGTTATAGGGGATTCTATAATTAGGGGGGTAGATAGTATCCTTTGCAAGCCGGATCGGGAGTCCCGCATGGTGTGTTGCTTGCCCGGTGCCAGGGTGCAGGACATCTCTGACCGGCTTGAAAGGATATTGGAGCGGGAGGGGGAGGATCCAGTTGTTGTGGTACACGTTGGGACTAACAACATAGGCAAGGCTGGATGGAGGACCTGTTTGGGGATTATAAAGCACTAGGAACGGAATTAAGGAACAGGTCCTCGAGGGTCATAATCTCCGGATTACTGCCCGGGCCGCGAGCAGATTGGCTTAGGGATAAGAATATTAGGGAAGTAAACACGTGGCTAAGGGAGTGGTGTGGGAAAGAGGGGTTCCATTTCATGGGGCATTGGTATCAGTTTTGGAAACGGGGGGATCTGTACCGATGGGACAGTCTCCACCTGAACCGATCTGGAACCAGTGTCCTCGCGAAACGGATAAATAGGGTGTTCTGTAGGACTTTAAACTAGTGACTCGGGGGGAAGGGAAAGGCAAAACGACAGGGAGTATGATGGTAAATAAAATGGTAAGCAGCAGGTTAACATGTGTGCAGGAGGGTTTAGGTTCAAGGCAGACTATGAAAGAATTAGAAAGGAAGAATAACTCAGGACATATTAGAGATGTTGGAAATCATGAGGGTACGAAAGCTAGCATAAAGGCACTTTACCTGAATGCTCGTAGCATTTGTAATAAGGTTGATGAGTTAACGGCACAAATCATCGTGAATGAATATGATTTGGTACCCATTACGGAGACATGTTTACAGGTTGGTCACGACTAGGAGTTAAATATCCAGGGGTACCAGACTATTCGGAAGGACAGACAGGAAGGTAACGGAGGTCGTGCAGCTCTGATATTCAAGGACGACATCAGGGCGGTGCTGAGAGATGATATAGGTTCTATGGAGAATGAGGTTAAATCCATTTGGGTGGAAATTAGAAACTCTAAGAAGAAAAAGTCATTGATAGGCGTAGTCTATAGGCCACCAAATATTAACATCACATTGGGGCGGGCAATAAACAAAGAAATAACTAATGCCTGTAAAAATGGTACGGCAATTATCATGGGGGATTTTAACCTACATATAGATTGGTCGAACCAGCTCAGTCAGGGTAGCCTTGAGGAGGAGGTCGTTGAGTGTATCCATGATAGTTTTCTTGAGCAGTATGTAATGGAACCGACGAGGGAGCGAGCTATCCTAGATCTAGTCCTGTGTAATGAGACAGGAATAATTAATGTCCTCATAGTTAGGGATCCTCTTGGAAGGAGTGATCACAGGATGGTTGAATTTAGAATACAGATGGAGAATGTGAAGATAAAATCCAATACCAGGGCCCTGTGCTTGAACAAAGGGGACTGCAATAGAATGAGGGAGGACTTGGCTAGAGTAGACTGGAAACAAAGATTTTATGGTGGGACAGTTGACGAGCAGTGGAGGACTTTCAAAGCAATTTTTCAAAGTGCTCAGCAAAAGTATATTCCAGTGAAAAGGAAGGACTGGAAGAAAAGGGGTAATCTGTCATGGGTGTCTAAGGAAATAAGGAAGGCTATCAAATTGAAAAAGAAGGCGTACAAAGTGGCCAGAAACAGCATGAAACTAGAAGATTGGTAAAACGGTAAAGGTCAACAGAGAGCCACAAAAAGGGCTATAAAGACAAGTAAGATAGAACATAAGAAAAAACTAGCACAGAATATAAAGACAGATAGCAAAAGTTTCTATAAATATATAAAACGAAAAAGAGTGGCTAAAGTAAACGTTGGTCCTTTAGAGGATGAGAAGGGGAATTTAGTTATGGGATATGATGAATTTGCCGAGGCATTGAACAGGAATTGGTATCGGTCTTCACAGTGGAGGACATTAATAACATGCCAGTAATTGACAAAGAGACGAACGAAGGTGAGGACCTGGAAACAATCATTATTACGGAAGAGGTAGTGTTGGCAAGTTAATGGAGCTAAGGATAAGTCTCCTGGCCCTGATGGAATGCATCCTAGGGTACTAAAAGAGATGGCGGGAGAGATAGCAGGTGCACTGGCGATAATTTTCCAAAATTCACTGGACTCTGGGGTAGTCCCAGCAGATTGGAAAACAGCAGATGTGATGCCACTGTTTAAAAAGGGAGGTAGACAAAGGATGGGGAATTATAGATCGGTTAGCTTAACCTCTGTAGTGGGGAAGATGCTTGAGTCTATTATCAAGGAAGAAATAGCAGGGCATCTCGATAGAAATTGTCCCGTTGGGCAGACGCAGCATGGGTTCATGAAGGGCAGGTCATGCTTGACAAATCTTTTGGAATTCTATGATGACATTACGAGCAAGGTGGACAATGGGGACCCAGTGGATGTGGTGTACCTAGATTTCCAAAAAACCTTCGACAAGGTGCCGCACAAGAGGCTGCTGTATAAAATAAGGATGCATGGCGTTAGGGGTAAAGCATTAGCATGGATAGATGATTGGTTGACTGACAGGAAGCAGAGAGTGGGGATAAATGAGTGCTATTCTGGTTGGCAATCAGTCACTAGTGGTGTGCCTCAGGGATCGGTGTTGGGTCCGCAATTATTTACAATTTATACAGATGATTTGGAGTTTGGGACCACTTGTAGGGTGTCAAAGTTTGCAGATGATACTAAGATGAGTGGCAGAGCAAAGTGTGCAGATGACTGTGAAACTTTGCAGAGGAACATAGATACATTGAGTGAGTGGGCAAAGGACTGGCAGATGGAATACAATGTTAAAAAAAGTGAAGTCATTCATTTCGGTAGGAGTAACAGTAAAAAGGATTATTACTTGAATGGTAAAAAGTTGCAGCATGCTGCTATGCAGAGGGACCTGGGTGTCCTTGTGCATGAATCGCAGAAGGTTGGTCTGCAGGTACAGCAAGTAATTAGGAAGGCAAATGGAATTTCGTCCTTCATTGCAAAAGGGATTGAGTTTAAAAGCAGAGAGGTTATGTTGCAGCTGTATAAGGTACTGGTGAGGCCGCACCTGGAGTACTGTGTGCGGTTTTGGTCTCCTTACTTGAGAAAGGATGTACTGGCACTGGAGAGGGTGCAGAGGAGTTTCACTAGGTTGATTCCGGAGTTGAGGGGGTTGGCTTATGAGGAGAGACTGAGTAGATTGGGATTATATTCGTTGGAATTCAGAAGAATGAGGGGGGATCTTATAGAAACATATAAAATCATGAAGGGAATAGATAAGATACAAGTGGAGAGTATGTTTCCACTGGCAGGTAAAGCTAGGACAAGAGGGCATAGCCTCAAGATTAGAGGGAGCAGATTTAGGACTGAATTAAGAAGGAACTTCTTCACCCAGAGGGTTGTTAATCTATGGAATTCCTTGCCCAGAGAAGTAGTTGATGCTTCTTCAGTAAACGTTTTTAAAGCTAAGGTAGATATCTTTTTGAATAATAAAGGAATTAAGGGATACGGTGAGAACGTGGGTAAGTGGATCTGATTCCACGAAAAATCAGCCATGATCTTATTGAATGGCGGAGCAGGCTCGAGGGGCCAGACGGCCTACTCCTGCTCCTACTTCTTATGATCTTATGATATTATGAAAAGCAAACAATATGTTAATAGTGTGTTGAAAGACAAAGCATTAGTATTGATAGGGTGTTAATGGACTGAAAACTGAACAGCCACAGCACAAACTTGAAAGAAACATAACCTTCAAGGATATGGGCCAAGTGCTGGCAAATGGGATTAGGTAGACAGGTCAGGTGTCTTTAATGCATCGGTGCAGACTCGATTTGCCGAAGGGCCTCTTCTGCACTGTATTATTCTGTGACTCTGAAACAGTGGGTAGGGAAACTGAACAAACTAAATAAAATAAAATAAAATAAACACAAAAATTTTTAAAAAGAAAAAAGGAAAAAAATAACTAAAAATAAAAGTAAAATGGAGGCCTGTCATGCACTGAAATTATTGAACTCATTGTTCATTCTGGCAGACTGTAGTGTGCCAAATCGTAAATGAGATGCTTTTTTTCAAGCTTGCGTTGATGTTCACTGGAACACTGTAGCAATCCCAGGACAGAGATGTGAAACTGAGAGCATGAGGGAGTGTTGAAATGGCAAGCAACTGGAAACTCGGGGCCATGCTTTCAGCATTTAGGCGTTCGGCCTATTTAGTCTTTCTTCATAGCTGAAATTCTCCAGCCGAGGCAACATCCTGGTAAACCTACTCTGCACCCTGTCCAGTGCAATCACATCCTCCCTATAGTGCGGTGTCCAGAACTGTACACAGGAGCTGTGCCCTAACTAGCATTTTATACAGCTCCATCATAACCTCCCTGATCTTATATTCTACTCCTGGACTAGTAAAGGCAAATATCCCATATCCCTTCATAAACTAAGGCTTTCTTCCTCACTGTTTACGACACCACCAATTTTTGTGCATCGGCGAACTTACTGATTATACCTCCTATATTCAAGTCTAAATCATTAATGTACACTACAAACAGCAATGGTCCCAGCGCCGATCCCTGTTGGACACCACCGGTCGCAGACTTCCACTCACAAAAACAACACTCGACCATCACCCTCTGCCTCCTGCCACTAAGACAATTTTGGTTCCAATTAGCAAAATTGCCCTGGATTCCATGGGCTCTTACCTTCTTAACCAATCTCCCACGTGGGACCTTGTCAAAAGCCTTACTGAAATCCATGTAGACTGCATCAACTGCTTTACCCTCATCTACACATCTAGTCACCTCCTCGAAAAATTCAATCAAGTTAGTTAGACACAATTTCCCCCTGACAAAGCCATGCTGACTATCCCTGATTAATCCCTGCCACTCCAAGTGGATATTAATCCTGTCCCTCAGAATTTTTTCCACTAGTTTCCCTACCATTGATGTTAGATTCACCGGCCTGCAATTATTTGGTTTCTCCCTGCTACCCTTCTTGAATAAGGGTACCACATTCGCTGTCCTCTATTCCGTTGGTACCTCTTCTGTGGGCAGAGAGGATTTGAAAGTTTGTATCAGAGCCCCTGCTACCTCCTCCCTTGCCTCACAGAACAGCCTGGGAAACATCTCATCTGGGCCTGGGGATTTATCCACTTTTACGCCCGATAAATCCGCTAATACCTCTTCCCTTCCAAAGCCAATTTGTTCAAGTATATCACAATCCCACTCCCTGCTCTCTACATCTACATTATCCTTCTTCATATAATAGAATCAAAATACTGCGGATGTTGGAAATCTGAAATAAAAACACGAAATGCTGGAACCACTCAGCAGGTCTGGCAGCATCTGTGAAAAGAGAAGCAGAGTTAACGTTTCGGATCAGTGACCCTTCATCAGAAGACTCTTCATCTAATGAAGGGTCGCTGACCCGAGCCGCTAACTCTGCTTCTCTTTCCACAGATGCTGCCAGACCTGCTGAGTGGTTCCAGCATTTCTTGTTTTTATTTCGTCCTTCTTCATAGTGAACACAGATGAAAAGTAATATTTTAAAAGCTCTCCTATGCCCTCCGACTCCACACACAGATTGCCACGTTGGTCCCTTATGGGCCCTATTGTTCTTGATTCGACAGTGCATTAAAACATACTTTGTGAAATTGGGCAAATATCTGAATGGTGCATGAATCAGTATAACATCTGTATTATGAATGGTGTGATACACTCTAACACTTGGTTTAGATGAGGTCAATATCATTCTAAAATGCAAGGATAGCCCGTACATAGCGGGTATTTTCACTCATTCGGAAACATTGATTTAAAATATGTCAGTTTAAGGCAAGTTAAGAAGGATTACAGGACGTGTGTAAATAGTTCTAGCCTAGTTTGCTGGGATAAATTATTGAGAGACAAAATTATCTCTGCTTCTACATTAACTAATTGCTGCAGACAGATTGGTTCTGAACCCGCCTCTGTGATGTCCTTGACGCCATCGTGAGAATGTCAATGCTTTGTATTTGAGGAATGGACAAGCAACATTTCTTAAGTTGGAGGCACTTCTTATTTGACTAAACTGTTGTGCTTTGTAATGTACTGTTCATCTGCCCTGCTCAAAGCTTAATGTGAAGATACGAGATACATATCAAGAAAGGAAGTGATGACTTAGTTATAACTGTCAGCTGTCCTTCCATTCTGAGCAGGTGCCGAAGCAAGTTTGGATTGAATAGTAAAGAATCAATTATTCAGAACTCGTGCTCTTCTCGCCAAATGAAGTCCTGGGATTCAACGTATTTCATACCTCAAAAACAAAGTCTCCTTTTTTTTATGTTTATCCTTTCACTTTTGTCCTCCTTGTCTCGAGAGACGATGGGTAAGTGCGTAGAGGTGGTCAGTAGTTTGTGGTGCAGCGCCTGGAGTGGCTCTAAAGGCCAATTCTAGAGTGACAGACTCTTCCACAGGCGTTGCTGGTAAAGTTGGTTGTCGGGGCTGTTACCCAGTTGGCACTATCCTTGCACTGCTGTTTCTTTTCCTGCCAACTTCTGAGTCTCTTTGACTCGCCTGTCTTTAACCCCACCTTTATAGCCGTCCACCAGCTCAGGCAATCGCTGGCACCTGGCTCCCACGACTTGTGGTCACTGTTGCAAGACTTCATGTCGCGATTGCAAAAGTCTTTAAAGCAGAGAAATGGACGGCCGGTGGGTCTGATACCACTGACGAGCTCACTGTACAATATGTCTTTGAGGATCCTGCCATCTTCTATGTAGCTCACATGGCCAAGCCACCTCATGTGCCATTGTCTCAGTACAGCATACATGCTGGGGATGTTGGCTGCCTCGAGGACTTCTGCGTTAGAGATACGGTCCTGCCACCTGATGCCAAGGATTCTCCAGAGAAAACGAAGATGGAATACATTGAGACATCGCTCTTGGCTGACATATGTTGTCCAGGCCTCACTGCCATAGAGTAAGATATTGAGGACACAGGCTTGAAACACTCGGACTTTGGTGTTCTGTGTCAGTGCGCCATTTTCCCACACCCCCTTGGCCAATCTGGACTTAGCAGCAGACGCCTTTCCTATGCACTTGTTGATATCTGCATCGAGATACAGGTTGCTGGTAATGGTTGAGCCCAGGTAGGTGAACTCTTGAACCACTTCCAGAGCGTGGTCTCCGATATTGATGGATGGAGCATTTCTGACGTCCTGTCTCATGATGTTCGTTTTTTTGAAACTGACGGTTGGGCCAAATACATTGCAGGCAGCCGCAATCCAGTCGATGAGCCTCTGCAGACGCTCTTCTTTGTGGGATGTCAATGCAGCATCGTCAGCAAAGAGCAGTTCGCTGATGAGAACTTTCTGTACTTTGGTCTTCATTCTAAGATGGGCAAGGTTGAACAATCTGCCATCTGATCTTGTGTGGAGGAAAAATCCTTCTTCTGAAGACTTAAACACACGAGAGAGCAGCAGTGGGAAGTAGATCCCATATGGTGTGGGTGCGAGAACACAGCCCTGTTTCACACAACTCAGGATGGGAAAGGAGTCCGATGAGGCAGCATTATGCTGAATTGTTTTTATAACGTGTGTTTATTTAGAACATAGATATTATTTATTTCGTAACGTAGGTCTCTTCCAACTGTTGTTTTACGGTAACTGGGATATCGAAAGTTTTGTCAAGCAGACTTTTTTTTTGGTTCTGGAACGAGCAGTCCACCTTTTGATTTCAGCAAACTGCTTCTCATTTGTCAAAAAGTAAACAATGCAAACTATTTCTTCCCAGATAATTCTGCTCACCTTGGAAGTTAATGGAATATCCATGCACAGAGTCTTCTTACTAGATTTTAATTTGAATTGCATAGTTTCTCAAAACATTTGCAAATTCCAGGTTTCTCCTCTAAATCATGTACACCTTGCTGGACTGATTTTTCCGCTCTCCCAAGTAGCCAAAACAATCTGGAAATGAACTTCTCAGATGATTCAAGGTGAAATTGGAGTAACAACCATTTCCATAGCGCTCGTCACATGGAGAAATGAAATATGTAACAGAAAGGAATCAGCGTAGTAGCAAGTCAAAATATGAAACTGAATGCAAGTGCGCATAGGGAAAAGAGTTTAACAAAGTCTCATTGATTGACAGGATTCAAAATCTCTCATGCAATTTCATTGAGGATGCCAATCAGTATCCCGGAACATAATATTAAAAACGTATGTCTATTGGTGGTATACAAGGTCATTCTGCTGCCTTTGAACGTCTGCAGTTGGAACATTACCAATCTAATCTTAAATCGGGTTGGTAGAGGAGATGATTAACGAGCTGATCTGATTAAATCAAGAGTCAATTCTGCCATAGGCAACCATTCACAAGTTTCGTATGTTTTAGATAAGCAATTGGTGATAGAGATCGATACACTCAATCGGGAATGAATGTATTCTGTGATAAACTTCACACGATAGTTGATTCAAGCTGCGTCATTAGCTCAGCTTTTTATAGGCGGGGGCAATTTTACTGATGTCATTAACCAACGCAGAATTAAAGGTGAACTTTTGCAGTAAAGTAGCAGAGAGTCTAATGGCAAAAGGAGTCATTCAGAGCCCTTCCTGTAATATATACCCAAAGGAATTTCCTGGCTGCAACTCTGAACTTGGCCTTTAACTGCCCTCGTGTTTGAGTCTTAAAAATCACATTTTCGCTGGGAAATTACAGGGGCAGAATGAAACGGGTTTGATTGTGGCATTGGGTTCTTGTTTTGTTGCTTTGCGACGAGATAACTAAA
The DNA here is from genome assembly GCF_036365525.1 of Heterodontus francisci. Classification (NCBI taxonomy): domain Eukaryota; kingdom Metazoa; phylum Chordata; class Chondrichthyes; order Heterodontiformes; family Heterodontidae; genus Heterodontus; species Heterodontus francisci. The sequence continues at coordinate 17,155,068 of NC_090409.1, read as the reverse complement.
CATACTTTAACTTCATTTAAAATATAATCTGTTGCTTACTGATAGCATTGAATTATTAGGATACTATATGTTAAAATGTTGTGTTTCTGTTTAATTCAATAATGAATCAAGTCCATTTAATGAATACATTCAATAACTTTTAAAACAATTGCATTAGTAAATTTACTGGGAACATTATGTGCATTAACTAACACAGTAATAAATGATTAAAGGTATTAATGTTGATGTCTTATTGGGAGCTGTATACTTCTTTTTGTTTTGTCCTGCTGCAGTCTCTTGTTGTGGATCCAAGATTCTCCTCCCAATGCTTTTAATCCTTTGACTCGTCTTTACTTTATCTACTTTACAAACATGCCGTGCCCTCACTCGGCCCTTCTATATGAATCCAGTATACATTTCATTCAGTTTTCGATTTTCCAATTCATTATTGAGATGGTCTTTACCATTAAATCTGCTCGAAAGTTCTGCCCAGGTCAATGAAACAGTGTCTGCCATTCGATACAGCAACAAGGCTGAAAATTTCATCTCGGATGCTATCATACTGTTGCTTTATTTCCACATCTGATCAGTAATTTCTCTACTTCATTTTTTCTCTCTCTCTCTCTCTTACGACAATTGTGATCCTGTCCCGAGGAAAGTGCTGTCTCTCCAAATGTATCACTTGCCACGTGGTGGGAATGTCAGCGGCTGATCTCCTGGTCCTGGTTTCTGAAGTGATATTGGGATGGATTGGTTTGTTTTATTTCCCAGGTTCATTCCTCTTCATTGCTCCTGTGTGTCGTCTGATTTTCATCCTGATTTATGTAGCCACGTACATTTCTGTCTGGCTCACAGTCACTTTCACTTATGATCGTTTTGTGGTGATTTGATGTCAGAATTTGACAAACAAAATATTGCACTGAGCAAACGGCATCTGTGATTGTCGGATCATTAAGTATCCTCGCCTGTTTAAGGTGCATCCCGTGGTACTTTACATATGAACCTAAGTATATATCTGATAATGTTCCTTGGGGCTGTAACACTAAACTAAACTTTCCAAATTCACCTGCATGGGCAGCATTTGATACGTTTCAGCTCATTTATACACCGTGTGTCCCGTTCTTCCTGCTTTTACTGCTCAATTTTCTCACTGCAAGGCACATATTGATAGCTAGCAGAGTGTGCAGTGGACTCCAGGGCCACAATGGAGAAAATCAAAAGTATCCAGAGATGGAAAATCGAAGCAACTCCATCGTTTTAATCTTCAGTGTATCAGGCAGTTTTATATTATTATGGATGACGTAGGTAGTATTTTAAATTTTTCAGCGATTACAAACACTCAGTATTATGGCTCCTACTCGGACCCTGTCTATATTATACGTTCCACATCAAATATGCTTCAGGTTCTCAGTTCCTGTACAAATGCAGCTATTTATGTCCTGACCCAGAGTAAGTTCAGAGAGGAACTGAAGAATGCGATGAAATATCCATTGAATCTAATTCTGAAATATGTTATATCATATGAAGAGCTGAACGATTTCAATTATTGGAACTAAAGTTAAATTAATACTCCTACACTCCTTATGTGAGTCAAAGTGCATTTTGCATTCTTAATTCCGAACCTTGAAAAGAACGTAAGTTATAATACATTGATAATTCCACCTATTGAGACAATACTTGAATAATTTCACAAAGCTGAAGCACTAAGGGCTCAGCCGCACTTCAACTACATGCGACCCCGAAAACAATACTGGCAAACCTTGCAATTCAACTGTGTTTCAGGGACTTATAACAATATCTGTACTGCACCTTTTTAGAGAGATAGAAGGCCATCTGCTGTGAATGAAATAAAAATAGAACGCGTGTAAGGGAGGAACCTATAAATTTATAGATATATAGATAGATATGCAGACATATAAACGGATAGACAGGATAAATAGATCATTAGATAGATAGATCGATGGATAGATAGACAGACAGATAGATAGATAGACAGACAGATAGACAGACAGACAGATAGATAGATAGATAGATAGATAGATAGATAGATAGATAGATAGAGAGATAGATAGATAGATAGATAGATAGATAGATAGATAGATAGATAGATAGATAGATAGATAGATAGATAGATAGATAGATAGATAGATAGATAGACTGATTTGTTTTAATTCTCTCCCTTCCATTTTTGGAATGTGAGCAACACTGGAAAGGATGGACATTTATTGCATATTCATAGTTCCCCGAGAAAGCGTTGATACAATTGAAGGACTTGTTAGCTAACTTCAGCAGGCAGTTAAGATTCAACCATATTGCTGTGTAACTGCAGTCAGAGAGGGCAAAAGGAAGACCCTAGAGTGTTCAGCAAGGAGACTGGTTGTTCACTTCGAGTTTGGTGTCGTCTCATATGCGATGATAAACCAAATCTTGATTTGCAGATCCGATTGAAAGTACTATATGCGACATCATTTGTGGCGGCGTGGGTGAAGGCACTGATATTGTGACATGTTCGCTTGTCCTGTAGGGTCCTGACTCTTTCCTCCTCAAATGTTGAGCTTGCTCAACGACAGAGACTTCTCCACTTTGATCTGTCCATGGTTGTTTTTTTATTTTGTTTTCTACGTAGTGCGGTCTAACTTACAAGCTCTGAGATAGGTTTTCAGACTGCCTATGTATCTAAGTTTGGCACGTGCGGTAGCGCAGGTTATTGTGCACAGATGGCTTCAGAATAGCACTTTTGGTAAGCAGGAATTCTTCATGCGGACTACATGGTCTACCCAGCGATGCTGAGATCTGATCAGCTTGCAGTCTATGCCAGGTATGTGGCACCTTCCAAGAATTTTGTGTTCGGAATTTTGTTCTGTTACTTGATGCTGAAGATAGATAGATAGGGCGGCACAGTGGCGCAGTGGTTAGCACCGCAGCCTCACAGCTCCAGGGACCCGGGTTCGATTCCGGGTACTGCCTGTGTGGAGTTTGCAAGTTCTCCCTGTGTCTGCGTGGGTTTTCTCCGGGTGCTCCGGTTTCCTCCCACAAGCCAAAAGACTTGCAGGTTGATAGGTAAATTGGCCATTATAAATTGTCACTAGTATAGGTAGGTGGTAGGGGAATATAGGCAGGTGGGGATGTTTGGTAGGAATATGGGATTAGTGTAGGATTAGTATAAATGGGTGGTTGATGTTCGGCACAGACTCGGTGGGCCGAAGGGCCTGTTTCAGTGCTGTATCTCTAATCTAATCTAATAGATCTTAAGCAGTGAAGGTGCAATGCATCTAGTTGCTTCATGTGATGCTGGTAGATTGTCCATGCTTCACAGTGTTTGAGAAGTAATGTGAGAACCAGTGCCTGGTAGTCTTTGATCTTTGCTTTGAGACTGGCTCCATGCTCTCTCCAAAGACTGTATGTGAGCCTGCCGAATGCTGAACCTTTTTTTATACAGGCGATTGGTGATTTCATCTTCCAATAGTGTTGCTTTTGAAGATGATTCTCCCAAGAAAGAAGACCTTATGAACTGAGTTGAGGGGTGTATTGTTGATTGTGAATATTGAATTTGTGTCCAGGGGTACAATTACTTACTGCAACAAATCATCTGGCTCTTTCATGGCTTCTGTTTATTCCTCAGACAACACCGAAACAACAGAAGATCTGCGCTCATATTCAGTTGCTGATTGCTGCCACATTTTCTACATTACAGCAGTGACTGCACATCAAAATACTTAATTCATTGTAAAGTGCTTTGTGGAGTCCGGAGCTCATTGAAGGTGCTGCATAATGCAAGCATTTATTTTACGTTATTATTCATGTTTACTTTGGAATTGCAATGAATAATGATATTCTGCACGATGCATTCTTTTTACAGTGAATTGCTGCATTCTGTAATAAATTAGGTTGCATTCTTATCCCTTCTGCTGTGTATTAAACTAGACCAGAGCCCGTTGCATGGCCTGCACTCTGCTATTGCTACCAATACGACCATCGCTTAAAGTAAAATAAAGATTTTGAATTAAGTATTTTAAATAAATCTCATGACAGTTTTAAAATCCGATTGAGTGCAGTTTTATTACGATTTATACAATAAACCTTAGAATTATGTTCTGTGCATAACGAGTGGACGGGCTTATTTGGTAGTTACTCCTCAAAGCAGTTAGTTAACAATGGAAAATGCTTCATCGGAATAATAGTCAGAAAGCACAGCCAATAATACCTTGACTTCAATTTTCATCATCAAGAGTGGCTCAGTAGCACCAGTATTAACTGAGTGGGCCCCATCCTGAATGTCATATCTGCCAGACTGGGATTAGACTCATAGAAGGTTTAAGGCATGGAAGGAAGCCACTTGATCCATTGTGTCTGTGCCCACCGAAAAATGATGTACCTAGTCTAGTCCCATTTTCCAGCATTTGGTCTGTAGCTCTGTAGATTACAGCACTTGAGGCACAGATCCAGACTCCTTTTGAATGAGTTGAGGGTATCTCCCTCAACTACCCTTTCAGGCAGTGCGTTCCAGACCCGTATCATCCTCTGGGAGAAAACGTTTTTCCTCATCTTCCCTCCAATGTTCTCCCAATCAATTTGCATCTATGACCCCTCGTCACTAACGTTTCTGCTAAGGTCAATAGACCCTTCACCTCCATTCTATCCAGCCCCCTCAGAATTTGTACATTTCAATCAATCATCCCCTCAGCCTTCTCTGTTCCACGGAGAACAACCCCAGCCTATCCAATCTTCCCTCACAGCTGTATTTTTTCAGTCCCAGCAAAATCCTCGTAACTCTCTTCTGTACCTTCTCTAGTGCAATTGCATCCTTTATGTAATGAGGGGATGAGAACTGCACACAGTACTCAAGTTGTGAACTAACCAATTTTTTTTAGAACATTACAGCGCAGTACAGGCCCTTCGGCCCTCGATGTTGCGCCGACCTGTGAAACCATCTGACCTACACTATTCCATTTTCATCCATGTGTCTATCCAATGTCCACCTAAATGCCCTTAAAGTTGGCGAATCTACTACTGCTGCAGGCAGGGCGTTCCACGCCCTTACTACTCTCTGAGTAAAGAAACTACCTCTCACACCTGTCCGATATCTATCACCCCTCAACTTGAAGCTATGTCCCCTCGTGTTTGCCATCACCATCCGAGGAAAAAGACGCTCACTATCCACCCTATCTAACCCTCTGATTATCTTATATGTCTCTATTAAGTCACCTCTCCTCCTCCTTCTCTCCAACGAAAACAACCTCAAGTCCCTCAGCCTTTCCTCGTAAGACCTTCCCTCCATACCAGGCAACATCCTAGTAAATCTCCTCTGCACCCTTTCCATAGCTTCCACATCCTTCCTATAATGCGGTGACCAGAACTGCACGCAATACTCCAGGTGCGGTCTCACCAGAGTTTTGTACAGCTGCAGCATGACCTCGTGGCTCCGAAACTCGACCCCCCTACTAATAAAAGCTAACACACCATATGCCTTCTTAACAGCCCTATTAACCTGGTTAGCAACCTTCAGGGATTTATGCACCTGGACACCAAGATCTGTCTGTTCATCTACAGTACCAAGAATCCTCCCATTAGCCCAGTACTCTGCATTCCTGTTACTCCTTCCAAAGTGAATCACCTCACACTTTTCCGCATTAAACTCCATTTGCCATCTCTCAGCCCAGCTCTGCAGCCGATCTATGTCTCTCTGTACCCGACAACATCCTTCGGCACTATCCACAACTCCACCGACCTTAGTGTCATCTGCAAATTTACTAACCCACCCTTCTACACCCTCTTCCAGGTCATTTATAAAAATGACAAACAGCAGTGGCCCCAAAACAGATCCTTGCGGTACACCACTAGCAACTAAACTCCAGGATGAACATTTGCCATCAACCACCACCCTCTGTCTTCTTTCAGCTAGCCAATGTCTGATCCAAAGCTCTAAATCACCTTCAACCCCATACTTGCGTATTTTCTGCAATCGCCTAACGTGGGGAACCTTATCAAACGCCTTACTGAAATCCATATACACCACATTCAATGCTTTACCCTCATCCACCTGTTTGGTCACCTTCTCGAAAAACTCAATAAGGTTTGTGAGGCACGACCTACCCGTCACAAAACCGTGCTGACTATCTCTAATGTACTTATTCTTTTCAAGATGATTATAAATCCTGTCTCTTATAACCTTTTCCAACATTTTACCCACAACCGAAGTAAGGCTCACAGGTCTATAATTACCAGGGCTGTCTCTACTCCCCTTCTTGAACAAGGGGACAACATTTGCAATCCTCCAGTCTTCTGGCACTATTCCTGTCGACAATGACGACATAAATATCAAGGACAAAGGCTCTGCAATCTCCTCCCTCGCTTCCCAGAGAATCCTAGGATAAATCCCATCTGGCCCAGGGGACTTATCTATTTTCACACTTTCCAAAATTGCTAACACCTCCTCCTTGTGAACCTCAATCCCATCTAGCCTCGGAGCCTGAATCTCAGTATTCTCAACAACATTTTCTTTCTCTACTGTAAATACTGACGCAAAATATTCATTTAACACTTCCCCTATCTCCTCTGATTCCACACACAACTTCCCACTACTATCCTTGATTGGCCCTAATCTAACTCTAGTCATTCTTTTATTCCTGATATACCTATAGAAAGCCTTAGGGTTTTCCCTGATCCGATCCACCAATGACTTCTCGTGTCCTCTCCTTGCTCTTCTTAGCTCTCCCTTTAGATCCTTCCTGGCTAGCTTGTAGCTCTCAAACGCCCTTACTGAGCCTTCACGTCTCATCCTAACATAAGCCTTCTTCTTCCTCTTGACAAGCGCTTCAACTTCTTTAGTAAACCACGGCTCCCATCGCACGACAACTTCCTCCCTGCCTCACAGGTATATACTTATCAAGGACACGCAGTAGCTGCTCCTTGAATAAGCTCCACATTTCGATTGTTCCCATCCCCTGCAGTTTCCTTCCCCATCCTACGCATCCTAAATCTTGCCTAATCGCATCATAATTTCCTTTCCCCGAGTTATAATTCTTGCCCTGCGGTATATACCTGTCCCTCCCCATCGCTAAGGTAAACCTAACCGAATTGTGATCACTATCACCAAAGTGCTCACCTACATCTAAATCTAACACCTGGCCGTGTTCATTTCCCAGTACCAAATCCAATGTGGCATCTCCCCTGGTTGGCCTGTCTACATACTGTGTCAGAAAACCCTCCTGCACACACTGGACAAAAAATGACCCATCTAAAGTACTCGAACTATAGTATTTCCAGTCGATATTTGGAAAGTTAAAGTCCCCCATAACAACTACCCTGTTACTCTCACCCCTGTCGAGAATCATCTTCGCTATCCTTTCCTCTACATCTCTGGAACTATTCGGAGGTCTATAAAAGACTCCCAACAGGGTAACCTCACCTCTCCTGTTTCTAACCTCAGCCCATACTACCTCAGTAGCCGAGTCCTCAAACGTCCTTTCTGTCACTGTAATACTCTCCTTGATTAACAATGCCACACCCCCCCCCCCTTTTACCATATTCTCTGTTCTTACTGAAACATCTAAATCCCGGAATCTGCAACATCCATTCCTGCCCCTGCTCTACCCATGTCTCCGAAATGGCCACTACATCGAGATCCCAGGTACCAACCCATGCTGCAAGCTCACCCACCTTATTCCGGATGCTCCTGGCGTTGAAATAGACACACTTTAAACCAGGTTCTTGCTTGCCAGTGCCCTCTTGCGTCCTTGTAACCATATCCCTGACCTCACTACTCTCAACATACTGTACACTGGCACTACAATTTAGGTTCCCATTCCCCTGCTGAATTAGTTTAAACCCCCCCCCGAAGAGCACTCGCAAATGAGCTGTACAGTTCCAGCATAACCTCCCTGCTCTTATATCCTATACCTCGGTAATAAAAGAAAGGATTCCATATGCCTTCTTAACCACCTTATCGACCTGTCCTGCTATTTTCAGGGATCTGTGGACATTTACTCCGAGGTCCCTCACTTCTTCTACACTTCTTAGTACTTTCCCATTAATGGTGAATTCCTTTGCCTTTTTTGACCTCGCCAAATGCATTACCTCACATTTCTCCAACTTGAATTATATTTGCAACTTTTCTGCCCATCTGACCAGACCATTAATGTCTTCCTGCAGCCTATTGCTATCCTTCTTGCTATCTACCACACGGCCAATCTTTGTGTCGCCTGCAAACGTCTTGATCATGCCCCCTACATTTACGTCCAAATCGTCAATAAATGACACAAAAAGCAGCGAACCCGGTATTGAACCCTGCAGAACGCCACTGGAAGCAGCTTGCAGTCGTTAAAATACCCTTCAGCAATAACCCTTTGTTTCCTACCACTGAGCATGTCCCTGGATCCCATGGAATTTTACTTTTTTAACCAATCTGCTACGTGTGACCTTGTCAGAAACCTTGCTGAAATCCAGGTAGACCATTTGAACTGCCTTACCCTTATCTTCCTTGTTACTTCAATAAAGCATTCGATCAAGTTGGTCAAACAAGATCTTCCCTAAGCAAAGCCATGCGGACTATCCTTGATTGACCTGTGCCTTTCTAAGTGACATTTTATCCTATCTCTCAGAATATATTCCAGCAATTTGCCCACTATTGAGGTTAGACTGACTGTACTCTAATTATTCTGTCTATTCCTTGCGACAGGTGGAGAGAGAAAGAAACTACCAGAAGTTGTCCTCACCAATCCAGCGAGTGTAGATTCAACTATCTTTGAGAGTATTGGTCTGAGTAATCACAGCACAGTCTTATTAAAGCGTATTTCAGTCTACGCACTGAGGATACCCTCTATCGTGTTTTGTGTTGCTACCACTCTGCTAAGTGGGATAGATTCAGAACGGATCAGGCAACTCAAAATTGGGCACCTAAGAAGCGCCGTGGGCCATCTTCAGCAGCAGAACTGTTTTCAAACAAACTGTAAACTCATGGCCCAGCATATCCCTCAATCTATCATTACCCTCAAGCCAGGGGATCAAACTTAGTTCAATGAGGAGTGCGCGAGAGCATGCCAGTAACAGCACCAAGAAAACCTAACAAAATTAAGTGCCAATGCGGTGAAGTTACAAAACAGGACTACTTGCATGCCAAACACCGGAAGCAGCGATCACACAATCAGCGGATAAAAGCTCTACAGTCCTGCAACATCCAGTCATGAACGGTGGTGAGCACTTAGACAACTAATAAGAGGAGAAGGCTCCACAAATATTTCCATCCTCAATGATTGAGGAGCCCAGCACACCTGAGCAAAAGAAAAGGCGAAAGAATTCGCAACCATCTTCAGCCAGGAGTACGTGTGGATGATCCAGCTCGGCATCCTCCTGAAGTCTCCAGCATCACAGAGGGCAGAGTTGAGCCAATTCGATTCGCTTCACGTGATATCAATGAATGGCTGAAGGCACTAGAAAACTGCAAAGGCTAGGGGTCCGGACAACATCCTGGCTCTAGTACTAAAGACTTGTGCTGTAGAACTAATTGTGCATCTTGCCAAGCTGTTCCAGTGCAGCTACAACATTAACATCTACCCGAAAATTTGGAAGATTTCCTAGGTATGTCCTATCCACAAAAAAAGGACAAATCCAATCCGCCCATTTAGCGCCCCGTCAGTTTACTCTTGATCATCAGGGAAGTGATGGAAGGTGTCGTCGATCGTGCTATAAAGTGCCACATAAACAGAAATAACCTACTCGCAATTGCTCAGTTTGGGTGCCAGCAGGGCCACCTGCCTCCTGAACGCATTATATAGCCTCGGTACAAACTTGTATAGAACAACTGAATGCAATAGGCGAGGTGAGAGCGATTACACTTGATATCAAGGCAGCATTTGACCGAGTGGGGCATCAAGGGACCCTAGACTCACTGACGTAAATGAGAATTTAGCGGGGGGGGGGGGAACTTTCCACTGATTAAAATCATACCTAAAGCAAGGGAAGATGGTTGTGGTTGTTGGAGTTCAATCATCTCAGTTCCAGGAAATCAGTGCATGAGTTACTCAGGGTAGTGTCCTCGGCCCAACCGTGTTCAGCTACTTCATCAATGACCTTCCCTCCATTATAAGGTCAGACATGCGGATGTTCACTGATTGTTGTACGATCTCCAGTACCTTTCACAGATCCTTAGATACTGCAGTAGTCCGTGTCCAGATGCAGCAAGACCCAGACAACATACAGAATTTAGCTAATAAGTGGCAAGTAACATTCGTGCCACACAAATGCTAGACAATGGCGATCTCCAATAAGAGAGAATCTAATCATCTCCCCTTGATGTTTAATGGCAGTATAATCGCTGATTTCCCCCACTATCAACATCTTGGGGGTTACCATTGAACAGAAACTAAACTCAAGAAGCCACATAAATATTGTGACTACAAGAGCAGGTAAGAGACTGGAACATTGCGTCGAGTCATCCTGACTCCCAAAAGCCTGCCCATCATCAACAAGGCACAAGTCAGGAGTGTGATGGACTACTCTTCACTTACCTGGATGTGTGTGGCTCCAACAGCACTTAGGAATCTCGACACCATCCAGAGTGCCTGTCCCTTCCAAACCTCAAAAGTAGAATGAGGGAGTGCTGACTTAAAATCCACAAACCGGAATCAAGAGTTTTCCGTCTCGAGATGCTTAAATCTGGGTCTTAGTACCACTGTCAGTGAAACTCCCCTTCCATATTTACTATTCTAAAATAAGCATAAAAGGCAAATAGATAAGTACAGGATTCTGTTAAAAACAAGGCACGTTTTGGGCGCCAACTGAACTGATTTACGACTTTAACCCCTTATAGGGATTAAACCAAATCAGGAGTACATCCCGATGAATCTACTTTAATTAAGTTACAGTCATAGAGACATAGAGTCATACAGCATAGAAACAGGCCCTTCGGCCCACCGTGTCCATGCCATCCATAATGCCTATCTATACTAATCCTACCTGCCTGCATTAATTCCATATCCCTCTATGCCTTGCTCATTCAAGTACCTATCCAGAAGCCTCTTAAATGTCGCTACTGTTCCTGCTTCCACCACCTCCTCAGGCAGCTATTTCCAGACAAACCAGACAAACTCTTATAGACACTTATATGGGTCCAACGAATTGAACTAGTTTTTCCACAAAGAAAGAAAACTAACACTAGAATATTACCATCTTTCAGGTAACCGTAATTTTTAGTAATTATGGCAATGTCATAAATATCCCTGATACCATAAGGGTCTGGGAGACTCTCTTCATTACGTATCTCTCCACTTAAAGAGACACAGAGAGGGCGTTCTTGTAGTTGTATACAGAATACTACTTGAGACGATGTATTAACTTTTTTTTATATTTACTAAAGAATTTAACATGCAATGCACTTTTAAGTGGCTAAGTATACTACAGTATCAAATATTACTAAGAGATGTAAAACATAATCTTAATTCGAAAATAGTATCCAAAAGTTCAACCTCGACAAGGTTACAGCAAAATATCTTAGAATATCCATCAAAATCCAAAGTAAACTGCTACCTGACAGTCATAGAGAGATACAGCACCGAAACAGGCCTTGCAGCCCACCGAGTCTGTGCCAGCCATCCCCACCTTCTTTGAATTTTCGTACCACCTACCTACATGAGGAGCAATTTATAATGACAAATTTAATTATCAACCCACAAATCTTTGGCATGTGGGGGGAAACCCACACAGATCACAGGGAGAACTTGCAAACTCTGCACAGGCAGTACCCACAACCAAACCCAGGGTGCGGTAGCTGTGAGGCTGCGGTGCTAACCACCGCGCTACTGTGCCGGCATCTGCAAGTGTGCCTCCTGCCTAAGGAGACAAAATACTCTCAGTTAAGAGCAGAATTCTCTTGACATGCAGTCAGCTGTTCTTACCATAGGGTGATGAGGAATTTCAATACTCCTGATTTTTCAATTCAAATCTCTCACGTTTCTACTGTTTCTGATCTATTAACTCATCTTTTGGAATGTAGATATTACCTTTCTGTGCATGCTTTTCCAGCTTTCATTATCCATATATTGTAATTTCATTATCTAGTTATTCCCAATTATGGTAATATCATTAGCTACTTATTCTCATTTAATTATCTGCTGAGAATTCCCTTCTCATGGTGTTGTGAGCTTTTATCTGGTCAAAATTTTTGTAGTGTTTTATTGTACACTAAGACTTAACTTTATAATGTGTTTTATACTTAAAAAATGTTTAACTAAATTTATTCAGTCATTGTTTTTGCTGTTTTTGTTTAAATTGGCTTGACGTGGCACTTGTTTTTGTAGGTAACATTCCATTTTTTATAGATCATCGGTGATGGTTCTTTGACGGTACCTTGTACCATCTCTTTAAGTTAGTCACTCTACATCATTAATTTTTTCAACTAATTAGGATTACATTTATCAATACGGAACATGTATAGCCTGTCTTGGTATGTTTCCAATATAGCAGAGAACTTGGAATGGATTTTTTAACTCTGCCCTTTAAGGGAATTTCAGTGATTCTTAAAAACTGACCTTATATTCAATCTTCAATTCCAAAATGTATAATGTTTACATTATATCTAAATTCGACCTAATTCGTCCTGTTATACCTATATTTTATCAGAGATTGGGGAATTGGGATTGAACAAATGATTGACATGGAATACTCTCCAGACACGAGAAATAAGGTATATGAACAGGTGCTCAGGAATGAAATCTTCAGTCTTCTTTGGACAGCAGGAGCTTCCCAAAGTGGAGTCTATGCTGGTTTTTACCTAACACTTTGTTTCACTCAAGAAGACTGAGGGCACCGAGGACCAAACTGGCAACCAGTTTGCGGTGCCTGCAGCATCAATGCTTCATCCTGCAGAGATGGAATGAGGCACACATTATTTCGCCACATGAACATTAAAACTTAGAATTGCAGCTGGGAAGAAAAGAGAGCCTAGCACAAGGAATTGCCAGGCTCCTCGCTGGAAATACGTTTTTTGCATACTAGCAGATAGTGTTGGAACAAAGAACCCAGTCCCTGCTTCCCCAATGAATACAAGACCTGGTCAGCCCAGTTTAGTCGCATGACTAACTGGCATTTGGAGTTTTTTTTATTTAAATTTGCCACGGAGTTTTAAAACTCAGAAAGCTGTTTGCTCCTGGACTAAAAATATCTCTCTCCTGTCTGCTCTCATCTCGCTCTCACCAGCTTCAGAAACCATTGAAGACATATGAACCCCAAGAGACAAAAGTCTCCTACAGTGAACAAGTTTTCAGAAGAATACTGGGCCCCAACGAAAAGCAAGACTACCTTCAACCAAGGACTACAGCGAGCTCGAAGCACAGTAACAAGACACTCTTCTGATATTGCCTCAAACTTCTCTGCTTGCTTTTCTTCGTATCTTTTCTGTCTCGATTTGCATGTGCGTATTGCACATGCATACTAACATGGGGTGCAGCGTGTATCCGTAGGTGTTAACCATATTAGAATTTAAGTTTAAGTTTTAATAAATTTCACTTTTCTTCTTTAAACCTAAGAAGACCTGTTTGTGCTCATTTCTTTGCCTTATAATTGGAAAGCAGTGAACAAGGATTCACCAAGGGGGAGCTCAAAACACAGTGCATTTAAAATTGAACCCTGTTGCAATAAGACAAGTGAAGCTTGAAAGAGACCCTTAGACACCTTTCTCACCTGGTCGTAACACTGCCCACACCATTCTGCTCCACAGTTGGATCTGGGATTTGTAATCCTTTAGCCTGTCATGGACCATATGTCTTTTCAATCTATTTAGCTTATGCAAGATTATATTTAGAGTTTCTTTTTAATAAACTACTTTTAAAAAACTACCGATCACTTTGAACCCCTTTTTTGGGTTGCTGTGACCTTACCAACCTAAATCTTACATTAAAGACATATCAGGTTTCAATCAGAGTGAGATGCATCCTTCACAGGCGTTTATCAGAATCGTCATTCTTGCCTTGCAAAATAACAACGTAAATGCATTCTTCTGTTGGACAAAAAGTAAAACCTTCTGCAGGACGTTTGGCTACTTGGCATGTAAACAGAAAAGTTTAATATTACTGTCATCTTAAAAAAGAACCAATAGCAATATTGAGTTAATAGATTTCTGGATAGTTGTGTTAACCTTTCCATTGCAATACCCCTTTTATTCAGGTGGAATATCTAAATCTACTAGTGAGTATTATTTCATCACAAACATGTATTAATCTCGATCTATTCTGTTACACAGATCCCTACCAGTTTGTTTTCTGTAACCTCCTCTGAAATATTATAAATGTAATTATATATTGGATGGCGAGTAAAGATTTTAAGACTTGCTGTTGATTGATCAAGTAGCCAAGTGACAATCCGACAAGTGATGTGTCTAAAACACAGTCGGAGGAGCAGTTGGATGAATTGAAGACTGCAAAAAAGGGAACAGTTCTGCCAGGAATTGCACAGCCATTTAGAACCGACAGCAATAAGCTAAGACTCTCGAAGAAGTGGGTGAATTATGGAATGGTCAACACCGTTTTACTGCATGTGCTTATATAATAGATTGAACTGTTAACCGATGCTCAAATCAAGTTGCAGAGCGCAAGTGTGTTGTTCTCGTGCAAAATAAAATTATCAGATTCTCGGTAGGTCTGGCTTCTAGTAATTATGTGAATTCCTCAGGTATTGGAGGGACTGGGTCTGGCTTATGGGGGTTGTCCTGTTGAAAAACGGCAAGTGGGGAATTAGAGTCATAGAGTCATAGATTTATACAGCACAGAAACAGACCCTTCGGCCCACCGTGTCCACGAAGGCCATCACGCATGTCTATTCTAATCTCATTTTCCAGTACTTGGCCCATAGCCTTGTATGTTATGGCGTTTCAAATGCTCATCTAAATACTTCCTAAATGTTGTGAGGGTTCCTGTATCTAACCTCTTCAGGCTGTATGTTCCTGATTCCAACCAACCTCTGGGTGAAAAGAAAATCATCAAATCCCCTCTAAACCTCCTGCCCCTTAACTTAAATCCATTCCCCCTGTTTATTGAGGGAAAAGGTTTCTTCCTAGCTACCGTATACATGCCCCTCATAATTTTGTATGCCTCAGTCATGTCCCCTCTCAGCCTTCTCTGCTCTAAGGAAAACAACACTAACCTATATAGTCGCTCTTCATAGCGGAATTGCCCGATAGAGGCAACATCCTGATGAATCTCTTCTACACCCTCACCAATGCAATCACATCCTTCCTATAGTGTGGTGACCAGAACTGTACACAGTACTCCAACTGTGGCATACATAGCATTTTATGCAGTTCCATCATAACCTCTCTGCTCTTATATTCTATGCCTCGGCAAATATAGGCAATTTTCCCATATGCCTTCCTAACCACCTTATCTACCTGTTATACTGCCTTCATTGATTTATGGACAAGTGCACGAAGCTCCCTCTGACCTTTTGTACTTCCTAGGGTCCTACCATCCATTATACATTCCCTTGCCTTGTTAGTCCTCCCAAAATGCATTACCTCACATTTTTCAGGATTAACTTCAATTTTCCACTGCTCTGCCCATCCTACCAGCCCATCGATATCTCCCAGTAATCTATGACACCACCAATTTTTGTGTCATCTGCGAACTTACTGATCATACCTCCTATATTCACGACTAAATCATTAACATACACTAGAAACAGCAAGGGTCCCAGCACCGATCCCTGCGGTACACCACTGGTCACAGGCTTCCAATCGCAAAAACAGCCCTCGACCATTACACTCTGCCTACTGCCACTAAGCCAATTTTGGATCCAATTTGCCAAATTGCCCTGGATCCCATGGGCTCTTACCTTCTTGATCAATCTCCCATGTGGGAGTTTATCAAATGCGTTGCTTAAATCCATGTAGACTACATCTACTGCTTTACCCACATCTACACATCTAGTCACCTCCTCGAAAAATTCAATCAAATTAGTTAGACACGATCCCCCCTGACAAAGTCATGCTGACTATCATTGATTGATCCCTGTCTCTCCAAGTGGAGATTAATCCTGTCCCTCAGAATGTTTCCCAATAGTTTCCCAACCACTGATGTTAGACGCACCAGCCTGTAATTACCTGGTTTATCACTGCTACCTTTCTTGAATAATGGCACCACATTCGCTGTCCTCCAGTCCTCTTGTATCTCTCCTGTGGCCAGAGATGATTTGAAAATTTGTGTCAAAGTCCTTGCTGTCTCCTCCCTTGCCTCACATAACAGCCTGGGATGCATCTCATCTGGGCCTGAGGATTTACCCACTTTTAAGCCCGCTAAAACATCTATTACTTCCGTCCTTTCAATGCTAATATGTTAAAGTATATCACAATCCCCCTCCCTGATCGCTACACCTACATCGCCCTTCTCCATAGTGAACACCGATGAAAAGTAATCATTTAAAACCTTACCTATGTCCTTCGGCTCCACACAAAGATTACCACGTTGGTCCCTAATGGGCCACATTCTCTCGCTGATTATCCTCTTACCCTTAATATACTTATAAAACGCCTGAGGATTTTCCTTTATCTTGCCCACCAGCGCTTGTCATGTCGCCACTTCGCTCTCCTAATTACTATTTTAAGTGCCACCCTGCACTTTCTCTAATCCTCTAGTGCCTCCGCTGCTTTCAGCTCTTGGGATCTCCGTAAGGCTCCTTTTTTTCCTGATCCAATCCTCTATATCCCTTAATATCCAGGGAACCCTTTGGCCTGTTCGTCCTACTCTTCACCTTAACGGGTATGGGTAGACCGCAATTGTAGTACTGTGTGCAGTTTTGGTCCCCTCACCTTCGGAAGGATATTATTTCCATAGAAGGAGTGCAAGGAATATTCAACTGACGTGTTCCTGGGATGGCGGGACTGCCCGATGAAGAGAAATTGAGAAACTGAAACTCTATTCGCTGGAGTTTCGAAAAATAAGAAGTGATCTCTTTGAAACCTACAAAATACTTAAAGGAATAGACAGGGTAGGCGCAGCTAAGATGTTTCCCCTGGTGGGGAATCTGGAACCAGGGGACACAATTTCAAAATAAGGAGGAAGCCACTTAGGACAGAGATGAGGAGAAATTTCTGTACTCAGATGGTTGTAAATATTTGGAATTCTCAACCAAAGAAGGCTGTGGAAGCTCAGTCATTGAGTATGTTTAAAGCAGAGATTGACAGGTTTCTAAATACCAACGACATAAGGGGATATGGGGGTTGCTTGGGAAAAAGGTATAGAAATGGAAGTTCAGCCATGATCATATTGAATGCAGGGCAGGCTCGATGGGCTCAATGGCCTACTTCTGCTCCTATGTTTCTATGTCCTCATTGCAGCATCACACTGCCCTCTACTCATTGCAGCTTCACTCAGCTAGTCCACATTGTAGTTTCTCCAGACCAATCCACATTGCAGCTTCATCCACCCTGTCTGCATCGCAGCTTCTCCCTTCCCAGTCTATATTGCATCTTGACCTTGCCCAGCATTCTTAGTTTAGTTTAGAGATACAGCACTGAAACAGGCCCTTCGGCCCACCGAGTCTGTGCCGACCATCAACCACCCATTTATACTAATCCTACACTAATTCCATATTCCTACCACATCCCCACCTGTCCCTATATATTCCCTACCACCTACCTATACTAGGGCAATTTATAATGGCCAATTTACCTATCAACCTGCAAGTCTTTGGCATGTGGGAGGAAACCGGAGCACCCGGAGGAAACACACGCAGACACAGGGAGAACTTGCAAACTCCACACAGGCAGTACCCAGAATTGAACCCGGGTCGCTGGAGCTGTGAGGCTGCGGTGCTAACCACTGCGCCACTGTGCCGCCCAAAGTATACTTTGGAGCTGCATGCCCTCCAATCCATATTGAAGATTCTCCATGGCTAGTGCACTTTGCATCCTCACCCTGCCCAGTATACCTGGCAGGGTTGAAATCAACTAATTGATAATCTGGAATTTAAAAAAAAAACTAGTTTCATAAATGATAACCTTGAAACTACCGGATTGTTCTCAAAACCCATCTGGATCATTCATGACCTTGAGAGATGAAATCTGCTATCGTTCCCCTTTTGTCCGACATGAATCTCCAGACACAAAAAAAAATGCTCCTCTCTTAATTGACTTCTCCAATGGCTTAGCAAGCCACTCAGTTGTTTCAAACCGGTACAAAACAGTCAAATAAGAGTTATACCTAACATAATACCCTGTATCGGCCTAGACACTGGAAATTGCAAAGGTGCAGTCTCTCCAATTGATCCTGCACGTCCTCCTGAACAACGTCTAGCGTGCTGTGACAACATTTGGAGCAATGTTCCATAGATTAATCAAGAAACAGTCTGGCAAAGTTATACTCAACAGATCATACTTTATATTCTTTCCTGGGTATGTACTGCCTCACAATCAGGACAGACAGAACAGAGCAGGCATCACAGTTGTGCATGTCGGGAGAGAATGGCCCTAGAATTTCTCGACATTGATTCCAGACCGCATGAAATCATGTGGTATCAGCTCAAAAATTACAAGGAAACCTCATGCTCCAAACTAACCTCGCCCTCCCTCATCTGCTGAAGCAGCGATCCTCCATGTTAAATATCACTTGGGAGAAGCACTGAAGATAGCCAGGGCATGCAATGTTCTCTGGATGAGGGTATTAAATGTCTATCATTAAGAATGAATTGGCAGCACAACTACTGACCAAGTCCTGAAAGAGATATCTGCCAGACTGGGCCTGCAGCAGGTAGTGAAAGAAGCAACAAGGAAAATCCTTCCACCTGTCGCAGGTGCATTTATCCTTGCCAGCATTGGCAGGAGTGACCAATGTATGGTCGTTGTAGGAATGACGTCCCATCTTCACACTCAGGACACCCTCTACCATGTTAGTTTAGTTTAGAGATACAGCACTGAAACAGGCCCTTCGGCCCACCGAATCTGTGCCGACCATCAACCGCCCATTTATGCTAATCCTACACTAATCCCATAATTCTACCACATCCCCAGCTGTCTCTATATTTCCCTACCACCTACCTGCACTAGGGGCAATTTATAATGGCCAATTTCCCTACCAACCTGCAAGTCTTTTGGCTTGTGGGAGGAAAGCGGAGCACCCGCAGAAAATCCACGCAGACACAGGGAGAACTTGCAAACTCCACACAGGCAGTACCCAGAATTGAACTCGGGTCGCTGGAGCTGTGAGGCTGCGGTGCTAACCACTGCGCCACTGTTCTAAGTAGGACGGCTAGAATAAATCTAGCATCTTAAAGCTGGTTATCCATAATGCACTGTGGTCCATCAACAGCAGCAGATTTGTACTTAAACATAATCTGGAACCTCATGGCCCGCATATCCCTCACTCTGCCACTACCACCAAGTCATGGGACCAACGCTGGTTTAATGAGGAGTGTCGGACAGCATGCCCAGAGTAGCACAATGCATAAGTAAAAATTAGGTCCCAAACTGATGAAGCTAGAACACAGGACCTCATGCATGCTGAACAGAGGAAGTGGCATGCTTTGGACACGGTTAAGTGATTCCACAACCAACTGATCATATCACACCTCTGCAGTCCTACCACATCCAGTCATGAACGGTTTTGAACAGTTAAAGAACTAACCAGTGGAGGAGGCTCCAAAAGTACTGCCATCCTCAAGGATGGGAGAACTTTGCACATTGGGGCGGCACAGTGGTGCAGTGGTTCACACCGCAGCTTCACAGCTCCAGGGACACGGGTTCAATTCTAGTACTACCTGTGCGGGGTTTGCAAGTTCTCCCTGTGACCGCATGGGTTTTCGCTCGGTACTCTGGTTTCCTCCCACAGCCAAAGACTTTCAGGTTGATAGGTAAATTGGCGTAGTGTAAGTAGATGGTAAGGAATATGGGATTACTGTCGGGTTAGTATAAATGGGTGGTTGTTGGTCGGCACAGACTCAGTGCGCCGAAGGGCCTATTTCAGTGCTGTATCTCTAAAATAAAATAGAAAGAAAATGCTAAAGACATGGCTGAAGCAGTCGTATAAGTCTTCAGCCAGAAGTGCAAAGTAGATTATCCATTTCAGCCTCCTCCTGAGGGCCCCGGCCTTGCTGGTGTCAGCTTTCAGACAATTGCACTTGATATCAAGAAAAAGCTGAAGGCACTGTGTGCAGCAAAGGCTATGGCCCTTGACGATATCCATCTGCAATACTGAAGGCTTGTGCTGAAGACCTCGTCGCATCCTTAGCCAAGTAGTTCTGCTACAGCTACAACACAGACATCTACTGGAAATTGTGGGACATTGCCCAAGTATGTTCTGTCCTCAGAAAGCAGGACGAATTCGCACCTCATCAGTCTACTTTCAGTGATCAGCCAAGTGATGGAAGGTGTCAGTGACAGTGCGATCTTGTAGCACTTACTCGGCAAAAACTTGCTTGCTCTTGCACTGTTCCAGTTGCGCCAGAGTCAGTCAGCTCCAGACCCTATTACAGCCTTGGTCAGACATGGAAAAAAAGTGCTGAATTCCAGACGTGAGTTGAAAGTGATTACCTTTGCTATCAAGACAGCAATTGACAGAGTATGGCATCAAGGAGCTCTGGCAAAATAAGAGCCAATGGAATCGCGGGGAAACTGTCCACTTGTGCGCTCATAAAGGAAGATGGTCATGGTTGATGGAAACCGATGTTACCAGCCATAGGTATCGCTGCAGTAGTTCCTCAGGGTAGTGTGCTATGCCCAACCATCTTCAGCTGCTTCAGTAATGACCTCCCTCCAACAAAGGGTGAAAAGTCGGAGTGTTCGCTAATAATTTCACCGTGTTCAGTATCATTCACAAAATAGATACTAAAGCAGTCCATGCATCCGTTCGGTAAATTCTGGACAACATTCACACTTGGGCACATAACATCTGCGCCACAGATGTGCCGGGCAGTATCCATCTCCAACAAGAAAGAATCTAACTATCTAGGCTTGACATTCAATGGCACTACCCTTTCTGAATCCCCCACCAAAACATCTTGGGGTTTGGCATTGAACAGAAACATAATTGGGCCAGCCAAATAAATACTGTGTCTACAAAAGCATGTTAGAAGTTGGGAATTCTGCTGTGACTAGCTCACATCCTGACTCCTTAATGCCTGTCCACATCCTACAAGGCACAATGGAATATGCTTCAGTTGCCTGGATGTTCACTGCTCCAACAGCACTCAGGAAATTCAACACCATCCAAGACAAAGCAGCCCGCTTGATCGGCAACCTAACCATCGCAGTGGCAAAAGTGTGCACCATCTACAATATTCACTGCAGCAACTCGCAAAGCTTTGAAAACCACAGCTTCTACTACCTAGAAGGACAAGGGTAACAGATAAATAGGAACACCGCCATCTGAAAGTTTCCTTCCAAATTAAATACCACCATGACTGAGAATTATATTGTCGTTCCTTATCTACCACTGGGTCAAAATTATGAAACTCCCATCTTAACAGCGCTGTGGTGAACCTGCACCACAACGGATGTTTTCTTTTTGAACTGGAAGAAGGTATACAGTTGGGCTCGGCAGAAGCAAGTACGAGGACCATTGCTTTTCTTGGTAGAAATTAATGACTTAGACTTGAGCTTTCAGGGCACAATTTCGAAGTTTGCAGATGACACAAAGCTTGGAAGCATAAGGGTCTGTGAGAAGGACAATGATAAGCTTTCTAGTGCACATAGACAGGCTGGTGGAATGACCAGGCACTGATAAATAAAATATATTGCAGAGAAATACGTAGGAAGACTTTATGGCAGGAAGAACGAGTCGAGGCAATACCAATTAACGGGTACAATTTTAAGAAGGCTGCCAGGTCGGAGAGACCTGGGGGTATGTGTGCACAAATCGTTGAAGGCAACAAGCAGTTGGAATAAAGTTGTTAAAATGCATACGGGATACTGAGCTTTTTAAGTAGAGGAATGGAGTACGAAAACTGGACCTGAACTAGAATCCTGCGTCCTATTCTGTGCACCTCACTTTAGAAAAGATGTGAAAGTTCAAGAGAGAGTGAAGAAAATATGTATGCTTCCAAGGATGAGAAACTTCCGTTATGTGGATAGGTTGGAGAAACTGATGTTGTTCTCCATAGAAAAGAGGAAGTAAGGAGGAGATTTGGCAGAGGCATTCGAAATCATGAGGTGTCCGAACAGAGTAGATAGAGCGAAACTGTTCCCATTGGTGGATAGGTCGAAAACCAGAGGACACAGATTTAGAGTGATTGCCTAAAGGATCTAAGCCGACATGCGGGAAAGCTGTTTCACACAGCGAGTGGCTCAGCCCAGGAATGCACAGCCTGAAAGGGTGGTGAATAGAGATTAAATAGTGGCTTCAAAAAGTAATTGAATATGCACCACCCTTTCCCTACTCACGTCCTATTCTCCCTTTCCCCACAAAATTCCATTCTCCTTCCCCTCACATGTATCCTACTTTCCCCCTCCTGATACAGATCACGTTCTCCCTCACACACGTCCCATTCTCCCTCTAGTTACACCCGTCCCATTCTACTTCTCCTCCAACATCCCATGCGGTCTATTCTCACACACTTACCATGTCCCTTCTCCTCTCACATGTCCATTCTCTTCACCTCACACATATTTTACGACCTGTCAAAGCCCCAATCAAAATATACGATTCTGATTGTGGTGGGACCAACGCACTGTTAATTCAATCCCATCTTTCCACAGGCCAGCTAACATATCATTTAAAAACTTTCCAAATTAAAGAAAAACACCCAGCCAAATTGTACCATCTATTAACCCCCGAATGAGGCTAACCAAACCAGGTGTCTTTAAATCAGCAAATTAACTCTTTAATTAGAAGAACTAAATTCTTAAACACTATGAAGATATAAACAGCATTTGAAATGGAAAAAAAAGAGTCCTTGCAAATTTACAGTCCAATGTTATTTGCAGTCCTCAAGGCCCCCCGCAGAATGTTGTTCGAAGTCCTTGCAGAATGTTTTTCGAAGTGCAGTGAATTTCAACAATTAACGACTTTCAAACACTTGCAACAGAATCAATCTGACTTTAGAGTTTTTTTGAGGGATAAAAGATTGTCACTGTCTAATTTCCCTTTCTTCCATTTAAATTACCAGAGATCTGTGTCTGGGCTTGACTTTTTAGAATTTAGAGAGATAATAACTAAACAGAAACAAAAATCCTATTTACTTCAGTTTAAATGATTGAGAGCTTTTTTTCAATGCTGACACCACAGCTGTCTACGTCTTCTGTGCATGTTCAGTTAGGACAAACTGTCGCCAGCAAAAGCCAGTTCAAACTGAATTGAAACAAATGTATTGCATCGGGCTCACTCCCACAGGCTATATTTACGGAATCGCAGTCTCCAAATGGCTACTTCTAAGGCAACGAAAACGCACCTTCCGAAAACTCCTGAGGCTTGCTGGCTCTTCAAGCAATACTGATCCCTTGCAAGCCTTAAAGGCAAACAGCGTATTCCGACAAAAAAACGACAGGAGCATGACATAAATTCTCCCTTGCCTTCCATTTCCCATTCCGCCTATCCTCTCACATGTCCCATTCTCCTTTCACAGACATCCCACTCTACCTCTCCTAACGCATTCTAATCTTCCTCTACACTCGCACACTACGCTCTCTAACTCTCCAGTCGCTGTGTGGATTCTCTCGCTGCTCAAAAATGTAATTGTTTCACAACTCAAATCTACCCCATTCTAACTCGCATCATACTTCCTACAGCTGGACTGTTTTCTCTCTGTCCCAGCACATGAGCTCACACTTACAGCACAGTATATAAACTGAGAAAAGAAAGCAGAAAGGATTCAGATAGCTTGAAATTCTGTGCTTCACGCATAAGCATGATTAAAATCAGGTCATTTCGCCAGACAGTGCACCAAAACTCGCATGATCTGGTCTGTTAATCATTAGCCATTAACCTATTAGCCTATACAGCTTTAATTAAGCTGCAGTTTCCACACTGGTATAAGAGGCTCTGTCAAAGCTGAAGGTAGGCCGTGCATCATATATATGCGCAACCACCCAATCTGCATCATACACTAGTCTGGCATAAAGGATTACATTCTCAATTGGACAAAATTCATCTACACCCCAGAGTCTGTGTTTATCTGTTCAAGTTGGACCTTGCCGACTGGCTTTGTGGCATATGGTTGTTCTGGTGCCTTCTAAGTCATATGGCTCCAGGTTGAGTTTTGGGCCATTGAGAGTTGGTAAATGCGCAGCCCTCCTGAGTTTTGCTCTCATTCTTGATTTTTTATTAGAACATTACAGCGCAGTACAGGCCCTTCGGCCCTCGATGTTGCGCCGACCTGTGAAACCATCTGACCTACACTATTCCATTTTCATCCATATGTCTATCCAATGACCACTTAAATGCCCTTAAAGTTGGCGAGTCTACTACTGCTGCAGGCAGGGCGTTCCACGCCCCTACTACTCACTGAGTAAAGAAACTACCTCTAACATCTGTCCTACATCTATCACCCCTCAACTTAAAGCTATGTCCCCTCGTGTTTGCCATCACCATCCGAGCAAAAAGAATCTCACTATCCACCCTATCTAACCCTATCTAACCCTCTGATTATCTTATGTCTCTATTAAGTCACCTCTCCTCCTCCTTCTCTCCAACGAAAACAACCTCAAGTCCCTCAGCCTTTCCTCGTAAGACCTTCCCTCCATACCAGGCAACATCCTAGTAAATCTCCTCTGCACCCTTTCCATAGCTTCCACATCCTTCCTATAATGCGGTGACCAGAACTGCACGCAATACTCCAGGTGCGGTCTCACCAGAGTTTTGTACAGCTGCAGCATGACCTCGTGGCTCCGAAACTCGACCCCCCTACTAATAAAAGCTAACACACCATATGGCTTCTTAACAGCCCTATTCACCTGGGTAGCAACTTTCAGGGATTTATGTACCTGGACACCAAGATCTACACTACCAAGAATCTTCCCATTAGCCCAGTAATCTGCATTCCTGTTACTCCTTCCAAAGTGCGTCACCTCACACTTTTCCGCATTAAACTCCATTTGCCATCTCTCAGCCCAGATCTGCAGCCTATCTATGTCCCTCTGAACCCTACAACATCCTTCGGCACTATCCACAACTTCACCGACCTTAGTGTCATCCGCAAATTTACTAACCCACCCTTCTACACCCTCTTCCAGGTCATTTATAAAATTGACAAACAGCAGTGGCCCCAAAACAGATCCTTGCGGTACACCACTAGTAACTAAACTCCAGGATGGACATTTGCCATCAACCAGATTGTCAACCAGACACGGCTGGGCCCAACACTTTCATCCACCTCTCCACTTTCCCACCGACCATTGAAGAAATTTTGCGAGTCTCTCCTCTTCTGAGAAGCCAATGAATCCGGAGAACTTTCCACTTCTGACACACAGTCTCTCCCTGGAATCTGGAGCCTTGTCCAGCTTTTCTCCTACCGCCCTTCTCGCTGCATTTTCCTCACTTCCAAACACACATCCACCTCCCTGTTCGAGATCAGTCATCCCCCAATCATGAATTCCCTCGCCTCTGTGTTAGCTGCTCCTCTAATTGGAGCTGGACCTGTCCCCATAATCTCTCCAGCTGCTCGTGCTTATGCCAATGTAGTTTGCTGCTCAGCCAAACCCCTCGAATTTGCTCCTGTGAGCCGCCTGTTTACTGCAATGGGTGATATATTCCAGACTGATGTGCATCCGCGCACACGCGCACCTCAGACAGAGAATCCATAATTTCAATCGCTCCAACTTTATTGGCCATGCCTTCAGCTGCCAACGACCGAAACTCTGGAAATCCATCCCTAAAGCTCTCCGCCTGACAACATCACTTCCCTTCTTTTGGACATTCCCTTAAACCCATATCTGTTTATTTTAGTTTAGTTTAGAGATACAGCACTGAAACAGGCCCTTCGGCCCACCGAGTCTGTGCCGACCATCAACCACCCATTTATACTAATCCTACACTAATTCCATATTCCTACTACATCCCCACCTGTCCCTATATTTCCCTACCACCTACCTATACTAGGGGCAATTTATAATGGCCAATTTACCTATCAACCTGCAAGTCTTTGGCATGGGGGAGGAAACCGGAGCACCCGGAGAAAACCCACGCAGACACAGGGAGAACTTGCAAACTCCACACAGACAGTACTCAGAATTGAACCTGGGTCGCTGGAGCTGTGAGGCTGCGGTGCTAACCACTGCGCCACTGTGCCGCCCCATCTTGCAGATGACACAAAATGTGTTGTCAGGAAGATCAAAGTGGCTTCAAAGGGATTTGGACAGACTTAGTGAGTAGGCAAGAACGTGGCAGATGGAATATAATGTGGAAAAAATGTGAGTTATCCATTTGGCAGGAGGAACATATGTGCAGAGTATTTCTTAAATGGTAAGAGATTAGAAAATATAGATGTGCAAAGGGATCTGGTTGACCCCGACAATAACTCACTGAAAGCTACCAGTCATGTGCAGCAAGCAATTGGGAAGTCTAATGGTATGTTAGTCTTTATCACAAAAGGATTTGAGTACAAGAGTAGTGAAGTCTTGCTTCAGTTGTATAGAACCTTGGTTAGACCACACCTGAAGTACTGTATGCAGTTTTGGTCCCTTTACCTTAGAAAGGACATTATTGCCATAGAGGGAGTGCAACGAAGTTTCACCAGACTTGTTCCTTGGATGGTGGTCTGTCCTTTGAAGAGAGATTGGGGAAACTGGACCTGTATTCTCCAGAGTTTCGAAGAATGAGAGGTGTTCTTATTGACACCGATGAAATAATTAAAGGAATAGACAGGGCAGATGAACCAGGGGACACAATTTCAAAATTAGGGGGAGGCCACTTAGGACAGAGATGAAGAGAAATTTCTTTACTCAGAGGGTTGTTTATCTTTGGAATTCTCTACCCCAGAGGGCTGTGCAAGCTCAGTCATTGAGTATGTTTAAAGTAGAGATTGACAGATTTCTAAATACCAATGACATAAAGGGATATCGGGATAATGTGTGAAAAAGCCATTGAAGTGGATGATCAGCCATGATCGTATTGAATGGCAGAGCATGCTCGATGGGCTGAATGGCCTACTCCTGCTCCTTTGTTCCTATATTCGTATCTTTACCCAGGCATCTGGCTACCTGTCCTAATATTTTCTTCGCTGACCCAGTGCTTTTTTTTAACTTTATAACATGCCTGTGAAGCGTCCTGTTTTGCTTTACTAGCTTAAATAAAAGTTTCTGTTGATCTTTTTGGATGTGTCCACTTCCTCTCTGAGTTGGTCAGACATGGACAATTGACCATCGGTCTCCTATGTGTGTTTATCTTGGTCTATTTGTTTTTATTTGTAAAATCTAAGATGGGACTCATTGAAGCAGACATGTCAGTCAGAGCCTATTACATTGAGGGACATGGAGAATGTTAAGTAGCATTTCCTGTTAAATCGCTGTATGATAAAGGAGATTAGCCATTGGAAGGAGAAGGAACAATAGCCACTTTGTGTGGAAAATGTTCTTTTGCCTTGCATTAAATACCTCAGAATAAAACTGGTCTGAATCAGACTGCAGCAGTGATCTGGGATTCAATTTATTTAATTTTAATTGATGTTCTTTTGTGTGACCCGTGGCAATAAAATAACTGAGAGCAGTAGCAGAGAGTAGGAAGGTAAATCGTGTCCCAGAAGGGTTAAGAAAGCATTTCAATGTATTATAGAATTCAGAAGCATACCAGGAGATTAACACATTGTACAGACCAGCTGGAAAATCTCTGGGTGACTTTCGGCTGCAGGCATCAAGTCCAGAATGCACACAATTAAACCCAGACATGTGTTATCCCAGATGAAACATTAACTAGCCCTCCTACATAACCTGCTGTTATTCCGCTGGCCACCACTGACCCATTCCAATCGGATTATTAGTGCTTGCTTGTATCTTTGTCTGTCTATCCATTTCTCTGACTATCTGTGCACATCTCTCTTTCTTTGTCTCTCGTCTTTTTTTGTCTTGTTATTGCCTCTCTGCTAATTTTTCCTTCTCTAAACCTTTTCCCTCTTGTTTCTATTTGTCCCGCTGCATTTGAACTGCTTGCCTCTGTCTATTGTTTCTCTGCCTCTGCCTTATTTGTCTCGCCTTTCTGTTTGTCGCACTGTCACCCTCATTAGGTCTTTCATTCTCTCTAACTTTGTCTTTTTGCCTTCCATCCTTGTCTATAACTGTTTTCCTCTTTCTGTTTCTGTCTTGCTCTCTTTTTCTCTGTGTCTCTTTCTGTATCCTTTACTCTTTCTATTTATCTTATGATCTCTGAGGCTTGGAATAATGCTATATTTGTGTTTTTCATATGCTTCTCTACCTCAAATATTAATTCTACTGTTATTTCTATGTAACTTTTTTGTATATTTTTTTGAGACATGTAGATGTTAAAGGCTCTGCATCAATTCCACTTACAAGGAAAAGCAAATCTCATATCTGCTTAAATCATCTTCTTCTTTCTGTCATTATGTGACCTTTCTGTCAGTCAGTCTCTACTCTGCTTTTTTCAGCGTGTTTAGTTCTATTTGTTTGATTTCTTCAGTGTCCCGTTTATTTTCTTTTTTCAGGTTTTCCATTTTGTGCCTCCCCCTCTATTATGGTCTGACTTTTCTCCCTGTTTCTCACTCTCTGTTTTCTTCCTTTGCTGCTTGATATTCTCTCTTTTTACGAATTCGTTTCCTAATGTTCCTCGATCTGTCAATGTCGACTTCGCTCTCTGTCTGTCGCTCATCCTCTATGTCGCTGTGTCTTTCACCTTCCATGCAAATTTGTTTCTGCGCCTGTCACCCTTCATCTGACGATTTCCCCCTGCTGTACAGAATGGTCAGGCTGCATAAACAGAGTTCTAAAGTAGGAATTTAGTGCAGAGGGGGAAATCGAGATTCTCTGTGTTTTTCCTTTTTGTTTTAGCTTCAGTAGTTGATGAATGCCCTCCTTTTGTCTCTCAATTAAGAGACTGTATCCTGCTCATACGCGACTTTATTAACTTAGTAACGAATTAAGTAATCAAATAAATAAATAGATCTGGTTAGGTGGATATACAGGGAAGTTGGCGCGCCATAACTGCAACATCTTGCCATTCCAGGCAATCATATGTGTGGTCACTGTCTGCAGCTCAAGCAGCTTCAACTCAGAGTTTTTGAACTTGAATCCTATTTGCAGAGATTACCAGGCAACACAGAGAGGGAGAAGCGACTGGACATTTTGTTCCAGGAGGCAGTCACACTCTTAGTTAAGGAGAAAAATAAGTTGGTAAACAGTCAGGGACAGAATTGTGTGACTACGCATCAAGCAGGTAAGGGGATCCAGGTTATAATGTTGGAGCAGCTTCAGCCGTTGACTTTGAAACACAGAAATAAGGTGCTTGCAACCAGTGCTGATGAGAGAAAGAAGTGCAGCGTGGATGAGAAAACTGACCATGGCATCATGGTATAGGACACAAGCTAAGTGTGGGGAATGGGAAGTAATATGGTATAAATAGAGGACGGTACAGTCAAGGTAATAGATATTGCTCTCTGCAGCTGCGACCAGGAGTTCTGAGAGATGGGTTTCCTGACTGTAGCCAGGGTTCAGCACATCTCTCCATGACCGGAAGCAAACTTGGAGAGGGTGTGGGAGAATCCAGTTGTCGTGATCCATGGAGGAACCAAAGACAGAGGGAGAACCAAGAACGATATTCTGCTGAGTTTAAGGAGTTAGGGTCCAAATTAAAGCACTGAACTTCAAGGTTGAGTAAGTGTGGATTGTTACCTAAGCCAGGTGCAGTGTTTCTATCTCAACGTTTCAAATGCTGTTTCCCTCTGCATGTGTTTCTCAATATCCCTTCCTCTGTGTTTCTGTCACACTCTTTCAGTTTATGTATCTCTCTACATATATTTCCCTCGTTACTCTGTTGCTCTCTGTGTATGTCACTTGCTCTTTTTCCCATTTTTCTGGATTTCGTTATTGGCCTTGCTCTGTTTCTCTTTCCATATTTCTTCATTTTACCCAGTATTTTTCTCCCTCTCTGTCTGTCATTCTGTGTCTCTACTTACGTGCATTGCACCTTTTCCAGAACAGGCCCATAGCAGCAGCAAAGCACTTGACATATGTCGAGCAGATGCTGTCTCGTTTGGTCAAATATTACCACCAACATTGATTAAAATAGCACATTCAATGGTGTTAAACTTCCAATGTCCTTCACGGGGACATTCTAAATCAAAGTTGCATAAGATGATACTGGGACAGATGGCCAAAAGCAGGGTTGCTGTAGTCTTATGGGAGGAAGGGACAATGAAAGGGTAGAGAGGAGGACAGAGGGAATTTCAGATCCTAGGGCGTTAGCAACTGAAGGGTCGTATGCCAATGGTAAAGTGAATAAAAATGGTGATTCTCAAGAAGCCAGATTTAGAGGACCATAGATGTATTGGAGGATTGTAGGGCTGGAGGGGCTGATAGAGGTAGAGAGGATTGATGCCATGGAGGGATTGGCAAAGAAGGATGAGACGATCAATAAAATATATCTGAATCTGTTTAAATTGTCATCAGGCTACAGTATAAATTGTACTTGCAGTACCTCAAGAAGTGTTGTGAATATAGTGCGAAATAGGAATTGATTTGGGTGTTTTTCACGCACCACATATTTCTATGATTTAATTAATTTCACAATTATCTTGAATGGGTGTCTCAATGCCCTCTTCAGCTCCTCCCTGAATTTACTCTGGGTGACAATGTAGATGCATGTGTTTGTGCAGCTGTTCAGCGTCTGAAGCATTCTAGTTGTGGATATTGTTATAAGAGCAGGGTTAATATTTGAGATAATATAAATTGTAGCAATTTGTCGATAGATGTAAAATATAACGCCAGGCATCCATAACAGTATAAAACTGCTGGATATGCCGAACAGTAAACTGATTGACTTCTTTCGGTTCTCTATCTCGGTATCCTTGTGATTCTCTTCGTTACCACTGCCTTGGAGTCCCCTACGGACTCTGCTGGCTTGTAAAATACGTCTAACAGAGAAGCAAAATCAGAAAGAATGGTACACACGGAGTTACAATGATCTGAAGAGACTCAAATGCTCTCCATGCAGCTAAACTAAGAAAGCTGGGTGTGCTGTAACAGTGCCAGGGAACATCATTGATTAGACGTGCAGGTTCAACAGTGAACCACCAACGCACACATCTAAAACAGCTCAGAACACTTATTGCTCCGATAACCACTGCCGCCATTTCTTCAGTGCAATATTTTGTTTTCATCTTCTGACAACAGATGGCCACAAATCGGTCAAAAGTAAAGGCGACTGTGAACCAGACTGAAACATCATTGGCTGCCAAACTCAGAATTATAATAAGACGGCATATGGGAGTAATGCTCAGGAATTAATTTGGGAAATAAACTGTGCCAATCCAACCCAATATTACATCCGCTGTGACAAACAGGAAATCTGCCATTGCCATGGCCAGCAGGTAGCGAGTGATACATTTGGAGAGACCACACTTTCCTCTAGACAGGATCAGAATTGTCACCAAGGTAACTGTAAGAGAGAAAAGGAAGCAGATAAATTACTGATCCAACCTGGAGCCAAAGCAGCATTAAATCTGGAAGCGGGGTGTAATGTATCATTTTCTGTTGCATCCAAAGGTGGAAAATTATTCATTGACATGGGCAGCATTTTCATAGAATCATTCAGCACGGTCAGTCAACTTATTGTGCCTATGTTGGCTCTGCAGAAGGGCTATCCAATCAGTCTCACGACCCTGCACGTTACCCACACTTCGGTATTTGATTTTATTTTTTTGCTTTTGAAAATTACTGTTGAATCTGTTTCCAGCACCTTTTGAAACAGGTCACAACAGCTCGCTGGGTAAAAAAAAGAAAGTCTTCTCACTTCTCCGCTGGGATCTTTTGCCAATGATTTTAAAATTCTGTTTTCTGATTACAATCGGACCATACCATCACTGAAAACAGCTTATTTCTAGATCTCTATCAAAACCATCCATTAAATCTCCTTTGGACTGCTCTAAGGAGAACAAGGGATATGAAAAGTTTTGCAAACCAGTCAACCAAACAGGTAGGAAGACAAAGAGAAATACAAAACTAAATTCCCAACTAATATAAAAAAAGAAAAAGTTAAATTTCCACAAACCAGAAAATAACAAACAAAAAGGATGGGATTGGCCACTAAGCAATGTTTATGGTAAGCCCACAGGTAACCGCAGCAAAATGGCAAAAATGTTATTCAACTACAACTACAGTATTTACTAGTGAGATTGCAACAGTGAGCATGACATTCAAAGTCATCAAAATAAAGTTATTTAGATAGCAAGTGGAAAGATAATTGACTTCGAATCAAACTGAGAGACGATGAAGCCTCTTGGCAAAATTTATTGTATCCTTGCATATGTAAATATGTTGGGGAAGAGGTATCAGAGTCATGTATATGTATGTAATCAAAAATTGAAATATTGCAGGAGGACTGACAGATAGAAAAGGAGGTCGAACAAGTCAGGAGAACTATAGACCAAATGGCTTAACGTCAGCAGTAGGAAGTATAATGGAATCCTTAGCCAGAGAAACATTAGAAAAAAATAGAAATGGAATATATTATAAATATTAGTCAGCACTTCTTTAAAATTCACTCTTCACCAACCGTCTTGAATTCTTTGCAGATTGAGTCCCTGAAAACAGAAGCACGACTTCAAACTTTGCAGATGGCATTGATTAAAGAGAATAGATAATGTAGAGGAGAACTGTGGCAAAATATAAGAACCCATTGATAAACATGCAGAATGGGTATGTCACCAGGAACTGAAATTCACTGCAGATAGATTTGTTTCATTTGGTGCAATGAATAATGAGTCCACATACTGCTTCGATAATATGTGCCTAAATGGTATGGAGGAGCAAAAGGATCTGGGGATACAGATATAGAAATCAGTAAAAGTAATGGCATCGGTGAATGAGATCATCAGAATACATACACAGCATTGATTCATTTCCAGTGCTATACAACACTTGGAATAATATGAAAATTTGTGGTCTCCACGTTATACAATATCATAGAATCACTGGAGAATGTGTAGAAAAGACTTTTTGGGTGATAACAAAACTCACGATTTCCACCATCTAGGACAGGTTGAGCAGGCTGGGATTTTTTTTTTTTAGATTTAGAGATACAGCACTGAAACAGGCCCTTCGGCCCACTGAGTCTGTGCCGACCATTAACCACCCATCTACACTAATCCTGCACGAATCCCATATTCCGACCACATCATCACCTGTCCCGATATTCCCCTATCACCACTAGTGGCAATTTATAATGGCCAATTCACCTATCAAAAAGTCTTTTGGCTGTGGGAGGAAACCGGAGCACCCGGAGGAAACTTGCAAACTCCAGACAGGCAGCAACCAGATTTGAAACCGGGTTGCTGGAGCTGTAAAGCTGCGGTGCTAACGACTGCGCCACTGTGCCATCCCACCACTGCGCCACTGTGCTGTCCCTTTTCTCTAGTAAAGAGAAGAACGAAGGGTGATCTGGCATGCATCTTCAAGATTATGGAGGGGTTCATATGGTAGAAATAGAGAAGTAGTTTCCACCTGCAGGAAATACCAAAACTAGGGCTCCTAAATATTCCAAAACCAATCACTCAAAAATCTAACTGTAAATGTGGAAAACATATTTACTCAGAGATTGGCGAGAATAGGGACCTCATCAACACAATGAGTAATTGAGGCGACGAGCAATAATACCTTTAGAATTAGAATTAGAAGATATAGAATTAGAACATTACAGCGCAGTCCAGGCCCTTCGGCCCTCGATGTTGCGCCGACCTGTGAAACCATCTGACCTACACTATTCCATTTTCATCCATATGTCTATCCAATGACCACTTAAATGCCCTTAAAGTTGGCGAGTCGACTACTGCTGCAGGCAGGGAGTTCTACGCCCCTACTACTCACTGAGTAAAGAAACTACCTCTAACATCTGTCCTATATCTATCACCCCTCAACTTAAAGCTATGTCCCCTCGTGTTTGCCATCACCATCCGAGGAAAAGGAATCTCACTATCCACCCTATCTAACCCTCTGATTATCTTATATGTCTCTATTAAGTCACCTCTCCTCCTCCTTCTCTCTAACGAAAACAACCTCAGGTCCCTCAGCCTTTCCTCGTAAGACCTTCCCTCCATACCAGGCAACATCCTAGTAAATCTCCTCTGCACCCTTTCCAAAGCTTCCACATCCTTCCTATAATGCGGTGACCAGAACTGCAAGCAATGCTCCAGGTGCGGCCTCACCAGAGTTTTGTACAGCTGCAGCATGACCTCGTGGCTCCGAGCAGCTACTGCGTGTCCTTGATAAGTATATACCTGTGAGGCAGGGAGGAAGTTGTCGAGCGAGGGAGCCGTGGTTTACTAAAGAAGTTGAAGCGCTTGTCAAGAGGAAGAAGAAGGCTTATGTTAGGATGAGACGTGAAAGCTCAGTTCGGGCGCTTGAGAGTTACAAGCCAGCCAGGAAGGATCTAAAGGGAGAGCTAAGAAGAGCAAGGAGAGGACACGAGAAGTCATTGGCGGATAGGATCAGGGAAAGCCCTAAGGCTTTCTATAGGTATATCAGGAATAAAAGAATGACTAGAGTTAGATTAGGGCCAATCAAGGAAAGTAGTGGGAAGTTGTGTGTGGAATCAGAGGAGATAGGGGAAGCGTTAAATGAATATTTTGCGTCAGTATTTACAGTAGAGAAAGACAATGTTGTCGGGGAAAATACTGAGATTCAGGCTACTAGGCTAGATGGGATTGAGGTTCACAAGGAGGAGGTGTTATCAATTTTGGAAAATGTGAAAATAGATAAGTCCCCTGGGCCAGATGGGATTCATCGTAGGATTCTCTGGGAAGCCAGGGAGGAGATTGCAGAGCCTTTGTCCTTGATCTTTATGTCGTCATTGTCGACAGGAATAGTGCCTGAAGACTGGAGGATATCAAATGTTGTCCCCTTGTTCAAGAAGGGGAGTAGACAGCCCTGGTAATTATAGACCTGTGAGCCTTACTTCGGTTGTGGGTATAATGTTGGAAAAGGTTATAAGAGACAGGATTTATAATCACCTTGAAAAGAATAAGTTCATTCGCGATAGTCAGCACGGTTTTGTGACGGTTAGGTCGTGCCTCACAAACCTTACTGAGTTTTTCGAGAAGGTGATCAAACAGGTGGATGAGGGTAAAGCAGTGGATGTGGTGTATATGGATTTCAGTAAGGCGTTTGAGAAGGTTCCCCACGGTAGGCTATTACAGAAAATACGGAAGTATGGGGTTGATGGTGATTTAGAGCTCTGGATCAGAAATTGGCTAGCTGAAAGAAGACAGAGGGTGGTGGTTGATGGCAAATGTTCATCCTGGAGTTTAGTTACTAGTGGTGTACCGCAAGGATCTGTTTTGGGGCCACTGCTGTTTGTCATTTTTATAAATGACCTGGAAGAGGGTGTAGAAGGGTGGGTAGCAAATTTGCGGATGACACTAAGGTCGGTGGAGTTGTGGATAGTGCCGAAGGATGTTGTGGGGTACAGAGGGACATAGATAGGCTGCAGAGCTGGGCTGAGAGATGGCAAATGGAGTTTAATGCGGAAATGTGCGAGGTGATTCACTTTGGAAGGAGTAACAGGAATGCAGAGTACTGGGCTAATGGGAAGATTCTTGGTCGTGCAGATGAACAGAGAGATCTTGGTGTCCAGGTACATAAATCCCTGAAGGGTGCTACCCAGGTTAATAGGGCTGTTAAGAAGGCATATGGTGTGGTAGCTTTTATTAGTAGGGGGATCGAGTTTCGGAGCCACGAGGTCATGCTGCAGCTGCACAGTGAGCGTCTTTTTACTCGGATGGTGATGGGAAACACGAGGGGACATAGCTTTAAGTTGAGGGGTGATAGATATAGGACAGATGTCAGAGGTAGTTTCTTCACTCAAAGAGTAGTAGGGGCGTGGAACGCCCTGCCTGCAGCAGTAGTAGTTTCGCCAACTTTAAGGGCATTTCAGTGATGATTGGATAGAAATATGGGATTTATGTACCTGGACACCAAGATCTCTCTGTTCATCTACACTACCAAGAATCTTCCCATTAGCCCAGTACTCTGCATTCCTGTTACTCCTTCCAAAGTGAATCACCTCGCACTTTTCCGCATTAAACTCCATTTGCCATCTCTCAGCCCAGCTCTGCAGCCTATCTATGTCCCTCTGTACCCCACAACATCCTTCGGCACTATCCACAACTCCACCGACCTTAGTGTCATCCGCAAATTTACTAACCCACCCTTCTACACTCTCTTCCAGGTCATTTATAAAAATGACAAACAGCAGTGGCCCCAAAACAGATCCTTGCGGTACACCACTAGTAACTAAACTCCAGGATGAACATTTGCCATCAACCACCACCCTCTGTCTTCTTTCAGCTAGCCAATTTCTGTTCCAAAGCTCTAAATCACCTTCAACCCCATACTTCCGTATTTTGTGCAATAGCCTACCGTGGGGAACCTTATCAAACGCCTTACTGAAATCCATATACACCACATCCACTGCTTTACCCTCATCCACCTGTTTGGTCACCTTCTCGAAAAACTCAATAAGGTTTGTGAGGCACGACCTACCCGTCACAAAACCGTGCTGACTATCTCTAATGAACTTATTCTTTTCAAGATGATTATACATCCAGTCTCTTATAACCTTTTCCAACATTTTACCCACAACCGAAGTAAGGCTCACAGGTCTATAATTACCAGGGCTGTCTCTACTCCCCTTCTTGAACAAGGGGACAACATTTGTTATCCTCCAGTCTTCAGGCACTATTCCTGTCGACAATGACGATATAATCTAATTGCGCATATGAGGGAGAAAGGAATTTAAGGATATATTTATGGGGGTAGATGAAGAAAGATGGAAGGAGTTTCGTGTAGATGATAAATGCTGGCATGCGTTCGTGGACGCAATTGTTTCAGTGCTGTAACTATAATATAATGCTAGGTAGACCAAGGTTTTATAGACTCAGCAGATAACTGAAACTCAACATTGCTGGTACTATTTTGTAAATCTATTCTGCAACTTCTCCAAAACATAGAACATGGAACATAGAACAGTACAGCACAGTTCAGGTCCTTCGGCCCACAATGTTGTGCCAAACTCTTAACCTACTCTAAGATCAAACTAACTACCTACCCTTCATTCTACTATCATCCATGTACCTATCCAAGAGTCGCTTAAATGTCCCTAATGTATATGCTTCTACTACCACGGCTGGCAGCGCATTCCACGCACCCACTACTCTCTGTGTCAAGAACCTACCTCTGACATCTCCCAGAAACCTTCCTCCAATCACCTTAAAATTATGCCCCCTGGTGATAGCCCTTTCCACCCTGGGAAAAGGTCTCTGGCTGTCCACTCTAACTATGCCTCTCATCATCTTGTACCCCATATCAAGTCACCTCTCATCCTTCTTCGCTCCACTGAGAAAAGCCCTAGCTCCCTCAATCTTTCTTCGTAAGACATGCCCTCCAGTCCAGGCAGCATCCTGGTAAATCTCCTCTGCAACCTCTCTAAAGCTTCCACATCCTTCCTACAATGAGGCGACCAGAACTGAACACAATATTCCAAATGTGGTCTACCCAGGGCCTTATAGAGCTGCATCATAACCTCGCAGCTCTTAAACTCAATCCCCCTGCTAATGAAAGCCAACACACCATACGCCTTCTTAACAACCCTATCAACTTGGGTGGCAACTTCGAGCGATCTATGGACATGGACCCCAAGATCCCTCTGTTCCTCCACACTGCCAAGAATCCTGTCTTTAAGCCTGTATTCTGCATTTAAATTCGACCTTGCAAAATGAATCACTTCACACTTTTCCAGGTTGAACTCCATCTGCCACTTCTCAGCCCAGCACTGCATCCTGTCAATGTCCCGTTGCAACCTACTACAGCCTTCCACACTATCCACAACTCCAACAACCTTCGGGTCATCGGCAAACTTGCCAACCCAGCCTTCCACTTCCTCATTCAAGTCATTTATAAAAATCACAAGAGCAGAGGTCCCAGAACAGATCCCTGCAGAACGCCACCGGTCACTGAGCTCCATGCTGAATACCTTTCATCTACTACCATCCTCTCTCTTCTCTGGGTCAGCCAATTTTGTATCTAGACAGCCAACTTTCCCTGTATCCCATGCCTCCTCACTTTCTGAATGAGCCTACCCTGGGGAACCTTATCAAACGCCTTGCTAAAATCCATATGCACCACATCCACTGCTCTTCCTTTATCAATGTGCTTTGTCACATCTTCAAAGAATTTAATAAGGCTTGTGTGGCGTGACCTGCCCCTCACAAAGCCATGCTGTCTGTCTCTAATCAAACCATGCATTTCCAAATAATCATAAATCCTTTCTCTCAGAATCCTCTCCAATAATTTGCCCACTACCGACGTAAGACTGACTGGTCTATAATTCCCAGGGTTATCCCTATTCGCTTTCTTGAACAAGGGAACAACATTCGCCACCCTCATATCATTCGGTACTACTCCAGTGGACAGTGAGGATGCAAAGATCATCGCCAAAGGGGCAGCAATCTCTTCCCTCGCTTCCCTTAATATCCTTGGGTATATCCTGTCTGGCCCCGGGGACCTATCAGTCCTCATCATTCAAAATTTCCAGCACATTCTCCCACTTAACCTCAACCTCTTCGAGCATATCAGCCTGTTCCACGCTGTCCTCACAAATGACCAGGTTCCTCTCACTAGTGAATACTGAAGCAAAGTATTCATTTAGGACCTCCCCTACCTCCTCCGACTCCAGGCACAGGTTCCCTCCACTATCCCTGATCGGCCCTACCCTCACACTGGCCATCCTCTTGTTCCTCACATAAGTGTAGAACGCCTTGGGATTTTCCTTAATCCTACCCGCCAATACTTTTTCATGTCCCCTTCTTGCTCTTTAAGTCCATTCTTCAGTTCCTTCCTGGCTACCTTGTAGCCCTCTAGAGCCCTGTCTGATCCTTGCTTCCTCAACCTTCAGTAAGGTTCGTTCTTCCTCTTGACTAGCTGTTCCACATCTCTTGTCATCCAAGGTTCCTTCACCCTACCATCCCTACCTTGCCTCATCGGGACAAACCTATCCAGCAGTCGCAGCAAGAGCTCCCGAAACAGCCTCCACATTTCTGTCGTGCATTTCACTGAGAACATCTGTTCCCAGTTTTTGATCCCCAGTTCCTGCCTAATAGCATTGTAATTCCCCCTCCCCCAATTAAATATTTTCGCATCCCGTCTGCTCCTGTCCCTCTCCATGACTATACTAAAGGTCATGGAGTTGTGGTCACTATCACCGAAATGCTCTCCCACCGAGAGATCTGCCACCTGGCCTGGTTCGTTGCCAAGCACCAAGTCCAATATAGCCTCCCCTCTAGTCGGCCTATCTACATATTGAGTCAGGAAACCTTCCTGGATGCACCTAACAAAAACTGCTCCATCCAAACTATTTGCACTAAGGAGGTTCCTATCAATATTAGGGAAGTAGAAGTTTTCCATGACAACAACCCTATTACTTCTGCACCGTTCCAAAATCTGCCTCCCAATCTGTTCCTCCATGTCTCTGTTGCTATTGGGGGGTCTATAGAAAACTCCCAACAAAGCGACTGCTCATTTCCTGTTTCTGACTTCCACCCATAATGACTCAGTAGACAAACCCTCCTCGAAGACCTCCCTTTCTGCAGCTGTGATAACTTCCCTGATTAGCAATACCACACCCCCGCCTCTTTTACCTCCCTCCCTATTCCTTTTGAAACATCGAAACCCCGGAACATCCAACATCCATTCCTGCCCCTGTGATATCCATGTCTCCGTAATGGCCACAACATCGTAGCTCCAAGTATTGATGCATGCTCTAAGTTCATCACCCTCATTTCTGACACTCCTTGCGTTAATATAGACACACTTCAACCCATCATACTGGCTGCAACTTTGTCGTGTCAATTGTCTAACCTTCTTCACAGACTCTCTGCACTCGGTATCTGCCTGTTCAACAGCTACCCCATCCACTGATCCGTAGCTCCAGTTCCCATCCCCCTGCTAAACTAGTTTGAAGCCTCCCGAAGAGCTCTGGCAAACCTCCCGCCCAGGATATTGGTGCCCCTCCAGTTCAGATGCAATCCGTCCTTCTTGTGCAGGTCCCAACTTCCCCAGAAGGTATCCCAATGATCCACATATCTGAATCCCTCCCTCCTACACCAGTTCTGTAGCCACGTGTTCAGATGCACTCGCTCCCTGTTTCTAGCCTCACTAGCACGTGGCACCGGTAACAATCCCGATATTACTACTCTGCTCGTCCTGCCTTTCAGCTTCCAACCTAACTCCCTATATTCGCTTTTCAGGGCCTCATCCCTTTTCCTAGCTATGTCATTGGTCCCGAGATGTACCACGACCTCTTGCTGCTCCCCCTCCCGCTTAAGAATCCTGTAGACTCTATCCGAGACATCCCTGACCCTGGCACCCGGGAGACAACATACCATCCGGGAGTCTCGTTCGCGACCACAGAATCTCGTGTCTGTTCCTCTAACCATTGAATCTTCTCTCACTATCGCTCTCCTATTCTGCCCACTTCCCTTCTGAGCCACTGACCCAGGCTCAGTGCCAGAGACCTGGCCACTGTGGCTTTCCTCTGGTAGGTCGTCTCCCCCAACTGTATCCAAAATGGTATACGTATTATTGAGGGGAACGGCCACAGGTGATCCCTGCACTGTGCGCCAATTCCCTTTCTCTCCCCTGACGGTCACCCAGCCATCTTTATCCTGTAAAATAGGTGTCAGTACTTCCCTATAACTGCTCGCTATCACCCCCTCAGCATCCTGAATGATCCGAAGTTCATCCAGCTCCAGCTCCAGTTCCCTAAAGCGGTCTGTGAGGAGCTGGAGTTGGGTGCACTTCTCACAGGTGAAGTCAGCAGGGACACAAGTGGTGACCCTCACCTCCCACATCCTGCAAGAGGAGCATGCAACTGCCCTAGCTTCCATCCCCTCCGCACTAAATTGACAACAGATATTTTAAAAAAAGGAAAGCCCTCCACACAAGAGTCCTTTTTTGTTGGTTAGAGGAGGAGGATGGTTGGGAGACACAACATGTGCAGTGTTCCGGGTTTAGCCACTGCCCGAATATATAGGTTTACTTACCCAGCAGTCCCCGTGTCCGCCGAAACAAAAGGTAAGTTAATTTAA
This sequence comes from Heterodontus francisci, assembly GCF_036365525.1. Classification (NCBI taxonomy): domain Eukaryota; kingdom Metazoa; phylum Chordata; class Chondrichthyes; order Heterodontiformes; family Heterodontidae; genus Heterodontus; species Heterodontus francisci. Next base: position 17,113,878 of record NC_090409.1, on the reverse strand, counting down.
ACTGAAACTCATCTTCCCAGCTGCTACCACGCTCGCACTACCGCTGCTTCAAACAAAAGCTGCCGAAACAAAATATAAGTTAACGTGACATACTCTCTAATGTATGGTTGAAAATTGAAAGGAATACTTTGGCTGAGGTGTTTCAGAAACATTCACCATGCATTCCTCAATGTTGTCTCTGTTTATGAATCACATATGCTTTTTAGCAGCTCTTTCAACTTGTTCTGCAATATTCAAAGATTTGAAAGTGTTAACCCTTTGGGCTGTCTAGTGCCTGCACACCACTTTAAACTGTACAATTTAGTTTATTTTGCTCCTCTTCATGTTTGCTTCTAAAATGTATGACTTCAAAATTCTCTGCATTATATTATATTTGCCATGTATCTGCCGCTTTCATCTGCATTTCTCTGTTCTCTTGGAGCTTGTTACTCTCTTTCTCAATGCTTAAAACATTTCCAAGCTTTATGTCATCTGAAACGTTTTAATGTAGGCTCCCATACAGAATTAAGATCATTAATATACATTAAGAAAATCAGTGTTCCTCATACTGAACTATGCAGGACACCAATGCACACTCCCCTCCATTCCAGAAAACAGCCATTCACGACTACTCCCTGATTTTTGCCTCTTTGTCAATGCTGTATCCACGTTGACAATGAAACTTATATGCACAAATGTTTAACCATAAGTATCAATAATAATTGTTGAAATCAATAGAGCAGCTGTAAAAAAATGGTCAACGGATCCCCTGAAAATGCCAATAAGGGTGCAGAAGGAGATTTTCAGAGCAAAGTATCTGCGGATTAAAGCTGGACTTGGGTCTCAGAAGATGGGGAAAAGACCACAGGCTAAGACAGTAACAGCATAGGGGCAGGTGCCATTTTCTGCTGTTGTGGGTTGAGAGAGCCGTCAGGATTGTCCCAAAATGAGGAAGGACGAGAGAAATGGTGATGAGTTTCCAATTTTGGATTGGAGTGCCGAGGAACTGGGAGGCTGAGCCAGTGAGTGGGAGTGGGATGTTCAGCAATGCACCGGGCCACATCCTAATACTCAGAATCAGCATATTCAGTGGTGAAGTGTCTGTGGAACATTTTAATGTTTCTGCAGACGTTCCAATTCTTCACCTGTTCACCTGCACAGTTACTTCATCGGGTCTGATAATTGCTCTTCCCCAGAACAGATACTCAACACAGAAGATAATCCAGCATGAAGGCTTGAATGAAAAATGATCAATAAAGAAGTAATACAGTTGCCACTAGACCAAACATCTGAAAACTAAGTCCATACTATGATTAAAATACATTCAGAACAAAAAATAATTCAACAGCACTGCCAGGATTTGATATAACTGAGATTCCTTTTGCTGTAATGTTAACGTGTAGCATTAGATGGCAGGACTCTTCAATTATTAAAATGCTAAATGACTGCGACAATTATTAATCCCAGATCAATAGGATGACTCATGATTCCAACAAATACAAAGCAAATGGATGCAACATAATATCAACATATTTCAATCTGTCTAGCATAAATCAACAATTAATCATCAGTGAAGTGGGAAGGAGATGTGAAAGATTCAGCAGCAAATTTAGTTCTGTAGCCAGACCTCTGAAATGGAGTCAGAAATTCACACAATGTAGTACTAAATCTTAACATTAATAACTTAGGGAAGGAAGATGCTGTGCTTCCTTTTAGTAACTGAGACTGTATGCTGTCCCAATATCAATCACAGAAAACACACGTTTTGAACAATATTCCAGGACAGATTTATTTCACAGCGAGAAAATGTTAAGCGCTCTTGATGGTCTATTACCACCTCTAGCCCAGTCACCTGATTCCAATATGTTCAGTCCAGAGAATAATCAAGGAACAATGGTAGAGCTAGAGAAAAAAAAGATAATTATCAATTTAATCTTGCCAACGGAAAAGCAAAAGTGCAAATACTTGCGATATTCCTTTGTTGAACTGATGGAACAAAACAGATGGATGTACAAATTAAGCACAGAGAAATAATTTGCCAAGTACACCAGCACAATTAACATTGATTCACGCCATTAACATCTGGAGAAATTGGCTTACCAAGAACCCCAACAGCTGCAAGAAAAGGATAGTAAATGCGTTCTATCTGAAAGATTACTGGATATCCCATCTCAGTGAGCAGCAGTGACTTCTGTTGGTCTGCAAATGACAGCTGCACCAAGCACTCTGAGCTGAAATATATAAATGAGCTCTGATTTATACAGAGCATAAGTCTCCACTGATACAGTTATACCCCTGATCATTGCTATTAGGTACAGGCAGTTGAACAAATACATTGCATTAGTAGTTTTGATACCGATGTAAATAATGTGGTGAAAAACTCACAATCATCTCAGAGTCCAGTACATTCTCTGACTCATAACAATCTCGGGGATCATGTACTCACAATACTAATCCAACTATAATGAGCTATTTCTGTTCCAATTGCAGTTTTTGTTATGTAATTGCACCAGCTATGTTCACTCCTGCTGATTCATTTATAAATGTTACAAATTTCTCCACAGTGTAGGCTGAATCCAGGGATACAAGCAGACCATTTTCTCTCTGCGCCCTGGAGTTTCCCACTTAAGATATGAAGTGTGATTCTCTGACATGAGAACAGTTAAAGACCACGTTCAGGATTGCAACATTGAAATTATTGTGAGTGATATTAGCGGACAGTACTGAACGTCCTCCATTGACATTCTTGTCTGTGTTATATTAATGGAGGTGATTACCCGTTTATTTTACATGGATTAATGACTCCAGTGATACTGCCAATCTGTAAATCATGCATTCATTCCTCCAGTTCACTCCTGACCGACCACCTAAATGTCATTTTAACTTCACCCTGACTGAGTCGCATTGTCACTCATCCCTCCAACGCTTCATATCTGAAATTCTCAACCTTGCGATTAAATCCCTCCATGGCTTCACCTCTTCCAATCTATACCTTCTCCTCCAAGCCTTATTCAAACCCATCCCTACACCTCTGACATTGCTTCAATTCAGCCCTCTTTTAGTTCTATTATTACCAAGCTGATTGTAGCCAGACCATCTCCATCAATGGTCTCTCTTCTCAAATCAGCCCCATTAAAGCCGTGGTCCCTGAATTTTCCATTCTTGTCCCCTGCTTTTCCTCATCTACACAATCACCTTTGAATTGAAGGCCACACTGTTATGCCACAACTTTGTGAATGAGCAGCAACAAAATGACTGTGACAGCTTTCGGATGACTAAAACAACCTAACTGCTTCACTAATATCCTTCAGAAATGGAGTTTTCCTCCGGCTGATTCTGGATTAAATGTGATTCCCACCACATGTGACACTGTCTTGGGTGCAGCACAAACCGATTTGTAGCACTTCTACAGCTCATTCTGCACCCAGCATGACTTCATTGCTTGAAGTCAGTAAAAGGTAAAATATGCGGCTGATATGCTATCATCTATTTTTCTTGTCTGCGCAAGATTAATTTCACTCTCCGGGCCGTCATGTTAGGTCAGCATCAAACACAAAATCCTTGGCCGAAAATCTAGTAATTTGTTGATCATACAAGTGGGTTAAATACTCAAAAGTTCAAAATACAAATCCACAAGGACAGGTAGTGACAAGAGTTGTCATAAATCAAGCCATTAACAGTCTGATACCAGTAGAGAAAAGCATGGCCATTGCATCTGCTGCATTCGCACCATAGCCTAGCAGGGCATTGCTGGATCCTGCCACCCTCACTAAATCCAGCCTATATGTACTTTTACAACAACAAGTATGGGTGGGCAACAGATATGTTCCAACATTGCCCATATTCGACGAACTTCTAAAGCTCAAATGTAGACGTGTAAAATAGAGGACTTCCCATCAAGTCTCCTCTTCTCAATGACAATGTGAGGGAGAAAACAGCTGCCTTCCAGTTAAGACTCTAATCTTGTCTTCAGTGAAAAGATTAAGAATGCTGTTGCTATATTCTGTTTCCTAACCATTTCCTCCACGTTCACAATCCGAGAGAAGTATGTATAGGAGACAAAATTGGCAATGAGTGTGGCTTTTGGGAAATGTTTCAAGTCTGAGGTGGACTGATTGTACTGGCTGTTGAGTATATAAAAGTAAATATTTCGGCACCTACATGGGAACAGGAAACTGGAGACTCTGAACCCAAAGCATTTGCTGCTGCTGAATATTGGGACAATTTAAATATTCCATCATAATAATTTTGCAAGATGCTCTTGTCGCTATCAAATTTTTCCAGTCATATTGTTTGGAAAGATCAAAAGAGAGAGGAAGTGAATCTTGGTGAACTGAAGCTGACACTGAATATCCTAAACGCACACATTCGCTGAGGGAAAATCCAACCGATACATTGTTTAAGCACAGCTCAAGATGCTTTCTTCTACCCACCTTTTCAAAGACCCGCCATTTCTCTGAGTGATGGGATTTCAAAAGGTGCGGCATAATTTGTCATATAATAGATTTGCTGGAAAAGTTGAAGACCATGAAATAAAATGGAGAGTGACAGAATGGCTATGGAGTTGGCTGAGTGACAGGAGACATGGAGTAGTGGTGAAGCATTGTTTTATTTCGCATAGTCTGGATACCAAGGGGCGAGTATTAGGACAACTGATTTTCTATATACTTGGGTGTGACACAAACGTTCCAAGTATTGTTAACTGTGAAACTGATGCTGTTGAACATCAAGAGCACATAAACAGTGGAAATAACTGACACGTGCCAGATGAAATTTAATACAGAGAAGTGTGAAGTAATACATTTTGGTAGGAGGAACGAGGAGAGGCAATATAAAATAAAGGGTGCAATTCTAAAGGCGGCACAGTAATAGTGAGACTTCGGGGGAGATGTGCACAAATGTTTGAAGATGGTGGGGCAGCTTGGCAATGTTATTTAAAAGGCATGCACAACATTGGGCTTCATAAATGGAGACGTAGAGTACAAAAGCAAGGAGGTTATGATGAAACTTGATGAAACACTGGTTCGACTTCAACTGGACTATTAAGTACATTTGTCGGGAAGTACGTTAGGAAGGATATGAATCTTTAGAGACAGTGCAGAAAATATTTACGAGAATCGTTCCAGGAGTAAGGAACTTCAGAAACCTGGATGGTATAGAAAAGCTGGTGCTGTTCTCCAAGGAGAAGAGAAGGTTCAATGGACATTTGATAAAGGTGTTTAACATAAAGTAAAATAAAATATGAAATAATGAGGGGTCAAGACAGAGCATATACTGGATAAACTGTTCCTATTGACAGACGGGTCGAGAACTAGAGAATATAGATTTAAGGAGATTGACAAAAAAAAAATCAAAGGTGAAATGAGGAGAAACGTTTTTACAGTGAGTGGTGCACATCTGGAATGCACTGTCTGAGAGTGCAGTAACTTTCTAAAGAAAATTTAATAAGTAGCTGAAGAGAAATAAAACGCAGGCTATGGAGAAAAGGTGTAGGAGTGGGACCAACTAAATTGTTCTTTCAATGAGTCGACATGGGTTCGACGGGCTGAATGAACACCTTCTGTGCTGTAACTATTTGATGATTCTATGGTCTGGAATATGCCTATCTGGATGGACTGCAAGATTGTTGTTGCTAGTGCCATGCCTAAATGGAGATTATTTTGAACAGAGCATTCCACAAGGAGGCTGCATTAAAGTGAGGCATGGATAGTTTGCACAAGAAACATTAGACTGCTTGAAAGATCAAAATGAAAATGCAGTGAATCCTGATAAGATGAACCTGAGAGCAAACATTATGAATACACAGCGTCACTGAGGGGCAGTAGGCAATTAACTTGTAAATGGAGGTGGTGTCTCGAAGAGAAACAGAGCAGAGACACATTGGGCGAGAGGAGTTTAAATAGAGAATGGGAACCACCAGCAGAGATACAGCAGCAGAGACAAGTCGGGAGAGAGCAGTTGAAATAGAGAACGGGAACCACCGGCAGAGACACAACAGCGGTGACAAGTTGGGAGAGAGGACTTCAAATAGACAGCAGGAACTGCCGGCAGAGACACAGCAGCAGAGACAAGTCTCTATATTTCCAACAGCTCAGCACACGATCGGAAAGAAAAATCGAAGTGTGACATCACTGGGAAGCAGGTAGGTGATTGGCTGGGTGAGACTTCGGAGCTACAGACCACGAAAGAGGAGAGAGAGAGCGGCGAGACACGTGGGTATTCTCTTATTTTCTTTTCATTTTTTCTGTTGACTTTTTTGTTCTCTAACATTTAAGTCTATCTACTAAGTAGAAAATAAAATACCAGTAGTCGATAAGTGTTTACACAATTGAACGTTTTAGTTATAAACTTTTTATTGTTTTATTTAGCATACGAATTAAATGCAGTAAATGGAAAATTCGGCGCATGGCAGGGCTGCTCACACCGGTCGAATGTACCTCCTGTACTATGTGGGAGCTCCGGGATGCCTCCCATATCCTGGAGAACCACCTGTGCAGGAAGCGTCGTCAACTGGAATGCATGACCACCGGTTTCTGAACGTGGCAGGATGGGTAGATAGAGTGGTGAAGAAGGCATATAGAATGCTTTCCTTCATTGGCTAAGGATGTGATGCTGGGACTGTATAAAACTTTGGTTAGGCCACAGCTGGAGTATTGTGTACAGTTCTGATCGCCATGTTACAGAAAGGAGATAATTGTTCTGGAAAGAGTACAGAGGAGATTTACAAGAATGTTGCCAGGACTTATAAGTTGCAGCTATGAGGAGTAGGATAGGATAGGGTTGTTTCCCTGGAACTGAGGAGGCTGAGGGGAGACTTAATTGAAGTATACAACATTATGACGGACCTGGATAGAGTGGAGAGGAAGATCCTGTTTCCCCTGGCGGGGCCATAGATTTAATATGATTGGCAGAGGAATAGAGGGGACAGGAGGAAAAAGTTTTCACCAACAGGGTGGTGGGTTTCTGGAATTCACTGCCAGGAATGGTGATGGAGGCAGAAAGCCTTAATTATTTTAAAAGGTGCCTGGACATGTACCGGAACTGCTGTAACCTGTGGGCTAATGGGCCAGGTACTGGAAGGTAGGATTAGATAGGGTGGCTAGTTTTGTTTTCGACTGGCACGGACATGATGGTCTGAATGGTCTCCTTCTGTGCTGTAATTGTTCAATGGTTCTATGGTCCAATTGCAGCAGCATGAGGTTCGGATTTTGCAACTTGAGTGGCAGCTGGCGACACTGCGGTGCATTCATGAGGATGAGAGCTACGTGGAAAGCATGTTTATAGATGTGGTCACCTCGCATCTTAAGAGCATGCAGAAAGTCAGTGAATGGGTGACCGCCAGGCAGTCAAAAAGAAACAGGCAGGTAGTGCAGGCGACCCCTGAGTGCATCTCACTCTCCAACAGGTGTTCAATTCTTAATACTAATGAGAGTGATGCTTGACCAGAGCCAAGTCCATGGCACAACGGGTGGCTTAGCTATAGAGTTGGGTACAGGGCAGACTGGAAGAGCCATAGGTGATTCAATAATCAGGGAACAGAAAGGCATTTCTGTGGCCGCAGACGTGAATCCAGGATGATGTGTTGCCTCCCTGGTGCCGGGGCCAAGATTTTCTTTGAGTAGCTGCAGACCACCCTGAAAGGGGAGGGTGAACAGCCAGCAGTCGTGGTCTACAGTGGAACCAATGACATAGTTAGAAAGAGGGATCTGGTCCAGCAGTCAGAATGTAAGGAGCTAGGTAAGTAGGACCAAGTAGGACCTCAAATGTAGCAACTTGCAGATTACTTCCACGGCCACTTGCAGGTTGGTTCAGTAATGGAAGAATAAGACAGATGAATGTGCAGCTGGAAAGATGATGCAGGAGGGAGGGCGTTAGATTCCTGGAACATTGGGATCAGCTCCGGTGGAGATGGGACCTCTACGGGCCAGATGGATGGCACCTGAACAGAGCTGGGAATGAGTTCTTTGCGGGATGTTTTGGAAGTGCTCTTGAGGAGGGTTTAAACTAGTTCGGCAGGGGTATGGGGACCTGAGGATAGGCTCAATTGGGACAAAATCAGAAATTCAAATGGAAGGCAGAAAATTAATGGATGAGTCTAGAAGACAGAGAAACAAAATCTAGAAAAGAGAAAATAAATGTTTGGCAATGCTCAAACGTATCTATTTCAATGCAAGGAGTATAGCAAATAAAGCAGATGAGCTGAGGGCACAGAGAGACACGTGGCAGTATGATATCATAGCTATTACAGAAACATGGCTAAGGAGCGACGGGAATGGCAGCTCAACATTCCTGGTTCCAGAGTTTTCAGACGCGATAGGGAGGGCGATGTGAAAGGAGGAGGAGTGGCCATTTTGGTCAAAGAAACTATTACAGCTGTGGGAAAGGATGATGTAAGCACATAGGAAATAGGAGCATCAGTAGGCCTCAAGCTGATCTGCCCCATTCAGCAACTCCTCTTTCGTGCCAGCTCCTTACAGCTCTCAACTCCCCGATATTTCAAAAATGTATTTGGAACATATGTCAGAAGGATCATCAAATGAGGCCATATGAATTGAGCTAAGGAATAGAAAAGGGGCAATCGCACTGCTGGGAGTGTAATTTGGAAGCCCAAATAGTCAAAGGGAGAAAGATGGGCAAATATGAAAGCAAATCTCTGCTAGGTGCAAGAACAGTAGGGTAGTATAGGTAGGGCCCTTAACCCACCCCAATATTGACAGGGATAGTTTTAGTGTGAAAGAAATTGAGGGAGAAGAATTCTTGAGGTACATTCAGGAGAACATTTTTGACCAGTATGTGGCAAGTCCAACATGAGTGGGTGCAGTTTTAGATTTACTTTTAGGAAATGAAGATGGACAAGTGTAAGGAGTGGCAGTGGGAGAGCATTTTGGTGGTAGTGATCATAATTCAGTCAGTTTTAACATAATTATTTAAAAGGACAGAGATAGAACAGGAGTTAGAGTTTTGAATTGTGGCAAGGGCCATTGTGATTTAGCAGTGATTTAGTGAATAAAAGCAAAATACTGCAGATGCTGGAAATCTTTTTTTTCTTTCATTCAAGGGAAGTGGGCGTCGCTGGCCAGGCCAGCATTTTATTGCCCATCCCTAATTGCCCTTGCGAAGGTGGTGGTGAGCTGCCTTCTGGAACCACTGCAGTCCATTTGGGGTAGGTACACCCACATTGCACATTCCGATCACAGGAGTTTGACACAGCGACAGTGAAGGAACGGCGATATACTTCACAGTCAGGATGGTGTGTGATTTGGAGGGGAACTTGCAGGTGGTGGTATTCCCATGCATTTGCTGCCCTTGTCCTTCTAGTTGGTAGAGATCGCGGGTTTGGAAGGTGCTGTCTGAGGTGCCTTGGTGCATTGCTGCAGTGCATCTTGTAGATGGTAAATACTGCTGCCACTGTGCGTCGGTGGTGGAGGGAGTGAATGTTTGTAGAAGGGGTGCCAATCAATCTTGAGTGTTGTTGGAGCTGCACCCATCAGAAATAAAAAACCAAGAAATGCTGGAAATACACAGAAGATCTGGCAGTATCTGTGGAGAGAGAAGCAGAGTTAACGTTTCAGGTCAGTGACCCTTCTTCCGAGCTGGTGATTTAGTGAAAGTGGACTGGAAGCAGCTACTTGAAGGCTAATCAGTGTCAAAGATGTGGGAGTCATTCAAAGGGGAGATTCAAGGGGTTCAGAGTAAACAGCTTCCCACAAAGAAAAAGGATGAGACTGCCAATGTCAGAGCCCCTTAGAATGTCAAAGAGCTTACAGGGTAAGAAAATGCAGTAAAGGAAAGTTTGTGTCTGACACTGAGAACTCAATAATATAGAAAGCCAAGAGGAGTATAGAAATTGGAATGGTAAAACCAAACAGGAAATTAGGAAAGCAAAGAGAGGGCATGAAAAAATATTGGCAAGCAAAATCAAAGTGAACCCAGTCGTGTTTTATCAATACATTAGGAGTAAGATGATAACTAAGGAAAAAGTAGGGCCCATGAAAAGCCAAAACGGTAACCTATGTGTCAGGGTAGAAGGTGTTGGTATGGTTCTTAATGAATACTTTGCGTCTGTCTTCACAAAAGAGGGGGATGATGCAGATATTGTAGTTAAGGAAGTGGGGTGCAAAGTATTGGATGTGATAAGCATAGGGAGAGAGGAAGTATTAATGGGATTAGCGCCCTTGAATTTTGACAAATCACGAGGGCCAGGTGAGATGCACCCCAGGATTTTAAAAGAAGCAAGAGAGGAAATAACAGAAGGTCTGACGATCATTTTACAGTTCTCAGGTGTGGTGCTGGAGGTTTGGAAAACAGCTAACGTTGTACCTCGGTTTAAAAAGGGAGCGAGGGATGGACCAAATAATTACAGGCCAATCAGTCTAACCTCAGTAGTGGGCAATTATTGGAATCAATTCTGAGAGACAGGATATGCTGTCCACTTAGAAAGGCACAGGTTAATCAAGGATGCTCAGCATGGATCTGTGAAGTGAAGATATTGTCTGACCAACTTGATCGATTTTTTTCTAGAAGTAACAAGGAAGATCGATGAAGGTAGTGCAGTTGATGTGGTCGGCATGGATTTTAGCAAGGCTTTTGAAAAGGGCATAGCAGACTGGTTAAAAAATAAAATTCCATGTGATCCAGGGAAATGCAGCAAGGTGGATACAAAACTGGCTCAGTGGTGGGAAACAAAGGGCTATTGTTGTTGGGTGTTTTTGCGACTGAAGAGCTGTTTTCAGTGGCGTTCCACAGGGCTTTGTAGTGAGTCTCTAGCTCTTTGTGGTATATATTAATTATTTGGACGTATATGTAGGGGGCATGGTCAAGAGGTTTGCAGTCGACATAAAGATTGGCTGTGTGGCAGGTAGTAAAGAGGATAGCTGTAGACTGAAGGGAGACATTAATGGTCTGGTCAGTTGGGCAGAAAAGTGCCAAATGGAATTCAACCCGGAGAAGTGTGAGTTGATGCATTTGGGGAAGTCAAACAAGGCAAAGGAATACACGATTAAAGGGAAATACTGAGAAATATAGAGGAAGTCCACAGATCCCTGGAAGTAGCAGGACAGGTAGATAAGGCGGTTAAGAAGGCATATGGAATGCTTTACTTTTATTAGTCGAGGTACAGAACATAAGAGCAGCACGGTTATGCTGGAGCTGTATAAGTTATTGATTAGGCTACAACTTGAGTACTGTGTGCAGTTCTGGTTACCTTATTGCAGAGAGGATGCAATTGCACTAGAGAAGGTAAAGAGTAGATTTACGAGGATGGTGCCAGGACTGGAAAAATGCAGCTATGAGGAAGGATTGGATAGGCTGGGGTTGTTCGCCTTGGAAGAGAGAAGGCTAAGGGGAGATCTGATTGATCAAAATTTGAAGGGGCCTGGATAGAATGGAGGTGAAGGGCCTACTTACCATAACAGAGAGTTCAGTGACTCGGAGGAATAGATTTAAAGAAATTGGTAGAAAAATTAGATGGAAGTTGAGGGGAAGAAAATCACCCAGAGGGTAGTGGGGGATTGGAACTCACTGCCTGAAAGGGTAGTTAAGGTATAAACCCTCAATTCATTCAAAATTAGTCTGGATATGCACTTCAAGTGCTGTGACCTGCAGGGCTACTGACCAAATGCTGGAAGGTTGGATTAGCATGGGTGGATCGTTTTAAGGCTGGCACAGGAACGATGGGCCAAGTGGCCTCTTTTTGCAGCTTAAACCTTGTATGATTCTATGATTCTAAGAGTGTGCAGCACAGTCGTAGGACTCGTGTGCAGGAGCTCCTGTTTTCGAACCCCAAAGATTTCAAATCTAAGGGCATGTTGTCCATAATGAGACTGATTTTCTTTAAGGTCAGATCCCTCACCAAAACAGATGCAGAGTCATCCAATACTTCCTAGCTGGACTTAATCTCACATTTCCTACGTTATGTGGTTCAACCTATAGCAGCCTGGTACCAAAACCGGTTTATGATCGGAATGTCCAATGTCGAGTTACAGTCTGCTCTTAATTCATGCTTGAAGTTTTGCCATTCGTTTTCTTTTCATCGGTGAATCGAATTTAAGATTTCAGTCTAGGCACTGCAGCTCGCATTTACACGGCTTCCACCTGCTGGAATGACAGGGAGATTGTTTTCCGTGAGTGAGAATCAGAAAGACTGAAGGTGTTTTGGAATATTGTCAATGTTTCAGGCCAAGGATACAATCGATGGCATCGGTCGTGATTTTTTGAAAAGGAAGTTTGGACACATTTTACGAAGGGGAGATCCATTGCAAGCTCAAATATTTACAAGCCAGGTTGTGAGTCTCTGACGACAGGCACAATGAGACTGAAATCATTCTTGTCCTGAAATCACTGCCAGAGTGCCTACCAAATCACCGTTTTACCACATATACTAATTTCATTAAAAATACATTGCACACAATACAGGTTAATCTGTTGCACGTGTGCATATTTAATGAATAAACTTTATGATTTACATCTAGAAACATATGTAAAGGTTCATGGCAATTCCTTTTGAAATTACACAATTGCCGTTGACCTGTTCCAATGCATCTGAATGATGTATTTGATTTAGCTTCTCGATTTCATAGACGGTTCACCTGTCACCAGTTCATGGAACTAAACCAGTATTTGAGCATTATATTAATACTATTTGTTCCGAATTATAAGTTGTCTTCACTTTATATTAATGGGCCAAATGTTTTGTCATATGAGAATATAGTCGGAAAAACCTACTTAGTGAAGTAGATAATATGTGTTTTCAAATTACTGTTGCACCAAGGCTGCCTTTCAGAATTATGACATACTTTCATAGAATTATAGAATGCTGCAGCACAGAAGGAGGCCATTCAGCCCGTCATGTGCTGGATCTTTGGTGGAGCTATCCTATTATCCCAGTATCTTCCTCTTTCTACACAATCCTCTAAATATGTTGTCTTCTTGTATTCATCCAATTCCCGTTTGAATGTGATTATTGAATATGCTTCCTTCGCCTTTGCATGAAATGTCTTTTACAGCTTTAACAACACGCATTGTAAAGAAAAAAAGAAAAAAAGAAAAAAAAGGTTCCCTCCTCTTCTACTTAGTTTGTCAAACGCTTTGAATCTATGTTCTCTGGTCATTGACCTTTATACACCGAAAAGTGTTTATATTTCGTTACTTAATCAAAATACTGTGACTAGCTCAGCCCTACTTAACTGTTTCCAATTGCATTAATGAATGAAAACCCGATTGTAAACCCTGCATTCTGCGAGTCAACTATAGTTTTGCTTCCATCTTCTTCAATTAATGACATCTATTAACCAACAATTTACCACATTTATTAACATTGCCGGTGCAGGCACGATGGGCCAAATGACCTCCTTATGTAGTGTAAGAATTCTGTGATTTGTTATTCCTCAGGTTACACTGGCATTAGTCAATTATAAATGTTGATCGCTACAGAATCAACCGTTTCTGCTGAATTATGTAATCAGTTACAAACAGCCATGAACTAATTAAAATAAGGTACAATTCCTACATTATTTCCGACTGTAAACCAACTCAATATCAGATGCAATTTAAACACGCCAGTTCTGTTTGTTACAACAGAGCTCCATGTGACTAGATTGCTACCAGGTTCAGACGATGTCGCCTTTTTTCATGAACTGGGACATAAAACTGACAATGAACACAGAGCTAATCATTTCTCATGAATAGAACCCACAAGATTGTGTTTTGAAATGTGGAGAAAAAAACTATCAGCACTGTAACGGGTGTTTTTTCTGAGGTTTAGTTGAAGCAATTTGTTCTTGCATTTTTCTGTGTTGTGCCTGAGTTTGCTGGCTTGACACTGACACTGTGTCATTAAAATGGGAAAAGGTCCATTCCCAACACTAGAAATCCCGAAATGAGAATAGAAAGTGCTGGAAATACTCAGCAGGTCTGGCAGTATCTGCGTAGAGAGAAACAGAGTCCACACCTCAGGTCCACAGCTTTTCATCAGAACATACGAATTAGGAGCAGGGGTACGTCACTTGGCACTTCGGACCTGCTCTGCCATTCAATAAGTTTATGGCCAAACTGATTACTCCACATTTCCATTTACCCCGATATCCTTTCACCTCCTTACTTATCTAGAATCTATCGACCTCTGCCTCAAAAATGGTCAAAGACTCGGCTTCCACCACCTTTTGACAAAGAGAATTCCAAAGACTCACGGCCCTCTGAGAGAAAAATAAATCTCCTCATCTCTGTATTAAATAGGTGGCAACTTATTTTTAAACAGTGATCCCTAATTCTAGAATATCCCACAAGGGGAAACATCTTTTCCACATCCACCCTGTCAAGACCCCTCAGGATCTTATATATTTCAATCAAGTCACCTGTTACTCTTATAATTTCCAGCGGATAAAAGCGTGGAGTCCAATCTTTCCTCATAAGACAGCCCACCCATTCCAGGTATTAGTCTAGTAAACCTTCTCTGTACTGCCCCCAAAGCATTTACATTCGTCCTTAAATAAGGAGGCCAGTACTGTACACAGTACTCCAGATGTGGTCTCACCAATGCCCTGTATAGCTGAAACATAACCTCCCTATTTTTGTATTCAACTCCCTTTGCGATAAACAAAAGAATTCTATTAGATTTCCGAATTACATGCATTACCTGCACACTAATCTTCTGCGAGTCATGCACTAGGGCACCCCCATATCCCTCTGCATCTCAGAGCTATGCAGTCTGTCACCATTAAGATAACATGTTTTTTTTAATTCTTCACTAGTTTCCAATCTAATGGAACCTTCCCCGAATCTATGGAATTTAGGACAATTAAAACTATTGCATTAACTGCCTCACTAGTCACTTATTTTAACACACTAGGTTGAAGTCTATCAGGAAGAGGGGAGTTGTCAATCCGCAGCTCCAACAATTTCTTCAGCGTCACTTCCCTGGTGATTGTAATTTTCTTCAGTTTCGACCTACCTTCCATTTCCAGTCTTACAGCTAATACTGGAATGTTACTTGTATCCTCAATGGTGAAGACCGATGCAAAATACCTGTTCAATTCATCTGCCGTCTCTTTATTATCCAGTATGAATTTCCCAGACTCACTTCATATAGAACCAACGTTCACTTTGTTCACTCTTCTTTTTAAAATATCTGTAGAAGCTCTTACTATCTGTATTTATACTTGTAGAAAGCTTTCTCTCCTGCTCTAAGTTTACCTTCCTTATCAATTTTTTAGTCATTCTTTGCTCTGTTCTTTACATTCTGTCCAATATTCTGACCGGCCTCCCAACTTTGCACAATTAGAGACGTTTTATTTAGGTTTGATAGCATGCTTAACTGTTTTAGTTAACCACGGATGGCGGGTCCCACCCTTGGATTTTTTTCTTTCTCGTTAAATTGTATCTATTCTGTGTATTCTGAAATATCCCTTTAAATGTCTGCCACTGCATCTCTATTTACCTATCCTTTAACCTAATTTGTCAGTTCCCTTCGGCTTTCATGCCCTCAAAATTGCCCTTATTTAAGTTTAAATACTAGTCTTGGACCCACTCTTCTTTCCCTCAAACTGAATGTAAAATTCAACCACATTATGATTGCTGCTACCTAGAGGCGTCTTAACTATGAGGTCATTAATTAGTCCTATCCCGTTGCACAATACCAGGTCTCGAATAGCCTGCTCTCTGGTTGGCTCCAGAACGTACTGTTACAGGAAATTATCGTGAAAACATTCTATGTACTCCTCTGCCCATTTGATTTTTCCAGCCTTTTTGCAGGTTAAAATATCCTATAACTATCGCTGTACCTCTAACAAGCTGCCATTATTTCTTCCTTTATAGCCCGCCCTACAGTTAATGTTAGGAGGCCTGTACATGACTCCCACAAATGACTTCTTGCTTTTATGATTTCGCTTCTACATCCTGGTTTCCTGAACTTAGGTTATCCCTCTCTATTGCACCACCATTAATTAACAGAGCTACCCCTCCACCTTCTCCTAGCTTCCTGTCCTTCCTAAATGCCATGTACTCTTCAATATTCTGGTCCCAATCTATGTCATCCAGCAGCCATGTCTCTGTAATGGCCATCAGATCGTACTTTTTTAAAATAAATTCTATTTGCGCTCTCAGTTCATATGTTTTGCTCCGTGCATTCAGATGCAGAGCCTTTAGTTTTGTCCTTTTGGTATTTTTGTCACTTCTACCCTTATCTGTTGATTTACCCCTAGATTTAGGGCGGCTCAGCGGCGCAGTGGTTAGCATCGCTCCAAGGACCCGAGTTCAATTCTGGGTACTGCCTATGCGGAGTGTGCAAGCTCCCTCTGTGACCACATGAGTTTTCGCCAGGTGCTCCGGTTTCCTCCCACAGCCTTGCAGGTGATAGGTGAATTGGTCATTGTAAATTGCCCCTAGTGTAGGTAGGTGGTAGGGAATATGGGATTACTGTAGGGTTAGTATAAATGGGTGGTTGTTGGTTGGCACAGACTCGGTGGGCCGAAGGGCCTGTTTCAGTGTTTATTTATTTAGAGATACAGCACTGAAACAGGCCCTTCGGCCCACCGAGTCTGTGCCAACCATCAACCACCCATTTATACTAATCCTACACTAATCCCATATTCCTACCACATCCCCACCTGTCCTTATATTCCCCTACCACCTACCTGTACAAGGAGCAATTTATAATGGCCTATTAACCTATCAACCTGCAAGTCTTTGGCTGTGGGAGGAAACCGGAGTACCCGGCAAAAACCCACGCAGACGCAGGGAGAACTTGCAAACTCCGCACAGGCAGTACCCAGAATTGAACGCGGGTTGCTGGAGCTGTGAGGCTGGAGTGCTAACTTCTGCACCACTGTGCCACCTCCACTGCGGCACTGCTGCATCTCTAAATAATAGTGTCCATTATTATTGTTGTTTTTTTTTGATAAGGCAATGATATGAACAACTACAGTTGACGCACATTCTTTCTCCGGTCAGGGTAAAATAATGCACACAGATGGTCTGGACCAGTGCTCTATTTAACGTTATCATTACTTTTTAGCTACTTAGCTATATTCGTACCCCAAATCTAAGACATAAGCTGGGTGATTTGAAGTATCAGACATTATTCCCAGATGCTGCTCCTGATTTTCTATGATTGTAATTCCTTATTGCGCTCTCCCACCATTAATCCAATGCACCACTACTCCTCTGTCTGCCCTCATGTTTTCTACGGTCCAGGGCTTGAATGCATTGATTAACTCCGCTTCCAGTTTTTGTGAGTCACGTGACATTCTCCGAAAGGTCCATTGAAAGCCCTATCACTCCCTTCTGAGGAAGAACAACCCAAATGGTCCCTTCTTCGGTATTGCCACTAACTCCACCATTCAGATATTCTCCTGTATTTTCAAAAGGCATTCTATAAGATGCCACATAAAAGGTTACTTCACCACATCGTGCGACTGTGAATAATATATTTGCCTGTGTAGAGATTTGGCTAACTAACAGGAAAAGGAGAATTGGGATAAATGGGTCATTTTCAAGTTGGCAAACTGTAACTAATAGGGTACCACAGGGAACAGTGCTGAAGCTTCAAATAGTTATAATTCATATTAATGACTTGGATGAAGGGACTGCCTGCAATGTAGCCAAATTTGATGACGATACAAAGATACAAAGCGAGTTGGGAGGAGGAATCAAATAGTCTGCAAAGAGATATAGATAGAGTCATACAGTTATATAGTTATACAGCACAGAAACAGGCCCTTCGTTCCATCGTGTCTGTGCCCGCCATCCAGCACCCAACTATTCTAATCCCATATTCCTGCACTTAGCCCGTAGCCTTGTATGCTATGGCGTTTCAAGTGCTCATCTAAACACGTCTTACATGTTAATAAAATGAGTAAAATATTGGCAGATGGAGTCCGATGTGTGAAAATGTGAGGTGAGGAGAATAGAAAAGCTGAACTTTATTTAAATTTAGTGAAACTGCAGAGTGAGAGTGTTGCTGTACAGAGGGATCTGGGTGTCCTCGTGCATGAACCACAAAAAGTTAGCATGCAGCAAATAATTAGCGAGACAATGGATTGTTGGCCATTATTACTAAAGGGATGGAATATAAAAGTCGGGAATTCTTGCTACACTTGTAACAGGGCGTTGGTGAGACCAGGCCTAGAGTACTGGCAACAGTTTTGATCTTGTTATTGAAGGAATGGTCTACTTGACTTGGAGGCAGTTCAGCGAAGGTTCATTCGTTTGAGTCATGAAATATTATGAGGAAAGTTTGAGACGGTTGGACCTATGTTTATTGGAACTTAGGAGAATGAAGAGTGATCTTTCTAAAAGCAAAGGTGCACATTGCTGCCACTATGCGTCGATGGTGGAGGGAGTGAATGTTTGTGGATGGGGTGCCAATCAAGTGGGCTGCTTTGTTCTGGATGGTGTTGAGCTTCTTCAGTGTTGTTGGAGCTGCATCCATCCAGGCAAGTGGAGAGTATTCCATCACACTCCTGACTTGTGCCTTGTAGATGGTGGACAGTCTTTGGGGAGTCAGGATGTGAGTTACTCGCCGCAGAATTCCTAGCCTCTGACCTGCTCTTGTAGCCACGGTATTTATATGGCTACTCCAGTTCAGTTTCTGGTCAATAGTAGCCCCTAGGATGTTGATCGTGTAGGATTCAGCGATGGTAATGCCATTGAATGTCGGAAATGGCAGAGGAATTTCTTATCTCAGAAGGTCATTAATCGTTGAAATGCTCTTCCCCAGAGAGCAGTAGATTCTGGGTCATTGAATAAATTCAGGGCTGAGATAGATAGATTTTTTAACTACAAGGAAGTAAAGGATTTTGGCGGACAGGCAGGAAAGTGGTGTTAGGGGCACAATCAGATCAGACATGATCTTATTGAATGCTGGAACAGCCTCAAGGAGCCAGATGGCCTACACCTGCTCCTATTCCTTATGTTCTTTATATTCCTAATCTTCAGTGGGTCAATCAGTGCTACATCTGATTTCCGTGCACAATGAAAATTTGTTTGTCAATAAGTGCCTTTCCATTTAATTGTGAGTGTTGAAGAAGTGGCTTTAAGTGAGACTTATGGTTCTTGATGCTAACTAAAGCCTCCCACAACCTTTTTCATCTGCAGAGGCAGAGAGTAACTGGCCCTCACAGATCAGCAAATCGTACACTTGCTGGGTCACGAAATCCATTTCGGGAGAAGAGATGCAATCTCAGCCCAGCAACTCTGTTGAAATCACTGCAATGAGTAAATGATGTGTACCTTCCATTTCCATTTCAAAGTTTACACTTATTTGTTTAAATTAAACTAGAGCTAACGATGTTGCAAACAGCTGATGCCATGAGATTCTTGATATATGTTCCAGAAAAGAGACAATTTTGAAATTGAAAAGCAATTTCCCCAATTCAAAGGTGGAATGGAAAATATCCATGGATGTGAGGTTTGTGAAGTGTTCCAAAAAACGCAGTTTGCTGTTATATAGATTTAAATCACTATTGCTTTTGTGTCAAAGTTTGCATTCAATGCTTTTACTCCGCCAAGCTAGTGCCTGTGAGCTGAAGAGGAAAATCCTCTGGCTGGCCGAAGCGGCAGCGAGGGATCAGTCTCACTGGCAGGCAGTCATTTTAACTTTGGCAATGGTGTAACATGGGTGATATCGAATTTAATGCTGATTTGTGCATCACCGGATTTTCCTTTTTATTGAACTCAATCGATTAGAGTGAACTATTGTGCAGTGGTAAAGTGACAGCATGAGTAATCCAGATGTCCAGAAGCATGTTCCACAGACATAGCAGCTGGTGGAATTTAAGTCCAATGAATTAATAAAGATTTGGAATAAAAAGTTAGTTTTGGTAACGGTGACAATGAAACTATGGTACTGTCATAAAAGCCCACCTGCTTCACTAGTGTCCTTTTGGGAAGGAACTCTGTACTTACCTAGTCTGTCTAAATATGAGTCCAGACCCACACCAATGTGGTTGACTCTTAACTGCCCTCTGAAATGGTGCAGCATTTCAATCTGTTGTATAATACCGCTACAGAAAGGTCGAAAATAAAGCCGAACAGACTAGCCAGCATCGAATTAGGCATTGAAAATGACAAAGGTACAGCTTGCCTCGTCGACTCTGCAATGTTCTCCTCAATAATATCTGGGAGCCTGAGCTGGAAGTGAGAGAGATGCCCCACAGACGAGTCAAGCAACGGCGTAATATAGTCAAACTCATTGATTCATATCTTACAGTTAATGACACAGATTCCATCATCACCATCTCTGTGTATGCCCTCTCCCACCATAAGGATCGACCCACCGGAGGTGGCAAAAGAGCTGCATAAAGTCGGGAGGGAATGGCTCTGGGAGTCCTCAACATTGACACGGGACCCCACGAATTCTCATGGTTTCAGGTCAAGTATGGGCAGGAAGCATCCTACGATTATCACCCACATCACTTCCCAGGTGATAATTCGGTGCTCATCCATGTCGGACAAAACAAAGAACAAAGAACAAAGAACAGTACAACACAGGAACAGGCCATTCGGCCCTCCAAGCCTGCGCCGATCTTGATGCCTGTCTAAACTAAAACCTTCTGCACTTCCGGGGTCCGTATCCCTCTATCCCCATCCTATTCATGTATTTGTCATGATGCCTCTTGAACGTCTCTATGGGACCTGCTTCCACCATCTCCCCTGGCAACAAGTTCCACGCACTCACCACCCTCTGTGTAAAAAACGTGCCTCGCACGTCCCCTCTAAACTTTGCTCCTCTCACATTAAATTTTAGGCCCCTAGTAACTGACTGTTCCACCCTGGGAAAAAGCTTCTGACTATCCACTATGTGCATGCCGCTAATAACTTTATAAACCTCTATCATGTCGCCCCTCCACCTCCGTCGTTCCAGTGAAAACAATCCGAATTTATCCACCCTCTCCTCATGCTAATGCCCTCCAAACCAGGCAACATCCTGGTAAACCTCCTCTGTACCCTCTCCAAATCCTCCACGTCCTCTGGTAGTGTGGCGACCAGAATTGCACACAAATTCTAACTGTGGCCTAACTAAAGTTCTGTACAACTGCAGCATGACTTGCCAATGGTTACACTCTATGCCCCGACCGATGAAGGCAAGCATGCCGTATCCCTTCTTGACTACCTTATCCACCTGCATTACCACTTTCAGTGACTTATGGACCTGTACGCCCAGATCTCTCTGCCTGTCAATACTCCTAAGGGTTCTGCCATTTACTGTGTACTTCCCACCTGCATTAGACCTTCCAAAATGCATTACCTCACATTTGTCCGGATTAAACTCCATCTACCATTTCTCCGCCCAAGTCACCAACCGATCTATATCCTGCTGTACCCTCTGACAATCCTCATCACTGTCAGCAACTCCACCAACCTTTGTGTCGTCCGCAAACTTACTAATCAGACCAGCTACATTTTCCTCCAAATCATTCATATATACGACAAACAGTAAAGGTCCCAGCACTGATCCCTGGGGAACAACACTAGTCACATTCCTCCATTCAGAAGAGCACCCTTCCACTGCTACCCTCTGTCTTCTATGACCGAGCCAGTTCTGTATCCATCTTGCCAGCTCACCTCTGATCCCGTGTGACTTCACCTTTTGTACCAGTCTGCCTTGCGGGACCTTGTCAAAGGCTTATTACTAAAGTCCATATAGATAACATCCACCGCCCTTCCTTCATCAATCATCTTCGTCACTTCCTCAAAAAACGCAATCAAATTAGTAAGACACGACCTCCCATTCATAAAACCATGCTGTTTCTTGCTAATAAGTCCATTTGTTTCCAAATGGGAGTAAATCCTGTCCCGAAGAATCCTCTCTAATAAATTCCCTACCACTGACGTAAGGCTCACCGGCCTAGAATTTCCTGGATTATCCTTTCCAACCTTCTTAAACAAAGGAACAACATTGGCTATTCTCTGGGACCTCACCTGTAGCCAATGAGGATACAAAGATGGCTGTCAAGGCCCCAGCAATTTCTTCCCTTGCCTCTCTCAGTATTCTGGGATAGATCCCATCAGGTCCTGGGGACTTATCTACCTTAATGTTTTGCAAGACACCCGACACCTCCTCCGTTTTGATAATGAGGTGACTGAGACTATCTACACTCCCTTCCCTAGGCTCATCATCCACCAAGCCCTTCTCCTTGGTGAATACTGATGCAAAGTACTCTTTCAGTACCTCACCCATTTCCTTTGGCTCCACACATAGATTTCCTTCTCTGTCCTTGAGTGGGCCAACCCTTTCCCTGGTTATGCTCTTGCTCTTTACATACGTATAAAAAGCCTTGGGATTTTCCTTAATCCTGTTTGCAAATGACTTCTCATAACCCCGTTTAGCCCTCCTGACTTCGTGCTTAAGTTCCTTCCTACAGTCTTTATATTCTTCAAGGGATTCGTCTGTTCCTCGCCTTCCAGCCCTTATGAATGCTTCCTTTTCCTTTTTGACGAGGCTCACAATATCCCGCATTAAGTAAGGTTCCCGAAACTTGCCAAATTTATCCTTCTTCCTCACGGGAATATGCTGGTCCTGGATTCTAATCAACTGACGTTTGAAAGACTCCCACATGTCAGATGTTCATTCACCCACAAATAGCCGCCCCCAATCTAAATTCTTCATTTCCTGCCTAATATTGTTATAATTAGCCTTCCCCCAATTCAGCACCTTCACCCGAGGACTACTCTTATCCTTATCCACAAGTACCTTAAAACTTATGGAATTATGGTCACTGTTCCTGAAATGCTCCCCGACTGAAACTTCGACCACCTGGCCGGGCTCATTCCCCAATACCAGGTCCAGTACTGCCCCATCCCTAGTTGGACTATCTACATATTGTTTCAAGAAACCCTCCTGGATTCTCCTTACAAATTCTGCCCCATCTAAGCCCCTAGCACGAAGTGAGTCCCAGTCAATATTGGGAAGTTAAAATCACCCAACACTACAACCCTGTTACCTTTACATCTTTCCAAAATCTGTCTACATATCTGCTCCTCTACCTCCCGCTGGCTTTTGGGAGGCCTTTCGTACACCCCCAACATCGTGACTGCACCTTTCCTATTCCTGAGCTCCACATATATTGCCCCGCTGCATGATCCCTCCGAGGTGTCCTCCCGCAGTACAGCTGTGAAATTCTCCTTCACCAGTAATGCTGCTCCCCGACCTCTTTTACATCCCCCTCTATCCCGCCTGAAGCTTCTAAATCCTGGAACATTTAGCTGCCAATCCTGTCCTTCCCTCACTCAAGTCTCTGTAATAGCAACAACATCATAGTTCCAAGTACTAATCCAAGCTACAAGATCATCTGCCTTACCTGTTATGCTTCTCGCATGGAAATAAATGCACTTCAGACCACCAGTCCCGCTGTGCTCCGCAACATCTCTCTGCCTGCTCTTCCTCTTAGTCTTACTGGCCTTATTTACTAGTTCCCCTTCATTTATTTCACTTGCTGTCCTACTGCTCTGGTTTCCACCCCCCTGCCACACTAGTTTAAACCCTCCCAAGTGACACTAGCAATCTTCGCAGTCAGGATATTTGTGCCCCTCCAGTTTAGATGCAACAGGTCCTTCTTGTACAGGTCCCATCTGTCCCTGAAGAGATCCCAATGGTCCAGATATCTGAAACCCTCCCTTCTACACCAGCTATTCAGCCACGTGTTTAGTTGCACTATCTTCCTATTTCTAGCCTCACTGGCACGTGGCACAGGGAGTAATACCGAGATTATAACCCTGGAGGTCCTGTCTTTTAACTTTCTACCTAACTCCCTAAACTCCCCCTGCAGGACCTCGTCACTCCTCCTGCCTATGTCGTTTTAAAACGTGGAAGATGCACAAATGCAATGGCACAGAATATACTGTGGGTGGGGGACATCAATGCCATCACCAAATTTCGGTCGGTTGCAGCACTACGGTCAAGTTCTCAAGTACATATCTGCCAGATTGGTATTACGGCAGGTGGTGAGAAGAACAACAAGGGGGACATGCGAACATAGGAGCAGGAGTATGCCATTCAGCCCGGGTGTCCTGCTCCACCATTCAATACGATCATGGTTGATCCTCCACTCCAATGCCTTTTCCCCACACTATCCCCATATCTCTTTTATGACAAAGATATTTATATATCTGTCATTCTATGCTTTAAACATACTCAATGATTGAGCTTCCAAAGCTCTCTGGGGTCGAGAATTCCAAAGATTCACAACTCTCTGAGTAAAAACCTGTTTCAACTCGCCCTCACCAAATCTACCTTCGCAGATGCATCTGTTCATGACAGCATTGGTAGGAGTGATTAGCACATAGTCCTGGTAGAGACTTCACACTTAGGATACCATTCATGTTGTGCAGCACTACCACCATGCTGAATGGGAAAGAATCAGAACAGATATAATAGCTCAAAACTGGGCACTCATGCGGCCCTGTGGAGCATCAGCAGCAGCACAATTGCATTCAACCACAATCGCGAATGACATTGTCTGACATATCCCTAACTCTACGATTATGGTCAAGCCAGGGGTTCAACCCTGGTTCAATGGGGATTACAGGAGAGCATGCCAGAAGCAGCACCAGGCTTAATGTAAAATGAGGTGGAAACCTGGTGCAGTTAAAACACAGGACTGTATGTTGTTAAGCAGCGGAAGCAGGATGCACTTGACAGAGAAAAGTGACCCAACGACCAACAGATCAGATCTAAATTCTGCAGTCCTACCACATCCAGTCGTGAATGGTGATGGACAATTAAACAACTAATGGGAGGAGGGAGCTCCACAGACGTGCCCATCCTCAACGATGTTTGAGCCCAGTACATCAAACGCCATAACATTTGCAACCTCCTTCAGCTAAAAGTGCCGAGTTGAACATCTATCTCAACCACCTCCAAAGATACCCAGCATCACATACGTCAGTCTTCAGTCAATCGATTCTCTTCACGTGATAAGGTGGATAAGGTAGTCAAGAAGGCATACGGCATGCTTGCCTTCATCGGTCGGGGCATAGAGTATAAAAATTGGCAAGTCACTTTACATCTGTACAGAACCTTAGTTAGGTCACACTTAGAATATTGCGTGCAATTCTGGTCGCCACACTACCAGAAGGACGTGGAGGCTTTGGAGAGGGTACAGAGGAGGTTTACCAGGATGTTGCCTGGTCTGTAGGGCATTAGCTATGAGGAGAGGTTGGAAAATCTCGGATTGTTTTCACTGGAACGATGGAGGTGGAGGGGCGACATTGATAAAGGTTTACAAAGTTATGAGCAGCATGGACAGAGTGGATCGTCAGAAATTTTTCCCAGGGTGAAAGAGTCAGTCACTAGAGGACATAGGTTTAAGGTGCGAGGGGCAAAGATAAGAGGGCATGTGCGAGGCAGGTTTTTTACACAGAGGGTGGTGAGTGCCTGGAACTTGCTGCCAGGGGAGGTGGTGGATGCAGATACGATAGCGACGTTTAAGAGACATCTTAACAAATATATGAATAGGAAGGGAATAGAGGGTTAAGGGCCCCGGAAGTGCAGAAGGTGTTTGTTTAGGCAGGCATCAAGATCAGCGCAGGCTTGGAGGGCCGAGTGGCCTGTTCCTGTGCTGTACTGTTCTTTGTTCTTTGTTACTTGTTCTTTGTTGATGACAGGAAACAGCTAAAGACATTGGATTCAGCGAAGGCTATGGACCATGGCAACATTCCATCTGTTGTACGGAGGACCTGTGCTTCAAAGCTAACTGTGGCCCTAGCCAAGAAGTTCCATTGCATCTTGGCACAGTGGCACAGTGGTTAGCACCGCAGCCTCACAGCTCCAGGGACCTGGGTTCAATTCTGGGTACTGCCTGTGTGGAGTTTGCAAGTTCTCCCTGTGTCTGCGTGGGTTTCCTCTGGGTACGCCGGTTTCCTCCCACATGCAAAAGACTTGCAGGTTGATAGGTAAATTGGCCATTATAAATTGCCCCTAGTATAGGTATGTGGTCAGGAAATATAGGGACAGATGGGGATGTGGTAGGAATATGAAATTAGTATAGGATTAGTATAAATGTGTGGTTGATGGTCGGCACAGACTTGGTGGGCCGAAGGGCCTGTTTCAGTGCTGTATCTCTAAATAAAAAAAAATTTAAAAAAAATCTGGAACACTGGTATCGGCCCGATAATGTGCAAAATTGCTCAGTCCTGTCGTAAAAAGTAGGAAAAGGTCAATCCAGCTACCAGTCTACTCTCCATCATCGATAAAATGATGGAAGGTGTCATTGACGGTGCTATCAAGCAGCACTTACACAGCAAGAACCTGTTTACAAATGCTCAGTTTGGGTTCTGCCAGAGCTGCTCCTCTCCTGAACTCATTACTACATTTGGACAAACATGGACAACAAAGCTGAAGTCCAGATGAGAGTGACTGCCCTTTGACATCAAGGCGTCAATTCACTGAGCGTGGCAACATTGAAATCAATGCGAACCGGGGGGACATCACTGCAAGAGCTTCTCAGGATTTTGTCCGAGGACCAACCATCTTCAGCTGCTTCATCAAAGACCTTCCTTCCATAATAAGGTCAGATGTGGAGATGTTCACTGGTGATTGCACAGTGTTCAGTACCATTCACAACTCCTTAGTGGCTGCAGAAGTCCATTCCACATGCAGCAAGAGCAGGACAATATTCATGCTTCGGCTGATAAGTGGCAAATAACATTCAGCAAAACAAGAGCGATAGATGACCTTCTCCAACAAGACAGTACCTAACAATTTCCCATCGGCATTCAATGGCATTAACGTTTCTGAATTCCCCCACCATCAACATCCTAGGTGTTAACGTTGACCAGAAACTGAGCTGGAGTAGCCATATAAATACAATGGCTTCAATAGCAGGTCTGAGTCTGGGAATTCTGAGGCGAGTACCTCACCTCCTGACTCCACAAAGCCTCTTCACCATCAACAAGACATAAGTTAGGACTGTGATGGAATACTCTCCACTTCCTTGGATGAGTACAGCCCCAACAACATTCAGGATGCTCGATGCCATCCAGGGAAAAGCAGCACACTTTATCGACAAGCCATCCAGCACCTTAAACAATCACTCCCTCCACCATTGGTGTATAGTTCCAGCAGTATGTACCACCCAGAAGATATTCTGCAGCAACTCGCCAAGCCTCCTTTGGCAGCACGTTCCAAACCCGGGACCTCCAACTTTGTTGATGGGGGTGCCAATCAAGAGTGGTGCTTTGGCCTGGATGGTGTCGAACTTCTTGAGTAGTTTCATAACTGCACTGATCCGGAATAGTGGAGAGAATTTCATCACGCTTCTGACTTTTCATGTGGATGGTGCACAGACATTTGGGAGTCCAGAGATTAGTTACTCGTCGTAGCATTCCCAGCTTCTGACCTGCCCTTGTAGCCACAGTATTTATATTGCCTGTTCAGTTCAGTTTCTGATCAATGGTAAACCACCAGAATGTTTGTAGTGTGGGATTCAGCAATTTCAATGTCTTTGAATGTCAATGGCAGGTGATTAGATTCTCTTGTTGAAACTGGTTATTGCCTGACACTTGTGAGGTGTGAATGCTACTTGCCACTTATCAGGTTAAGCCTGCAAATTGTGCAGGTATTGATGCACGGACTGCTTCATTATCTGAGGAGTTGCGAATGCAACTGAACACTGTACAATCATCAGCGGACATCCTCACTTCTGACCTTCTGAAGGAAGGAAGGTTATTGGTGAAGCAAGTGAAGATGGTTGGGCCCAGGACATTGCCAATATATCAGTGTGTTTCAGCCTTGCTGTGATTGGGCAAGTATGACCTTCAAGTGCACACGCTCCCTGGACACTTCTGGCGGCCCATTTAATTTCTAAAAACATAGAGAAGCGAATTATTTGAATGTCCAGGCTGCTGATACACGAATCAAATCTACCAGTTTCACCATCAAGAATATAGATTACATTCGTCCACGAAGATGTGAGGGAAAAGTTGTTAACGCCTCTTCATAGTGACCCTGTACATATAAAAGTAACAGACGAATGAGAGTCACACAGAGAATAAGCTCATTCCACTGCGAGGAGTTGTTTTTTTTAATTTGTAACTTTTAATTGGAACTATTTTGCTCATCAACTAATCGGCTATTTATCTATTTACTGCCAACGCTCTGATTGGTTGGTTCCATTTTGACCCATTAACTCTTATAACTAAATCCGCTGCGCTGGAGACTGGAATAAAAACGAAAACGGTTGGAAAATACTCAGCAGGTCTGGCAGCATCTGTGGGGAGGGAAGGTAAAATTAACGTTTCAGGTCTGTGACCTGTCGGAGAGAAGAGCAGAACTTCTTCAAGGTAGGCATTCCTGGAAGAGAAGTGGCAGTGAATTAAACACTAAAATAGAAACTAGTGTTGGCTCTTTGTGTTCTGATTCTCATTCTTGCCCTGCTGGGTGTATGTCCCTGGAAGAGATGCAGGTTCTACATTGTGCAATATTTGTTCATTGTGGACAGATGGAATCAGCTAACTTCCACCTCTCTTTATTCTCACTGCGAAACATCTAAGTAGTCAATAGATAGCATATACTCTATCTATTTGTCTACTTTTATTACATGCCTGTCGCCTCTGTTATAATAGACATTCATATTCTCTTTTATTTTTTCATGCTGTTTGACTTCATCCCTCCCCATGGCCTTCAAAATATTTTTTAAACTTCTCTCTCTCTCTCTCTCTCTCTCTCTCTGAGTGTACCCTTTGTGAAGACTTGTCTTTCTCTTTGTTCTACAGTGTCTATCGTTCTTTTTTTTCCCACTGATTTCTCCATTTGCAACGCTCTTTCACTACAGCCTTTTTTCATTGAACTCCCTCGGTTTTATTTGTTCTTAGTCTTTCTTTATTTAGTTTCCCTTTGCATATTTCTGCTCGCTAGTCCTTCTCAGCAATACTGTGTCATCCTAACCCTGCCTTTCCATCAGGCATTCGCTTACCTCTTCATTCTATGTCTTTAATGTTGTTTTATCCCTCTCATTTCCGCTTCCAGTCGGCCTCCTTCTGTCTGTTTGATGCGCCTACCCCTGTCTCTTCCTCTATTTTGTTCAATACATACGTTGTTTTCACTCTATGGTATGTCCATTGGGAGCCTAACCCATGGTGATGAGAAAAGCTAAAGGAAGGCTACAGAATCGGGGTGAGAAGTGGTCGGTGTTGATGTCGGTGTGAGGATTCCTGATCGTTTATTTCTGAAGGAAGGCATTATACAGATGGAATTTTTAAAAAGGAAATAAAGAATTTGGGGTATATAGAAACGGACAGAACGGGAAATTTACACGCTCTGCATCTCTGTATCCTGCTCTCTCAGTTCCTTTAATTCTCAGTCAATCTGTCTGGCTGCATCTCTCTCTCTCTGTTTCTCTCTTTCTCTATCTATGCATTATATCTGCCCATCTATCTATTGATCTATCTACCCATCTAGCTATATATCTATTTAACTATCTATAAATCTATCCATCCATGAAAGAGAGAGGGAAAGAGGGAGAGAAAGAAAGAGTGGCGAGAGATTGATATCCCTCTCTCTTTCCTTCCCTCCTCCTGGCGTTCGCAGTAGGCGTCCTTCTTTCTCTCTATTTCATACCGATACTATGATAGGGTCCTGAGTAACTGTTTAGTGGTAAGGTTTACCACCTTTGTTTTATGGTTTTATGATACCTCACTAAATCATCTTAGGATCTTTATTTACGTTCACAGTGCTCTATAAATAAAGTTAGATGGTGTTACAGATTAAACTCCTCTACTCTCTTCGTCCCACCATTGGTATCCACATCTTTCGGTGACTCAATCCTGTTCTTCAAAACATTTTTTTATCACTTTTGCTTCTCCCTCTCATCTTTTTACACCTTCCTTAAATACAACACTCGACCAAGACTTTCATCACTGCTCTTGATTACTTTTGATCCGTTTTGAGCCCGATTTTGATCACATCTGTGTAAATCCTCTCGAGAATGTGTCCTCCTGTGGAAGATTCTGGAATAAAGGGTCACTGTTTAAAAATAAGGAGTCGCCCATCTAAGACAGAGATGAGGTGATTTCTTTCTCTCAGAGTGTCATGACTTTTTGGAACTCTCCTCAAAAGGCGGTGGAAGCAGAGTGTTTGCATATTTTAAGGCAGATGTAGATAGATTCTTGAGAAGCTAGGAGGTGAAAGGTTATTGGGGTAGATGGGAATGTGGAATTGAGGTTACACTCAGATCAGCTATGATTTTGTTGAATGGCAAAGCAGTGTCGAAGAGCTCAGTGGCTTATCCCTTTTCTTAGTTTGTATGTTCATATGTTCGTATAAAATAAACTCCTTCAACCCTGCAGATGTCCGAGATCTAGGCGCTGCTTCAATTCTGGACTTTTGTGCATCCCCAATTTCCTTCACCCCGGTCCAATAGAGCACATGAGCTCATGAAACAAGGGCAGATGCAAACTGATGCTTTCGTTCTTGAATAAACAATTGGTATATGCTGCCCATATCTACCTATGACCAGAGCCACCTATCCACATAAAGTGACCAGCGCTTGCAGAACCACACTCCAGTGTAGAACATATGTTCAGAGATGAAGAGGAAGGTACAAAACAGTAAGAAGGAGGAGAAGCGATGGGTTACTTTACAAAGGATAAACTGTGCTGGCTCAGGAAGGACAGGTTCCCATTTTAGGAAAATGTTGTTTGTCAGTGAGAGAGCAGAGATACAGTGTCACTGATATAATACAATATTTTATCAGCACATACTTTCACACGAAGAAAAAATGGCGGAAGGCAAGGACTGTCTCTAATTCTCTTTTTCATGAGCTGACTTTTCTAATTCCCGGATGGGCTGGGCTCACAATCCTCACGGGACTATGTCCTCCACTATTTCCTTTGGTGAATGCCACAAATCAGTGCTGACTGAAAATACCAGTGATTATTTCCAGCAGTCTACTCAGGTATAGCGTGAACCAGATCACAGAATATATTATCTGCGGAATAAGCGCATTCATCTAAACTTGATTTTTTTTTTCACTTTTTGTCTTTAAGACATGTCACTCTTGTAAATAATTACCTCTGGTTGGATGAACTCTCAGTTAAACTGATCAGCTCAGTGAGCACTTCCTCTATGCAATCACACTGAAGGTTAAAAAGTTGGTGCTTTAACTTCAAAAGTTGAAGCTTAGTGGAATGACATTATAAACCCAGCAACTCCAGCCCAATCAATTTATCCTTGCTGGTTGAAAATCTTTTTTGGAAACTGTTATCCAAACAAGGTTAACAGTCACTGAGACAAGTGTGGATTAATTAAGGAAAGCCAGGATGGATTTGTTAAGGGCAAATTATGATGAGGTAACAGAGAGGGTTGATGAGGATAGTGCGTTTGATGTGGTGTATATAGATTTCCAAAAGGCATTTGATAAAACGGGCGGCACAGTGGCGCAGTGGTTAGCACCGCAGCCTCACAGCTCCAGCGACCCGGGTTCAATTCCGGGTACTGCCTGTGCGGAGTTTGCAAGTTCTCCCTGTGTCTGCGTGGGTTTCCTCCGGGTGCTCCGGTTTCCTCCCACATGCCAAAGACTTGCAGGTTGATAGGTAAATTGGCCATTAGAAATTGCCCCTAGTATAGGTAGGTGGTAGGGAAAATATAGGGACAGGTGGGGATGTGGTAGGAATATGGGATTAGTGTAGGATTAGTATAAATGGGTGGTTGATGGTCGGCACAGACTCGGTGGGCCGAAGGGCCTGTTTCAGTGCTGTATCTCTAAACTAAACTAAACTAAAAAAAAAAAAAATGTCACATAATAGACTTGCTGAAAATGCTGAGGCACAAGGAATAAAATGAATGGCAGCAGTATGGCTACGAAGTGGGCTGAATGACAGGAAACAGAATAGTGATGAAAGGTTATTTCTTGGACTGGATGGAGTTATGCACTGGTGTTCTCCAGGCTTAGGTATTAGGACGGCCACTATATTCGTCACCTAGTCTTATGTGTAGCGGGCATGACTTCAAAATTTGCAGATGGCACAAAACTTGGAAGTATTTTGAACTGTCAGCAGGATGATGATAGACTTCAAGAGGACATAGACAGGCTGGTGGAATGGACAGATAACTGGCAGATGCAAGTTAACGCTGGAAGTATTAAGTGCTACATTATTTTCAGAAAGAATGAGGAGGGGCAATATAAACTAAAGGGTAACATTCTAAATGGAGGCATGCAAGATCCAAGGCTTTATAAATGGATGCACAGAGTAAAAAAGCAAGGAAATTATGCCGAACTTTTATAAATCATTGGTTCAACTGGAGAATTAGGTCCAGTTCCGGGCAGCACACATTAGGAAGGATATGAAAGCTTTAGAAAGAGTGCTAAAAAGATTTTCAAAAATGTCGCCAGGGATGAGTGACTCCATTTATGTGGATACATTGGAGAAACCGGGATTGTTCTCCTTAGAGAAGAGAAGGTTGAGAGGAGATTTTATAGAAGTGTTCACAATTATGAGGGGTCCAGAAAGAGCAGTTAGAGGGAAACCTTTCCTATTTTCAGAAGGATAGAGAAGCAGAGAACACAGAGTTAACTTGGTTGGCAAAACAAACAAAGGTGAGACTGCAAGTGGTTATGGTCTGGCAGACACTACAGGAAGTGGTAGTGGAAGCAGATTTAATCATGGCTTTCAAATGGGAATTGGATGAGCACACGAAAGAAAAATCAGACAGGGCTACGGGGAAAGGTTGGAGGAGTGGAGCTAGCTTAATTATTCTTGCTGAGATTCAGCACGGGATCAAAGGGCTGAATGGCCACCTCCTGCTGTAGAAGCATTCTATTATGGAAGGCTATTACAATGATGGTCTTTTGTGGAGAATAACTAGAATACAGGGAAATGGAATAATGGTGCAGCTATACAAACACCTGGCTATACAACACCTAAAGTACTATCTTCTGATATGGGCACAGCATCTGATGAAAACCTTGGGGGTGAGTGCGGTGTAAATTTCATATATGGTACCTAGTCTCCGAGGGTTAAATTATGATGTAAAACTACACAAACTAAGGCTGTTTTCCCTGGAATTTGAAAGAGTAATCGCAATTTGAATTTTAAGACTTTAAAGGGAACAGATAGGGTAGATCGTGAGAAGCTATTCGGACCAGTTTGAAAGTCTACGGCCAGGGGACATAGCCTAACACTTGGGTGCAGACCTGGCAGCAGTGATATTGGGAAAACCGTTTTCAGAAAAAAAAAGTAATGCAAGGTTGGAACTGCCCTCTGAAAATGACAGTTGATGCTGTAAAATACAAATTTTACATCTGAAATCAATAGATTTCAGTTCACCATTACGGGATATGGTACAAATTTGGGTATATCGAGTTCGGTAACAGATCAGCCATCTGCTCATTGAATGGTGATAACGCTCGGGGGACTCAATAGCTTACTTCTATTCTTATCTTCCTAGAGTTTCAGAAGAAATTACAGCTGTAGGTCCCAAAACGCAATTGCTAAATTAAACCATTAATGTATTTGTTTACTGGTGTCAGGGAACAGCTCGTTGGGTATAATCTACGTTCAATTCATTTACTCAGTAGATTCAGTCAGATCAAATTAAAAGTAAGATCTAACAATTGCATCAAACTCATTCTGAATTGAATTTCACAGACACAGAGCTTTTAAAATACACCATCCCATTAATTTGTTATGATAAATAAATCACGGATCATATTCTTTAAATAAAGTTGAATTATCTTTAGTTATCAGGTAATAAAGTAAGAAAAAAGGACAATTCACGAGGACATGCTGAGACGCAGACAGAAATAAACATAAGGGAGTGAATTCAGTAGCATTCACTATATCAGGCAACATCTTCATAATACCTTCCAATCACATGTCTTAATTCTAATTGTACTGGAGGTTTCCGCAGCTCTCCCTCTCTCTCTTGGTCTCTCAAACACTGTCGTTCTATTTTTCTTTCCTTTTTGCTTTCGTTCTCCGTCTCTCTCTTTATTACTCATGGAGTATTCCTCACGGAATGCAATGCACTCTCTCTTTCCCAGTGCCCCCCTTTTTCCCATCTGATTCAATCCGAATATCCTACTCCAGCGTTCTGTTCATAGTCACCATGTTCAAGAACCCTATTTCGAGAGTGAGTATCTCCACTGATGAAGTTTAGTTTTATGCTTTTACCGGTCACCCAAGTTCAGCGACTTTGTTCACTTCATTTGCAAAGCATTGAATGGACAGAATCAAAAGCAAGAATTATACCAGACATGGGTGGGCATACATAAAAGGAAAGGATTGACAGGCTGGATCTCTCTTCTCCTGGCAAAAGAAGGCTGAGGAGTGACCTAATAGAGGTTCTTAAAATTATGTAAAGTTTTGATACAGTGGATACGGAAAAAATGGTTTCGTTTGTGGAGAAGACCATAGCTAGAGGCCGTCAATATAATATAGACACCAAGAAATCCAATAGAAGATTCAGAAGAACCTACTTTATCCAAAGAGTGGTGAGAATGTGGAACTTTTTACCACAGGGAACTGTATCGATTCATTTAAGGTGAAGCGAGACAAGCATATGAGATAAAGGGGAATAGAGAGTTGTGGTGATACGTTTAGATGAGGAAATACGAGAGGAGGCTTGAATGGAGCATAAATGCCAGCATGGACTGGGTGGACCAAATCGCCGGTTCCTGAACTGAATGTACCATATATGTAATATGCATTTTCCAGAAAGACCTTGCAATAATTATAGTCGCTTCTCACAGTAACTACAAACTGAAGATTTAGCTGACAAGGTCCATCAATTAAAAAAACATTAATATCACTGCTGCTGCCTATAATCTCCAGATAAATAGAAGATCTCACGATTCGAAGAGACCACATTGTGAGCAGCACCTCTACATTGGGGAGACAAAACGCAGACTAGGTGACTGCTTTGTGGTACACCTCCACTCAGTACGAAAGCATGACCCCGAGCTTCTGGTTGCTTGCCATTTCAACACACCCCCCTGCTCTCATGCTCACATCTCTATACTGGGATTGCTGCAGTGTTCCAGTGAACATCAACGCAAGCTCGAGGAACAGCATCTCATCTATCGATTAGGCACACTACAGCCTGCCGGACTGAACATTGAGTTCAATAATTTCAGAACATGACGGGACCCCCATTTTACTTTTATTTTTAGTTACTTTTTCTTTTGTACTTTTTTGTGTTCATTTTATTTTAGTTTGTTCAGTTTGTTTATACTGTGCCGACCCACTGTGTTTTCTTTTCATGATTGTGCTTGTGGCTGTTCAGTTTTCAGTCCATTAACGCCCTATCTGTACTAATGCTTTGTCTTTCAGCACAATATGAACATATTGTTTGCCTTTGCTCCATGCCCTTCTGGTCAGCTATTCGGTGACCTTGTCCTATCAACACCTTCTCTTTCGTTATCTCTTGCCACCCCCACTTTTCTTGCTTAAAATCTTTTACATTTCTTATATCTGCCAGCTCTGAAGAAGGGTCAGTGACCTGAAACGTTAACTAAGATTCTAAGGCGTCTTGACAGGGTGAATGTGGTAAGAAGTTTCCTTTCGTGGCAGAATCTTGAACTAGGAGTTACTGTTTAAAAATAAGGGGTCGCCCATTTAAGACAGATATGAGGAGATTTTTTGTTTCTCTCAGAGGGTCGTGAGTCTTTGGAATTATCTTCTTCAAAAGGCGGCGGAAGCAGAATCATTGAATATTTTTAGGGCAGAGCTAGATAGATTTTTGATAAGTAAGGGGCTGAAAGGTTATTGGGGGTAGTCAGGAATGTGGAGTTGAGGTTACAATCAGATCAGCCGTGATCTTATTGAATGGCGGAGCAGCCTCGAGGGGCCGAGTGGCCTACTCCTTCTCCTAATTCATATGTTCGTGGGTATGCACTTGA
Organism: Heterodontus francisci; assembly: GCF_036365525.1. Taxonomy (NCBI): domain Eukaryota; kingdom Metazoa; phylum Chordata; class Chondrichthyes; order Heterodontiformes; family Heterodontidae; genus Heterodontus; species Heterodontus francisci. The sequence goes on along the minus strand of NC_090409.1, from coordinate 17,078,068 downwards.
AATACTGTAACCTATAAGGCTATGGGCCAAGAGCCGCAATGTAGGATTGGGCTGTATGGGTCCTTATCTGCTGGTGCAGACATGTTGGGCAAAATACCTGCCTTTCATGTTGTAAAGTTATATCAGTATATGATTTCATGCCACACCTACCAGAACAGCAGAGGTCTTGCATTCTACCGGAAGTATGACTGAAAATCATGCTTTTTTAATGAGAAGCAGTGACGTGAGATAGTCTGAGAACCCCAGCTTTCACAGGTACTCTGAGCTGATGCATTCAAACGGGCTCCGAATCATATAGGAAATAAGTCTTCACTGACACAGTTATACTTCCGATCATTGCTATTAGTTATAGTGAGATTTAAAAATGTGAGAGAGCCCGTTATTTTGTTTTCAGCAGTGAAGAGGCAACATTCACCGCTGACTGCACAGCGAAATGCGTGTTTACTTGGTTCGTTGCCTGCAGCAGAATTTCAACGCTTTGCTGCCACATGGCCTGCCCAGAAGAAAATCAGCGAGGACTTGCAGGGATGCTCTTTCCGAGCGAATTATGAGCTGAACACGTGACCATTGAGGTGAGTCTCCAGCTCAAATGCAGGTGAGTGCTTTATCATAAGTTTAAATACTTTTAAACACTTGTAAAAACTTTTCTAAATTCACAAATTTTTTGGCAAACTTTGGACTGCCCAGCGACTGCCCATGGACAACTTCTTGGTCAAATTTCCTTGGTATACCGATGAGCAGCGAGTCCATAGTGGAGCTTATAATTTGAAATGCATAAAACTAGCAGAGAAGAGAGCAAACGGGAATAAAAACAAGAAATGCTGGAAGCACTCAGCAGGTCTGGCAGCATCCGTGGAAAGGGAAGCAGAGTTAACGTTTCGGGTCAGTGACTCTTCTTCAGAACTGGCAAATATTAGAAATGTCAAAGGTTATAAGCAAGTGAGGCGGGGGTGGGGCAAGAGATAACAAAGGAGAAGGTGTAGATTGGACAAGGCCACATAGCTGACCAAAAGGTCATGGAGCAAATGCAAACAATATGTTAATGGTGTGTTGAAAGACAAAGCATAAGTACAGATAGGGTGTTAACGGACTGAAGATTGAACAGCAGCAAGTACAAACATGAAAAAAAAAGTGGGTAAGCAAACGGGTATTTACATAAAATAAATTCAGACCACATCTCACACTACTAGACACGAATATTCCTTTCTTTCTCTTCTAGTTTGGAAGTGCATTGAAACTGTCTGGGATGTTTCAGAAGAAGTTTCCCCGCACGCCCCCCACTCCCGCCCCCCACCCAACTCCTCGAACATGAGTAGAGAAATAATCAAAAACTAGGATTTATAATGCAAATTACACTACTAACACAAAGTTATTCCAGAAAACAAACACAACATCTGTAATCCTTCGATTTGAAATTTACCTGAGACTTCATTGTCCAACTTGAATGTTTTGCTCTCAAAGAGAAGTAAATCAGATGACCATTCAGAATGAAATAATGCAACTTCTTCATTCATTATACATAGCTTTTCGTATTCTTCATAGTTATTTGTTGAAATATGCAAGGAGTTTCCATAGTTATATTTTCAGTAAAACATTAACCAGTAACCGCTTTTTATTTTTGGTGCAAAATGTAAAATGGTTTCCATGTAATCAACTCTCCTACCTTAGTGCGAATACCATTGTAATCGATTCTTTGAGATTTTAATGTAAGTAGGATTTCTGACTTAGCAGTTCCTTGTAAAGGAACATGAGGCACTTGCCTGTATTCGTGTAAGGAAGCAAAGCAGCGGTACTGATAGAAATCATAGAATCATGGAAATGATAAGGCACCAAAAGAGGCCACTGGCCCACCTTGTCTGTGCCGGCTGAAAAACGATCCACCCAGTCTCATCCCACCTTCCAACATTTGTTCCGTAGCCCTGTAGATTATGACACTTGACGTGCATAGCCAGACTCTCTTAAATGATTTGAGTGCTTCTGCCTCAACTACCCTTTCAGGCAGTCAGTTCCAGACACCCACCACCCTCTCGGTGAAGAAGCATTTCCTTATCTCCCCTTTAATCTTTCTACCAATCATTTTAAATCTATGCCCCATAGTCACTGACCTCTCTGTTAAGGTGAATAGATCCTTCACCTCCACTCAATCCAGGCCGCTCCAAAGTTTGGACATTTTACTCACTTGTCCCCTCAGCGTTTTCTGTTCCAAGGAGAACAATTCCAGCCTATCCAGTCTTTCCTCGTTGCTGCATTTTCCAGTCCCAGCAACATGCTCGTAAGTCTGCTCTGTACCCTCTCTAGCGCAATTACATCCTTTCTGTAATGTGGTGACCAGAACAGCACACAGTACTCAAGTTGTGGCCTAAACAATAAGGTATACAGTTCCACAATAACCTCCGTGCCCTTATATTGTATACCTCGGCTAATAAAGGATATGATTCCACCTGCCTTCTTAACCACCTTATCGACCTGTCCTGCTACCTTCAGGGATCTGTGAACATTTATTCCCATGTCCCTTACTTCCTCTACACTTCTCCGTATTTTCCCATTAACCATGTATTCCATTGCCTTGTTTGACCTCCGCAAATGCATCACCTCACTCTTCTTCGGGCTGAATTCCATTTGACACCTTTCTGCCCATCTGACCAGCCCATTAATGTCTTCCTGCAGCACACAGCTATCCTCACTATCTACCTTTGTGTCATCCACAAACTTCTTGATCATCCCCCTACATTTATGTCCAAATCTTTAATATATACCACAAAAGCAGGGGACCCAGTACGGAGGCCTGTGGAATGCCACTGGAAACAGGCCTCCAGTTGCTAAACAGCCATCAACAACTAACCTTTGTTTCCTGCCACTGAGTCAATTTTGTATCCACCTTGATGCATTTCCCCGGATCCCATGGGATTTTTGTAACCAGTATGCCATGTGGGACCTTGTCAGAAGCCTTGCTAAAATTCATGTAGATCCTATCAACTGTACTACACTCATCTATCTTCCTTGTTGCTTCTTCAAAAAAATGCAATCGCGTTGGTCAGACAAGATCTTCCCTTAACAAACTCATGATGACTATCCTATCACTTCAGTATATGTTTATTTTACTGCAGTCCTGGTACCAGCCTAAACATTCATTCAAGCACCCTCAATTTATGTCTCTGTATTTTACTGTATTTCTCTCGATGGGCAGCACAGAAAAGTAAAAATTGGGTTATTTGGCAAGTGTTTTGATTTTGTTAAAATGGTGTTTTAATAGTTACCATCAATTAAAAATCTATCTTATTGATACATTTGTTGAAAAGCGAATGTTAATTATTTATGAGGTAAGGAATTAAGTGGTTCGTCGCCTCCTATTGGGCACCACTTAGCAATAAACAGGGAGAATAGTGCAATGCCGTGTAGTTAACATGAAATCCATCAAGAAGGCTGTTTGTTACAATTCACATGAGGTCAAAACGTCCCAGAAGCGTTTTAGGTTAACACATAAACATCTAATGTTTAATAGCAATTCCTTGTTTTACTGAATTTGGTACATTTTTGGACGCTGTCGCGAAGTTATGAGCAATTTTACTATTCATAATTGCCCTGCACACTACCCCAACTATCCGTTAATAATCAGCTATGATTGTACTCCACTGATGAAACAAGTTATTGCTCTTTACACTCCATTAAACACACATATAGAAAGGAAGAACATTATTATGTTTTGACTATAACTGTAACTGGAGGAAAAATTGGGTGTTGTGGAATCTTGCAAACGTGATAATGACTTCGTTGTTTCTTAATGTTCAGTATCTATTTTCTGATATATTGAAAATATAATTGAGCCTACCGGATACTTTTAAAAATGTAAATTTCTGTTCATTAATGCTTTTTGAAGAGGAGATGGAAGACTGGGGAAACGTCATCTGAGGAATTAAAATTTAGACTCCAGCTTAAACTCGAAATCCTGTCGTGGCGATTCGCCCCCCAACAGGTTTTACACCTACTACCACAGTGGCGCAGTGGTTAGCACTGCAGCCTCACAGCTCCAGGGACCCGGGTTCGATTCTGGGTACTGCCTGTGTGGAGTTTGCAAGTTCTCCCTGTGTCTGCGTGGGTTTTCTCCGGGTGCTCCGGTTTCCTCCCACAAGCCAAAAGACTTGCAGGGTGATAGGTAAATTGACCATTATAAATTGTCACTAGTATAGGTAGGTGGTAGGGAAATATAGGGACAGGTGGGGATGTTCGGTAGGAATATGGGATTAGTGTAGGATTAGTATAAGTGGGTGGTTGATGGTCGGCACAGACTCGGTGGGCCGAAGGGCCTGTTTCAGTGCTGTATCTCTAATCTAATCTAATCTAATAGCGGCTCAAATTTATAGAGCGTTGAATCCAGCGCTACTTGAGTGCAATCAGCCCAGATTCTCCAAGGTTAGGTCCCTACCATTTTCCAGCGTAGCTCTTTGGGACCTTCATTGCCGGTTCTGGTTTACAACATCTGCGTGCACTGGCTGTTGCATTCCCATCTGACCCTCAATCGCAGCGAACGTTTCAGCGTTTGCTACCATTGGGGCCTCAGAATCTGGGCCAGCAAGAGAGGGCAAAAAGCCGTGAAAAGTGAAGATGACCCTGAGGGGAGTAACTGGAGGAGAATGGAGAGAGGGAATGAGAGTGAGGAATCAGCATTTAAAAGGGTGATAGAAAATGCAAGAGGGGAATTTGTGAATGAAAAAGAGAGGTAAACTAAAATTGAAAAAATAGCAGGAGGATAAGGGGACAACAGGGAAAATAAGAGAGGTGAGCGGGCATACAAAAGGGAGAGAGAAAATGAGAGAGGAGGTTGAAAAGGTTCAAGAGGAGAGAGAGAATAAGAGAGAACCAGGATGATAAAGGTTGGGGAGAGATGGGATAGAGGATATGGGGATGAGATTGCTTCATGACAGTGTAAAAAATCGAACTCTGGGTTTTCAGAGCCAGTGTAGTTGCTCTAAGGTGGAATAGCACAGCAAGCAGGAGGAGTAAGGGCTGCAGCCGCCTGCAAGTTTAAATATTTAGCTAGCAAACGTACCTTATAATTTTTCAGTGTCGCTCAGAGATTGTGCATCCTCTTCAGTACTGATAACCTGAGGCTGCTGATTGTCAAGGATTTCTCGTTAATGGCTCATGCTGAGCATTGCCTATAGTTTTAAACTGCCCACAATATCTTCAAATTGCATCATCGTTATCTGCGTCCAACTATTGTGAAATTGTGATGAGATACAGCACCTGCTCTAGCGAGATAGGAGGCTCCCTTGGGGTAGTGAACTTCCATCACTTGAGTATTGCTGAAAATAGAGACATGGTATCGAAGCTTTCATCCTGCACTCATCAGGACCATTCGCAAGAATACCAATGTAAGGGAACACAACACATGTATACCGTTGAGGAGAGGGTGCTGATTGGTTGGCAAGTGAAATCTGATTGGTAGAGGCATTGCCATGGAGTATGCACCAGTTTACGGTGACTGACAGTTAAGTGCCAAGCTTTGTTTGAAATTTGAATCAGGCAACTTGACTCTAATTGGTCAAATCATTGCCATGAGGAATGAACCAGACAATGGCTGTCACTTACTTTGTTTAGCAGAAAAAGGCACAATGTTTATATATTTTTGCTTCTGTCTGCAAAGAACAGGGCCCTATGTATTAACATATGTGGCTTCCAATGCACGCACATTCACCACACTGTGAGCCCGACTGACCATCTTAAATTGGATGTCAGTGTAATTCATAGCACATTGAGGATTATTTAGCAAATGTTTTCCAAACGCAGACTCACATCTAATGTTGGACACTGTATTTTGTGTTTTGCGAGCACAGGCTAGTTGGGTACAGCCTTTACCTTGCCTATTAAGAACAGTGGCAGGGGCATGTTGTTTGATACGATAGCACAGTCACCATAAACTGGTGCATCCTGCAATGCAACTGCTCTACCAATCAGAGTTCACTTGCTAACCAATCAGCACTCTCTTCTCATACAGTATAAAGTCGTTGTTTTCCCATACTTACGTATTCTTGCAGAATGTCCTGATGTATGCAAGATGCAAACCTTGGACAATATGTCTCTATTTTCGGCAATACTCAAGCTCCTTCACTTGGTGTCCTGCTGTGATGTTACTGCTCAGGGACATCCAGTACTTCTTGTACTATGCTGGGTTGTGATGACTCGGTAGGAGTGTTCTATTCTAGGGAAGGACCATTCCTGAAGCTAAGTCCATTTCGGGAGTTGGTATTAGTTCTGACTCTGCTGTTTATAAAGGAACTCTAATACTGATTATCACTGGTCATCCCACGTATAGGTTGTGCTTTGCGACAACTCTGCAGCCCAGGAACATCCGTTCCTCCTTGAATACACCCATATTTCAGCAAGGCTTTTTTTCTGAATTATTTTTGAAAAATTACTCAGGTATTTTTTTTTCATATATGTTCCAATCCTCCTTGCTTTTCAATGAGGATCGGTTAAACTTGTGCCCCTACTCAGAACAACATAAATCCTGAAACCCTGGAATTATCATTGGATTCTCTTCAATCCTGTCCATCGCATCTTGGAAACTACGGCTGCAAGAACTGACATAATGTTCCACATGTGTCATTAGAGATCTACCTAAGGAGCGAACAATATGCTTCTATGTGCATTCGTGAGGTACATCCCGTGCATGAGTAACATTGATGTATCATTGAGTCAGCTACGTTTCAGAGGGTCTTGTGGATGTAGCAGTTGCAGTGCAACGGTAACTGAGGTTCTTAGGCTGGTGTGACACAGGGAAAGGCTGCAGAGAGCACGAGCAAATATGGGACACGTGATGTAGGAGGTCTGCTGATCAAGATACATAGCAACTACAATGGGAGAGAAAGTCTACTTTGGAATTACATAGGGTAGACGCTGCATGGCATCTGCAAAAGGGTTGAGGCTACTTGGGAATGACGTAAAGAAGAAGACTACATTGTAACTACATAAGAGAGAGGATGCTTTAAATGACACAGGGAGCGGGATTATATTGGAATTACATGTGAAGAGAGGCTACATATGAACTAAATAGGGGAGGTGCTACATTGGAACTACACAGGGATTGATACCTGCAGGTTTAGAGTGGAGCAGCTGGTACCAAGGGACAGCTGATACCTTCTAGTGAGGAAAGGTGCTGCTACCTGATGGAGAGGGGCTAACAGACGCAGGAAGAGGGGTCGTCAATCAACTGGTGGCACAGAACCATAGGGGAGAAAAGGTTCCTATACTTGAGGAAGATGGGCTGATACCTGCAGTAGGTGGAACTGTTAGCCGCAGGAAAATGTGTTCATACCACCGAAGATGGAACTATTACCTGCTGTGTAAGGGCTGATCCCTGTATCAGACAATAACTGTGACCCAGGAAAGGTGTTGATCCCTGCGAAACAGCAAGAGAATGGCACCTGAGGGAGGGCGTGGTTTGATTTCCAAAGGTAAAGCTAAAGCCCTTGGTGGGAAGGGGCTGAATTGTGCAGGATGGGAGAAAAGGTAAATCCACGGTCGGGTATTGGTCTCAAGGGGCTGATATCCACGATGGAAAAGGAGCTGAACATAAGGGGGCGGGGTAGTCTGATACCCATGAGTAGAGAGTAGAGAGCAGCTAATTCTCTCGACTGACGTCGCAAATTCCCAAGGGATTGGCTACAAAGCAGACACCAGCAACGGAAAAGACATAGTTAACTGGGACTAATCTCGGGCTGGGATGGGGGGTGGGGTGGGGGGAGGGGGCTGTTGCCTGCCGGTGGGGAGGAGAGATGAGAATTGAGGGTAAGGGAGAAGGTCATACCTGCAATTGAGGAAAGTAGTTGATGCCTGTGGGTGGGGAGAAGAGCTCATACATGTGCTTGGGGAGAGGGATTACACCTGTGGGTGGGGAGGAACCAATACCTGCAAGTTGGGAGAGGGGCGATACCTTACAATGGGGAGAAGTCAATACCTGCAATTGGGGAGAGGGGTGATACCTGGGTAGGGAAAGGAGTGATACATGTTCGTGGGAAGGAGTCGGTACCTGCGGGAGGGGAGAGTAGTGTTACCTGTGAGTGGGGAGGACCGAAGGAAGAGATATTCATGTTCGAGTAGTTCTTGCTCTTTCTGAGCTGCTTATATTTTCCTATCAGTTCTTGTTTCAATATCCGTAGTGGGGAGGGAGTTCTGGTGGAAGCCTGGTCCCTTTCATTTGCCCAGAAATTGAACTCTGAGAGGTGACGATGTTGAAAGGTCGCCAATTACCTGCTGGTTCACGGCCGTCATATCTCAAAGCATTCGCGAGAGCAAACTTAAAGGTCCCATTTCTGAAGCTCCAAGCCTCTGTTCCGTCTCATGGCCTGCACACTTTTTCTCTTACACACTACCCACTTACCTTCTCCACGGAATTGTAGGCCAGCACCTGTGTCTACTCTTTCATGATCTGATCACCATCCCGAATACCAAACCTAACTTAGTCCATAGATTCTGCTATCATCTGAACTATTCCCCTGATACCAACTGAGCCATTGTCCATGCACAATCAGCGCAGGGCCAAAACCTATGAATATTACACATATTCTGTGCAGTTATCTGCTCTGACACCAACTCCTTTTGTTTTCCCTTGCGAATCAATAAGGCATCAACAGTGGACACATGCCACCTTTCAATTCATGGGGTCAAATATTCAAATGGTGCCCAACAGAAACGGATGCAGAAACTCCGGGTAACTGGCTCAGTTGCATCTCGAGCGGAGCTCAAATCACTAACCTTCTGGGCAACGACCAAACACGCTGCCACCTAAACAGAGGAGATGGGCTGTCTAAGTTGAATTGCTCCTCTGGATTCCAAGAGACTGGTGCACTCCGGAAAATATATATTTTGCAATCCAGCAAAGGAAACACACGGCATTTGCAAGGCTTTCCTGCTATGCAGCTGTTAGAACAAAGCTCCCAAAGTTCACATTGACCTGCGACACAGCAGTCGAGACGTATCTGTAGGGAACATTAACCGTGCCTGCTGCTATTGGTTCCACTTTCTATTCTACTGATCATTTAATGAACTAAACTAGATGAGCCACAGTTCTGAAACTACTGTCCAATGTCTTCTTTCGATCAATGTGCTGATTTGTATCACTCACTGAAAATAAACAACTTTTAATTTGATGGAATCACGACCAGGAAAAGCAATGCAGTTTCACTTACTGAGAAATGCACGCTGCTGCTTAAAAGAAACATATAGTACCACGGGATCCTGTTTCATTGTTTTGTATTCCCTCAATTTTCCAAACAGCATATGAAGCATATTAGTGAATCAAGCATTATGCTTCATTTTATTCTCAAACTGCTCGGGGACCTCACACTGAAAAACACATAAAAATGCAAACGCTCCAGTCATCGGTGAGTCAGTGAACTGCTTTCAAACACAGGCAGCAGATCAGATAGCTTCGATTAGTTTGCTTTAAGGAATCCATACCTCCAGCATGGGGCTGAAAGGAAGAGAGTGTACTTGCTGCTCATTTTTCGAATGCAGAGGCAACGACAGGAACAAATCATCAGGTCACACCTGAGCCCTGCATCAGAGTGGAGCTGATTATGGGATGCAGACCAATTCTCAGGTGGTGACAGGGCAGTTAGAATGTGGGATGTTCTGGCGTCGCTGCATATGATTGTTTAGCTGTGAACACATGAGATGGGCGAGATGCAGAGCAAGAAAGGGCATTACTCTGCCATTGTGTCTCACTTTGATACATTTAGCTTGTATCCATAAGGAACAGAGCAACACAGGGACAGGAGTAGGCATTCAACCCGACGAGCCTGCTCCATATTCCATTCGATCATGGCTGATCATCTGCCTCAACACCACTTTTCTGCGCTATCCCCATGTACGAAATGGCCTGCATCTTATTCTGAGACTGCCCCCAGTTCTAGACTCACCAGCCAAGGGAAACACCCTAACTACATCCACCCTGTCACGCCTGTAAGAATCTTGTAAGTTTCAATGTAATCACCTCTCATTGTTCGAAATTCTAGAGAATACAGGCGCAGTTTCCTCAATTTCTACTCATAAGACAATCCCACTATCCCATGGATTAGTCTGGTGAATATCAGTTGCATTCCCTCTATAGCAAATATATCCTTCCTTAGATAATTCAGCACGACATTTTTTCCTATTACTCAAAACCGCTTGTGATGAAAGGAAACATACCATTTCCCTTCCTAACTGCTGACTGCAGCTGTATGCTAGCTTTCAGTGATTCATGATCAAGGCCACAAAGGTCTCTTTGGACATCAGCACTTCCCAAACTCTCACCACTGAAGAAATACCTGTCTTATTATTTGTGTCTACCAAAGTGGATAACTTCACATTTATTCACATTATATTCCATCTGTCATGCTCTTGCCCATTCACTTAGCCTGTCCAAGCCCCCTTGAGGTCTCCTTTCATCACAAGAACACTAGAACAGAAAATGGAGCAGAAATAGATGATATGGCCCATGGAGCCTGCTACGTCATTCAATACGATCATGGCTTATATTAGGCTTCAAGGCCACTTTCACGCTCTCTCGCCATAACGCTTGATTCCCTGAGAGACCAGAACTCTGTCTATCCCAGCTTTAAATGTATTTAGCGATGGAGCATCCACAACCCTCTAGGTTAGAGATTTCCAAAGTTCTGCAACCCTTTGAGTGAATTAATTTCTCCTCATCTCAGTCCTAAATGATTGGCCCTTTATCCTGAAACTGTGCCCCGTGTTTTAGATTCCTCGACCAGTGGAAACAATATCTCAGTGTCTAACCTATTCAGCCCATTCAGAATCTTGTATATATCAATGACACCGCATCTCATTCTTCTAAATGCCAGAGAGTATAAGCCGATTCTACATCTTAATCCTTCAATCTAATGTTTTATCTCACTACTGTTCTGATCTTGTCTCTTATTAAGAACGCTACTGAACCTCCTTTTCATTTTGTCTATCCTTCCTAAATGACGGATATCCTTGAATGTTCATTTCCCAGTCTTGGTCAGCCTTTAACCACATATCTGTAATGGCAATTGAATCATACCCATTTACCTCTATTGTTACCTTTAAATCGTCGAGTTTGTTGCAAGTACTGTGTGCAATCAGAGAGAGTGCCTTTAACTTAGTTGTTTTTTAACATTATTCCGCATTCTGATCCACTTGTTACTTGCCTTTGCTTTGGCTGCCTTCCAATTTTGCTAACTAATTTTCTCCTTCGGGTACCAGTTTTTCTTCCCTGCAATCTGAGCACCCTCTCAAGTACCCACCCCCCCTGCCAATCTCAGTTAAACCCTCCCAAACAGTGCTAGCAAATCTCCCTGCGAGAATGTTAGTCTAGGTCCTGCAAAAGAACAACTCGTCCATCTGATACAGGTCCCACCTGCCCCAGAACCGGTCCTAGTGCCTTAGAAATCTGCCTCCCTCCTACACCAATTCTCCAGCCATGTGTTCAATTGCTCAATCCTCCTATTCTAATGCTCACTAGCACCTGGCACCAGGAGCAATACTGAGATTACTGTTTTGATGTCCTGTTTTTTTATCTCTTTCCTAGCTCCCAAAAATCTGCTTTCAGGACCTCATTCTTCCCGTTGTTACCAGTGTGGACTATGACCTCTGGCTGGTTACCCACCCCAGAAGAATGTTCTGCAACCAATGTCTGACATCCTTGATCCTGGCACCAGGGAGGGAACATACCATCGTGGAGTCACATTTATGGCCGCAGAAATGCCTGTCTGTTCCGACAAAAAAATGAATCCCCTATGGCTGTAGTTCCTCCATTCTTCAAGACCATGGCACCATGGGTGGAACAGCTGTACACCGGCCAGGTGTTCAAGGAAGACTGAAAGAGAGATAGTGATAGGAGATTCGATAGTTTAGGGAACAGACAGGCGTTTCTGTGGCTGCAGACATGAATCCAGGTTGGTGACTTACCTCCTTGATTCCAAGGTCAAGGATGTCACTGATCGGCTGCAGAGCACCCTGAGGAGGGAGGGTGAACAGCAGGCAGTCCATGGTCCATACTGGTACCAATGACATAGGTAGAATTAGGGATGTGGTTCTGCAGAATGTGTTTACTGAGCTAGGTAAGAAATTAAAAGCACGACCTCAGAAATAGTAATCTGTGGACTACCACCAGTGCCACGTGCAAATGCATACAGCAAGAGAAGGATAAGGCAGATGAATGTGTGGCTAGAATGTTGGTGCAGGATGGAGTGCTTGAGATTCTCCGGACTCTGGAACAGGCTCCAGGGAGATGAGACCTGTACAGGCCAGATGCATTGCACTTGAACAGAGCAGAGCATGTGTTCCTTGTGGACGTTGTTGGAAAGGTTTTAAAGTAGGTTGAGCAGGAGGATGGGGTCCTGAGGGTAGATACACTACGGACAGAATAGAAATTAAAATTGAAGACACAAAATTAGTGGATAAGTTTGGAAGGCAGAGGAAACAAAGGTTAGAGAATTAAGAAAAAAGAGTTTGGCGGTGCTCTACCTCAATGCAGGGAGTAGAGCAAATAACGCATGCGAGATGAGGGCACAGATCGATATATGGCAGTATGATATCATAGCTATTACAGAGATGGCTTAAGGAGGAACAGTAATGGCAGCTCAACGCTTCTAGTTACAGGGTTTCAGATGCAATAGAGAGGGGGATTTAAAAGGGGGGGGTGACAATTTTGGTCAAATAAACAATTACAGCTACGAGAATGGAAGTTATGATAAAAGATGCATCGTATGAGAACATATCGATTGAGCTGAGGACAAAAAATAAGCAATCACACTGCTGGGAGTGTACTATAGACCCCCAACGAGTCAGAGGGAGATAGAAGAGCAGATATGTAGGTAAATCTCTGAGAGGTGCAAGAGCAATAGGGCAGTAATAATAGTGAATTCTAATGACCCCGATATTAACCGGGATCATTTTAGTATGAAAGGAATTGAGGGAACAGAATTCTTCAGCTGAATTCTGAAGAAATTCTTCGGCCTGTATGGAGAAAGGCCATCAAGAGATAGCGCAGTTTTCGACTTAGTTTTAGGAAGGAGTGGCAGTGGGAGAGCATTTTTGTGATAGTGATCATAATTCAGCCAGTTTTAACATAATTATGGAAAAGGACAAGGGTAGAACAGGAGTTAAAGTTCTCAATTGGGGCGACTGGAAGCAGCTACTTGAAGGTAAATCAGTGTCAGAGCAGCGGGAGGCATCAACGCGGACATTCAAGGGGTTCAGAGTAAACATGTTCCCACAAAGAAACAGGGTGGGACGACCAAATTTAGGGTCCCGTGGAAGTCAAGGAGCTTCGAGGGTAAGATAAGGAAAGCTTATGTCCGAAACCGAAACTCAATACTGCAGAAAACCAAGAGGAGTGCAAAAAGTGGAGGGTGAAATCAAAAATGAAATGAGGAACGCAAAGAGAGGACATGAACAATATTGGAAAGCAAATTCAAGGTGAACCCAAAAATGTTTTATCAATACATTAAGAATAAGAGGATAATTAAGGAAAAAAGTAGAGTGCATATACAAAAAACGGCATCCTAGGTAAATGGTTGGAAGACGTCGGTATGGTTCTTCATATTCTGCATCTGTCTTCATAAAACAGGGGTTGTAGTCACGGAAGAATGGTGTGAATTATTGGAGGTGATAAACAGAGAGAGAGGAAATATCAATGGGATTACCATGCTTGAAATTGGATAAATCACCAGGGCAGGATGGAATGTACCCCAGGCTGTTAAAAGAAGCCAGGGAGGAAATAGTGGAGGATCTCGCCATAAGTTTTCAGTCCTCACTGGATACAGATGTGGTGCCGAAGGATTGGAGGACTGCTAACATTGTAGCTTTGCTTAGAAATGGAGGGAGTGACAGGCTGAATGATTACAGGCCAGTCAGTCTAACCTCAGTAGTGAGTAAATGTTAGGAATCAATTGTGAGACACTGGAGCATAGATTAATCAGGGATAGTCGGCATGGATTTGTGAATGGAAGATCTTGTATGACTAAATTGATTGTTTCTTTTTGAAGCAGTCTCAAGGAGAATTGTCGAGGGTGGTGCAGTTGAGGTAGTCTACTTGGTTATTAGGAAGGTTTTTGACAAGGTAGATTGACATGGCAGATTGGTTAAAAAAAATTCCCTTGGGATCCAGAGAAATGCAGCAAGCTGGATACAAAATTAGCTCAGTGGTATGAAACAAAGGTCAATTGTTGATGTAAAACAGAAAGTGCTGGAAATACTCAGCAGGTCGGGCAACATCTGTGGAGAGAGAAGCAGAGTTAAGGTTTCAGGTCTGTGACCTTTCGTCGGAACGGTAATTGTGACGGCTGTTTTTGTGACTGGAAGGTTTTTTTTCCAGTAGCGTTCTGCAGGGCTCAATACTAGGAGTCCTGCTTTTTATGGTATATATAAAGGATTTGCACTTAAATGTAGGGTGCATGATCAAGAAGTTTCCAGATGATGCAGAAAATGGCCATGTGTTGGTAGCGAGGAGGATAGCTGTAGTCTGCAGGAAGATATTGATGGTCTGGTAAGATGGGCAGTCAACCCGGAAAAGTGTGAGGGGATGCAGTTGGGGAAGTCAAACCAAGGCAAAGGAATATGCGATTACTTGGACAATACTGAGAAGTGCAGAAGAAGTGAGGGACCTTGGAGTGAATGTTCACAGATCCCCGAAGGTAACAGGACAGGGCAATAAGGTGGTTAAGAAGGCATATGGAATTCTTTCCTTTATTAGCTGAGGTATAGGAAAATATGAGTAAGTCCGTTATGCTGGAAATGTTAAATCATTAGGTAGGCCACAACTTGAGTACTGTGTGCAGTTCGGGTCACCTCATCACAGAAAGGATGGAATTGCACTGGAAAGAATACAGAGGAGATTTATTGAGGATGTGCCAGGACTGTAAAAATGCAGCTACGAAGAAATATTGGATGGAATGGGGTTGTTGTCCTTGGAACAGATAAGGCTGAGGGGAGAGTTGAATGAAATAGACAAAATTGTGAAGGGCCTGGACAGAGCTGATGTGAAGGGCCTATTTGCTTTAGCAGAGATGTCACTGGCTAGGGAACATAGATTTAAAGTGATTGGTAGAAAGATTAGAGGGGAGATGCGCATTTTCCTTTCACCTAGAGGTTGGTGAAGGTTTGTAATACACTGCCTGAAAGGATAGTAGAGGCAGAAATACTCAGCTCATTTAAAAGGTGTCTGGATATGCGCCTCAAGAGCCATAACCTGCAGGCTTTTAGACCAAAGTCTTGAAATTGGGATTCGGCTGGGTGGCTCATTTTTCTGCCGGAGAAGACACGATGGGTCAAGTGGTTTCTTTCTGTGCTGTAAAATTTCCGTGATTTATATGATTTCTTTCCTCCCCTTCTATGCCACTGGGCCACATGTGGTGCCATGGATTTGGCTCTGACTGCACTCCTTTGAGGAGCCATCACCCTCACCAGTATGCAAAATACAAAACCAGTCAGCGAGCAAAATCGTCTCAGGAGACTGCTTCACTACCAGCCTGGTTCTCTGAGACTGCCTGGCTGTCACCCATTCTCTCTCTGCCTACAATGCTCCTAACCTGCGGTGTGACCACCTTCCAAAACGTGCGTCCATGTAGCTATCTGCCTCGTGGATGCGTCACAGTGACCTCAGCCGCCGCTTGAGTTCTGAAACCTTCTGCAGCCGGTGAAACTTTCTGCAGCTGTGTCTGTCTAGGACATATGGTGCGTCATGACTTCACCCATGCCACAGGATACGCTGCCCACTCGGCTGAACTGCCCTGCCATAGCTTAACTTTACAAACTACTTAAAAGAAATAATAGAGTGATAGAGAGATACAGCACTGAAACAGGTCCTTCGGCCCACCGAGTCTGTGCTGACCAACAACCACCCATTTATCCTACATTAGTCCCATATTCCCTGCCACATCCCCACCGTTCTCCTACCACTTACTTACACTAGGGGCAATTTACAATGGCCAATTTACCTATCAACCTGCAAGTCTTTGGCTGTGGGAGGAAACCAGAGCATCTGGCAGAAACCCATGCAGTTACAGAGAGAACTTGTAAACTCTGCACAGGCAGTACCCAGAACCAAACCCGGCTTGCTGGAGCTGTGAGACTGCAGTGCTAAGCACTGCGCCACTGTGCCGCCCATAATGGCTTGAAACGTCAGTTGACACTTGCAACAGCAACCAAATGATAAAAGAGCATATGCAGTAGTGATTCTGAACTTCCTGGGAAGAAGGTAGCTCTGACTGGTTTGATCAGACACGGGTGTTGGTGCCCTGAGTTTAGATGAACGGTAGGATCTGTTTAATTGATGCCTTTAGGTGTTGCGTCGTCATTGCTTTGTAAAATGAGAACAGCAAACCAGCAGATAATCTATGTGCTTTCAATATTTTTACCTTTCAGAGTTCCCTTTAGGTGAACACTCAAGGGAGCGTCAAAAGCAAAATACTGCAGATGCTGGAAATCTGAAATCTCCACAGATGCTGCCAGACCTGCTGAGTGTTTCCAGCATTTCTTGTTTCTTTTTTATTTAAGAGAGTGTGATGTGTTCGGGAATTGACCAGGCTTCCATCAACAAGCCCTTCCCCCATGATACCTAAACAAACTCTCGGTAGGGAACTAAAACAAATAGGGCACTGCAGTTCAGATAGAACACAAACTATTTGAACATGAACAACTCTCCCTTGGGTATCAGCTCCCACTCCACCCATGGGTATGAACTGCTCTCTGCAACCATCGCAACGCTTGTCGCCCACCGCTTGCCCCCACAACCCCTCCCCCGCCCCCCCCCCCCACACACACATCCCACCGGACATTCAGCCCCTGCTGACCTCTTGTATCTGTTCTCATTTTCCATTGTGCCTATCACCCGTTCCTGGTATGGATTTGGGTGCCTCCTGTCGCGGGAATTGTCTCTTCAATCCCTATAGCTAACCAAGCCCCACTTGAGTATCTGCTTCTCTTTCAAAGTGTTTAGGAACTCTTACCCCACCACCGTGATTCAGAAACTTCCAAACCACTTCTTAAGCAAACAAAACTTTCCACAACACTTATAAATCATTCCCAGTGTGGGATTCATCCTCTGTCCCTCCATCATGTATCACTCCCACACCTTCCCATGGGTAAAGGACCCACTCCCATTGAGTATCAGCCCCTTGCCTAAGGGGAATTATCCCCGTCCCTTGCAGTAAGAAATCATCTCCAGCAAGTTGTACCCTACCCTCCTCCCTACCTCGCACAGCTTTAGCCTCCCTTTTAATAATCACCTTTGCATGCGCCAGTTCCTCCTTCAATGCAGTTCCTATGTGGTCTCTCTCCTTGTTTACTTCCAATGTAGTCCCTATTTCTGTATGTCTATTGTAGGCGGTGGCATAGTGGTATTATCACAGGACTAATAACCCAGAGACCCAGGGTATATTCGCTGGGGACATGGGTTCGAATCCCACCACAGCAGAAGGTGGAATTTGAATTTAATTAATAATCTGGAATTAAAAGCTAGTCTAATGATGGCCATGAAACCATTGCCAATTGTTGTAAAACCCAATCTGGTTCACTAATGTCCTTTAATGTCCTTTCGGGAAGGAAATCTGCTGGCCTTACCTGGTCTGGTCTACATGTGACTCCAGACCCACAGCAATGTGGTTAACTCTTAAATGCCCTCTGAACTTGCCGAGCAAGCCACTCAATTGTACCTACCCGCTACAAAGTCAATAAAAAGGAATGAAACCGGACGGAACACCCGGCATCGACCTAGGCGACAACGGCAAACCCAGCCCTGTCGACACTGCAAAGTCCTGCTTACTAACATCTGGGGGCTTGTGCCAACTTTGGTAGAGCTGTCCTACAGACTAGTCAAGCAACAGCCTGACGTAGTCATACTCACGGAATCATACCTTACAGACAATGTCCCAGAGACTGCCATCACCATCCCCGGGTATGTCCTGTCCCACCGGCAGGACAGACCCACCAGAGGTGGCGGCACAGTGGTATACAGTAGGGAGGGAGTTTCCCTGGGAGTCCTCAACATAGACTCCGGACCCCATGAAGTCTCATGGCATCAGGTCAAACATGGGCTAGGTTGCCACCTACAGCCCTCCCTCAGCTGATGACTCAGTATTCCACCATGTTGAACACCACTTGGAAGAAGCACTGAGGGTGGCAAGGGCACAAAATTACTCTGGGTGGAGGAATTCAATGTCCATCACCAAGAGTGGCTCGGTAGTACCACTGCAAGCCGAGTCCAAAAGGACATAGCTGCGAGACTGGGTCTGCGGCAGGTGGTAGGGGAACCAACACGAGGGAAAAACATACTTGACCTCGTCCTCACCAATCTGTCTGCTGCAGATGCTTCTGTCCATGAATGTATTTGTAGGAGTGACCACTGCACAGTTCTTGTGGAGACGAAGTCCCGCCTTCACATTGAGGATACCATCCGTCATGTTGTGTGACACTATCACCGTGCTAAATGGGATAGATTTCGAATAGATCTATCAATGCAAAACTGGACATCCACGAGGCGCTGTGGGCCATCAGCAGCAGCAGAATTGTACTCAACCACAATCTGTAACCTCATGGCCCGGCATATCCCACACTCTACCATTACCATCAAGCCAGGAGTATAACCCTGGTTCAATGAAGAGTGCAGGAGGGCATGCCAGGAGCAGCACCAGGCATACCTCAAAATGAGGTGTCAACCTGGTGAAGCTACAACACAGGACAATCTGCGTGCCAAACTGAGTAAGCAGCATGCGATGGACAGAGCTAAGCGATCCCATAACCAACGGATCAGATCTAAGCTCTGCGGTCCTGCCACATCCAGCTGTGAATGGTGGTGGACAATTAAACAACGAACTGGAGGAGGTGGCTCCACAAATATCCCCATCCTCAATGAGGGGTGAGCCCAGCACATTAGTGAGAAAGATTAGGCTGAAGCATTTGCAACAATCGTCAGCCAGAAGTGCCGAGTTGATGATCCATCTCGGCCTCCTCCTGAAGTCCCCAGCATTACAGATGCCAACAACAAGACTTCAGCCAATTCTATTCAATCTGCGTGATATCAAGAAACGACTGAAGGCATTGGATACTGCAAAAGCTATGGGTCCTGACAATATTCCGACAATAGTACTGAAGAACTGTGCTCCAGAACTTGCCACGCCCCTAGCCAAGCTGTTCCAGTACAGCTACAACACTGGCATCTACCCTGCAATGTGGAAAATTGCCCAGGTATGTCCTGTATACAAAAAGCAGGGCAAGTCCAACCCGGCCAATTACCGCCCCATCAGCCTACTCTCAATCATCAGTAAAGTGATGGAAGGTGTCATCAACAGTGCCATCAAGCGGCTGTTGCTTAGCAATAATCTGCACAGTGACGCTCAGTTTGTATTCCGCCAAGGCCACTCAGCTCCTGACCTCATTACAGCCTTGAATCAAACATAGACAAAAAATCTGAACTCAAGAGGTGAGGTGAGAGTGCCTGCCCTTGGCATCAAGGCAGCACTTGACTGACTATGGCATCAAGGAGCCGTAGCAAAACTGAGATCAATGGGAATCAAGGGGGAAACCCTGCGCTGGCTGGAGTCAAATGATGATGGTTGTGGTTGTTGGAGATCAATCATCTGAGCTCCAGGACATCACTGCAGGAGTTCCTCAGGGTCGTGTCCGAGGCCCAACCATCTTCAGCTGCTTCATCAATGACCTTCCTTCAAACATAAGGTCAGAAGCGGGGATGTTCGCTAATGATTGCATAATGTTCAGCACCATTCGTGACTCCTCAGATACTGAAACAGTCCGTGTAGAAATGCAGCAAGACCTGGACAATATCCAGGCTTGGGCTGATAAGTGGCAAGTAACATTCGCGCCACACAACTGCCAGGCAATGACCATCTCCAACAAGAGCGAATCTAACCATCTCCCCTTGACATTCAACAGCATTACCATCGCTGAATCCCCCACTATCAACATCCTAGAGGCTACCATTAACCAGAAACTGAACTGGAGTAGCCATATAAATACCGTGGCTACAACAGCAGGTCAGAGGCTCGGAATCCTGAGATGAGTAACTCACCTCCTGACTCCCCAAAGTCTGTCCACCATCTACAAGCACAACTCAGGAGTGTGATGGGATACTATTCATTTGCGTGGATGGATGCAGCTCCAACAACTGTCAAGAAGCGCGACACCATCCAGAACAAAGCAGCCCATTGATTGGCACCCCATCTACAAACATTCACTCCCTCCACCACCGACACACAGTGGCAGCAGTGTGTACCATCTACAAGATGCACTGCAGCAATGCACAAAGGCTCGTCAGACAACACCTTCCAAACCTTCGACCTCTACCAACTAGAACGACAAGGGCAGCAAATACATGGGAACACCACCACCTGCAAGTTCCCCTGCAAGTCACTCACCATCCTGACTTGGAACTATATTGCCATTCCTTCACTGTCGCTGGGTCAAAATCCTGGAACTCCCTTCCGAACAGCACTGTGGGTGTACCTACCCCAAATGGACTGCAGCGGTTCAAGAAGGCAGCTCACCACCACCTTCTCAAGGGCCATTAGGGAAGGGCAATAAATGTTGGCCTAGCCAGCGTCGCCCACATCCCATGAATGAATTAAAAAAAATTCCTCTCACCGTCTCCGAATGAAGTTCCTATTTAGCTCCAATACCTATGCAATTTTTATGTAGACAGCCTCACTGTGTAGCACCCTCTATAGCACAAGTTTGTACCTTAATCTGTATAGTTACTATGTAGCCAGAACGCAATGCCATCTCCCGAGTATCCCATTTGCTCTTGTGTTCCCTGCAGCCTTTGACTATATCAAACGAGGCTAAGAAACTTAGTTACTGTTGCACTGCGGCTGCTACATCCACAGGACTCTCTGACCCGTGACTAAGGCAGATATAGACCGGGAGCAATGTTATTCAAGTACGGGATGCATCCCAAGATTATGCATTGAAACACATTTTTCGAACCTTTAGTGACAACACATGTGGAACATTATGTTCAATTCTACTAGCTGGATTTACAATGAACCAATGAACTGTTTGAACAGAAACGGGAGATCTGCACTGGTTTTCAATGAGAAGCGAAGGCTGCATGCAACAAGTAAATTCTTCAGAAAAATCCAGTAAAGCTCTCGTGAAGTTGTTAAGTATCCAAGAAGGCCACAGATATTCCTAGGCTACAGAGGGGCTGCAAAGCACAATCTGCAGATGGACTGACAACGGAGGACCACTTATTATGTTTCTGAATAAGCAGGAGAGTCAGAGATAATAACAGATTCCCGAAATGGTCACAGACTCAGGAATGGTCCCTCGATATAATGTTTCAGTGCCAATGAGTCATCCAAACCTAGTATGGCACAGGAAGTACGGGATGTCCCAGTGCAACAATAACACAACGACACACCAAGTGATGGGAATTCACCATCCCAATTAAGCCCACCCCTTCTGCTGAACTGTGCATCATGTTACATTTTCACAACAGCACAGATAAAAGTGAGGATGTTGCAATTTGAAGATATCGTGACATGTTAAAACTGGGGACAATATTCAGTCTGAGCCATTGGCGAGAACTCATTGGCAACCAGCAGCCCGCGGCCGAATGTATTGCACTGAAGAGGGATAATATCACTGGCCCTGAGAAATGTCCAAGTAAGTTTTCAAACAACATTTTTAAATCTGTAGGGAAGAGCAGTTGGTACTCATCTCGCTTACTGAACTGGGTTCTCCTTGGAGCACCCACACTGACCACTTGCTGTTGGTGCTAGTAAATAACTCGATTCCATGATCATTGATTTTTTATGATAGTGTTTGGGGCCAAAACCTGATGCTTTAGATTCCAAGAGCAGCTGGTTATTTTAACCGTTTCTGGCAGCAAGACAGGGGCAGCGCTAGGGCCATACAAAAGCACGGGGCCTCGATCTAATCCAGTGTTACAAATAGCTGATCACTCAGGGCTTGTCGCTTCTTGTTCCTGTTGATGGTGCTGCTATGTCTGGAATCCAGATGATCTCCACTGATTCATTGCAATCAGACGCAAATATGAAATGGACAAAGACAACATGCAGAAAGCAGCGAGAAGCAGTCGGCTCCTGCATATCCCTTTCATAGAACCATAGGAAAACTACGACACAGAAGGAGGCTATTCAGCCCATCGTGTCCGTGCCGTGCCGAACAAAACTAGCCATCCAATCTAATCCCACTTTCCAGTACCCGGTCCCTAGCCTTGCTGGTTACCCTACTTCAGCTGCATGTCCAGGTACCTTTCAAAAGAATTGATGCTTTCTGTCTCCACCACAATTCCTGCAATGAATTCCAGACACCCACCACCTTGTGGGTGAATAAGCTTTTCCTCCTATCTCCTCTAATCCTTCAACCAATCACCTTAAATCTGTGGCCCTGTTAGTTGACCTCTCTGCTAGGGGAAACACGTCCTTCTTGTCTACTCTATCCACGCCCCACTATTAAGTCACTTCTCGGCCTCCTCTGTTCTAAGGAAAACAACCATAGTCTATCCAATCTTTTCTCATTTCTGCACCTTTCGAGCCCTGGCAACATTCTTGTAAATCTCCTCTGCACTCTCGCCAGAGCAATTACGTCTTTTCTGTATTGTGGTGACCAGAACTGTATACAATACTCCAAATGTCGCCTAACCAGCGTTTGATACAGTTCCTGCATTATATCCCTGCTTTTGAATTCTAATCCTCGGCTAGTGAAGTGAAGCATTCCATTTGCCTCCTTCACTACTCTATCTACCTGTCCTGCCACCTTCAGGGACCTGTGGACATACAATCCAAGGTCTCTCACTTCCTCTGCCCCTCTCAATATCCTCCGTTTATCGTGTATTCCCTTGCTTTATTTGCCCTTGCCAACTGCATTGCTTCACACTTATCTGGATTGAATGCCATTTGCCACTTTTCCACCCACTCAACCAAACCATTGATAGCTTTCTGAAGTCTATGGCTATACTCTTCACTATCAACTGCATGGCCATTTTTTATGTCATCAGCAAATTTCCCAATCATGCCTCCCACATTTAAATCCAAATCATTAATATATACCACAAACAGCAAGGAACCCAACACAGATCCCTGTGGAACGCCACTGGCGATAGCTTGTCATTCACCAAAACATCTGTCGACTACTACTCTGTGTTTCCTGGCCCTGAGACAATACTGGATCCAACCTGCCACATTCCTCCGTATTCCACGGGCTTTCATTTTACTGACCAGTCTGTCATGCGGGTCCTTGTCTAATACCTTACTAAAATCCATGTGGACCACATCCACTACACTTCCCGCATCAATCCTTCTTGTTACTTCCTCAAAAAACTCAATTAAGTTAGTAAGACATGACCTTCCCTGACAAAATCCATGCTGACTATCCCTGATTAGTCCGTGCCTTTCTATGTGGCAGTTTATTATGTCCATCAAAATAGATTCTAACAATTTACCCACAACTGAGGTCAGATTGACTGGCCTATAATTATTTGGCCTATCCCTCGCACCCCTTGTGAACAATGGTGCAACTTTCGCAGGCCTCCAATCGTCTGGTACCACTCCTGTATCCAGTGAGGATTTGAAGATGATCCTCAACACATCCGCTATTTTCTCCCTGACTCCCTTTAACAACCTGGGATGCAATCCATCCAGCCCTGGCGATTTATCCAATTTCAAGGATGTCATACCCTGCAGTATTTCCGCTCTCATTATGCTTATCGTATCTAAAATTTCAAACTCCTCCTATTTTACTACAATGCCTATATCAACCTCTCCTTTGTGAAGACAGTAACAAAAAACTCATTCTGAACCCTTCCTACATTTTCTGCATCCACGCATAAGTTCCCTTGTACATCTTTGACAGGTCCTACCCTTTCCTTAGTTATCCTCTTGCTCTTAATGTGCTGATTAAATATATTTGGGTTTCCCTTTATTTTACCTGCCAATAAATTTACATGCCCTCTCTGCTTTTCTAATTTCCTTTTTTTACTTCACCCCTGCACTTTCCATACTCCTCTAGACTACCTAAAGTATTAAGATTTCTGTGATCGTCAGAAACTTTCTTTTTCTGTTTGAACTTAACCTGTAAGCTTCTAGATAACCACGGGGCTCCTGATTTAGCATTACCACCTTTTATCTCTGTGGGGACATGCCTACACTGTGCCTGTAGAATCACGATTTTGAATGCCTCCCACTGGTTTGCCATTGATTTTCCTTCAAGTAGCTGTGTCTAGTCCACTTTCGCCAGGTCACCTCTCAGCTTCTTAAAATTTGCCTTCCACCAATTGAGAACTTTTGCTCCTGTTTTATCGTTGTCCTTTTCCATGATTATGCTAAAACTTACTGTGAAATGGTCACAATCTTCCAAATGGTCCGCTATTACTTCCTTCACTTCACTTGTCCAGCTACATTACTGAAGACTAAATCTACAATTGCACCCCCTCTCATTCAGTTTGTTGCGTGCTGGCTAAATATGTTCTCTTGAATGCAGTTCAAGAATTTTGTCCCCTCTGTGTCTTTCACACTGTTTGTCTCCCAGTTGATATTGGGGTAGTTGAAATCCCCCAACTATTATTGCCCTATAGTTTATGCACTCATACATTTGCCTACATATTTGTTCTTCTACCTCCCTGTCACTATTTGGGGGTCTATGGCACACTCCTAGTAGTGTGACCGCAACTTTATTTTAATTCTGAGCTGCACCCATATGGCCTCATTTGATGATACATTTAACATATCATTCCTCCTCAAAGCTGTCATTTATTCCTTAACGAATAATGCTACACCTCCTCATTTTCTATCTCCCTCTCTATCCTGCCTAAAAACTCTATATCCAGGGATGTTGAGTTGCCATTCTTGTCACTCTTTAAGCCAATTTTCCATTATAACAACGATATCATGTTGCCATGTGTCTATCTGTGCCCTCAGCTCATCGACTTTATTTACTATACTCCTTGCATTTAAATAAATACCCTTTATCACTGCCAAATTCCAGTGCTGCACACTTTTTAACCTTTTCTTCTGCTGTCTTTCAGGGTCACTCGCTAATTTCCTGCCTCCTGTTCCCTGCCCTGAAATTGTTCTATCCAAGACTGTGCTCAGGTTCCCATCCCCTGACAAGCTAGTTTATACCATCCCCAACAGCACAAGAAACCTTCCTGTAAGAATATTCGTCCCGGTCCTGTTCAGGTGCAGACCATCCGGCTTATACAGGTCCCCAGAACGTATCTTTGTGCCCCAGAAATCTGAAGCACTCCCTCCTGCACCATCTCTCCAGCCACACATTCATCTGGTGTATTTTCCTATTTCTATACTCAAATAGCACGTGACCTTGGAAGTAATCCTGAGATTACTTCCTTTGAGTTCCTGCTTGCTAATCTCGTTCTGAACACCCTAAACTCATCCTGAAGGGCCTCATCCCTCGTTCTTCGTATATCATTGGTACCAATGTGGACCACAACCTTTGGCTGTGCACCCTCGCCATGCAGAATGCCCTGTAGCCACTCGGTGATATCCATGACAAGGGAGGAAACATACCATCATGGAATCACGTATGCGACCACAGAAACGATGGTCTGTCCCCCTAACTATAGAATCCCCTATTACTATTGCTGTCTTGTCATTTCTCCTCCCTCCCTGCACAGCAGAGCCACCCATGGTGCTCTGGTCTGGCGCCCGCTGCACTCCCCAATGAAACCCTCTCTCCCATCCTTACTCAGAACTGAATACCGGTTAGAAAGTACCAGCAGTGATCAATAGAATGCCAGAAAAGGCAGAGACGACTGATGCTCTAAGTGAATAATACGAAGTAGGTAAAGAGTGCGTGGCAGAGTGGCTATGGGCTGATCATGACCAAGCCTGGTCTTTAGTTCCACCGTTATAACAAAGGCTCTTCTCCTAGGGTCAAGGATGCCATAGAGCGGCTGCAGGACATTCTGAAGAGGGAGGGTGAGCGGGCAGTGGTCGCGGTGCCCATTGGTACCAACGACATAGGTAGATAGAGGGATGAGGTCCTGCAACAAGAATTTAGGGAGCTAGGTAGCAGATTAAAAAGCAAGACCTCAAAGGTTGTAATCTCTGGATTACTCCCGGTGCCACGTGCTAGTGAGTATAGGAATAGGAGGATAGAAAAGATAAATACGTGACTGAAGACATGGTGCAGGAGGCGGGTTGGGTGGGGGTGGGGGGTGTCTTTAGTTTCCTAGATTACTGGGTCTGTTTCTGGCGAAGCTGTGACCTGTCGAAGTTGGACTGGTTTTAGTTGATCCAGAATGGGACCAACATCCTTGCTGGGAGGTTTTCTAGTGCTGTTGGGGGCGGTTTAAACTAATTTGACAGGGGGATGGGTTACAGAGTGGAGGTACAGTAGGGGGTGATGCACAGTCAAATGTAGAAGAGAAACTGAGTCAGTCCGCAAGGCAGAGCAAATATAGACCTGTTAAGGCACCAACGAATAATGCACGGCTGGATTGATCTATTTTAATGCATGAGTCTTACTAGTAAGGCCGATGAATTCAGGGCATCGATTAACACATGTAAATATGATATTATTGCCATCAGAGGCTCATGGTTAAGGGAAGCGCAGGACAGGCAGCCGAATTTTTCCAGTGCATAGAATCTTCAGGCTTGACAGGGGAGGGTGTAAAAGAGGAGGTGGCATTGCACTGTTGATCAAGGAGTCAACTACTGCAGTAAGTAGGGATGATATCGTAGAAGGTTCCTCAAAAAGGGGGCAATCACTTGGCTGGGAATGTACTACAGGCCTCCAAACAGTCAGGGGAGATAGAGGAGCAGATATGTTGGCAAATCTCAGAGAGGTGTAAACATAATAGGGTAATAATAGTAGGGGATTTCATCTTCCCCGATATCAACTAGGATAGTCTTAGTGCAAAAGGATTAAAAGGGGAAGAATTCATAAAATGCATACAGGAGAGCTTTTTAAGCCAGCACGTAGAAAGTCCCACTAGAGTAGGGGTTGTACAGCACCAAATCCTGGGGAATGAAGCCGGACATGTGGTAAAAGTGTCAGTGGGGAAACATTTCGGGAATAGTGACCATAACTCTGTAAGGTTTAAGGTAGTTATGGAAACGAGCAAAGAGGGACCGGAAATAAAAGTACTGAATTGGGAGAAGGCCAATTTCAACATGATAAAACAGCATCTGGCCAAAGTGGACTGGGAACTGCTACTTGTAGGAAAGTCTACATCAGACCAGTGGGAGTCATTCAAAGAGGAAATAGTGAGAGTTCAGGGCAAGATAGTGGAAAATCACAAGGAGATTGATAATTATATTATAGGTAGGTGGATAACTATGGAAAGAGGCCCATTAGGAACCAGAGTGGCAGTCAGTGTGTGGAGCCAGAGGACATAGGTGAGGTTTTAAATGATTACTTGTCATCTGTGTTCACTATAGGGAAGGATGATGTAGGTGTAGGGATCAGGGATGGGGGGTTGTGATATAGTGGAACATATTAGCATTGAAAGGGAGGAAGTATTCGCTGTTTTAGCACGCTTAAAGGTGGATAAATCCCCAGGCCCAGATTAGATGTATCCCAGGCGTTTATGTGAGGCAAGGGAGGAGATAGCAGGGGCTTTGACACAAATTTTAAAGTTCTCTCTGGCCACAGGAGAGGTACCAGAAGACTGGTGGACAGCGAATGTGTTACCATTATGCAAGAAGGGTAGCAGGGATGAACCAGGTAATTGCAGGCCGGTGAGTCTAACATCAGTGGTAGGGAAACTAGTGCAAAAAATTCTGCGGGACAGGATTAATCTCCACTTGCAGAAGCAGGGAATAATCAGGGATAGTCAGCATGGCTTTGTCAGAGGGATGTTGCGCCTAACAAACTTGATTGTATTTTTCGACGAGGTGACTAGATGTGTAGATGAGGGTAAGGCAGTTGATATAGTCTGCACGGACTTCAGTAAGGCATTTGATAAGGTCTCGCATGGCAGATTGGTAAAGAAGGTAAGAGCCCATGGGATCCAGGGCAATTTGGCAAATTGGATCCAAAATTGGATTAGTGGCAGGAGGCAGACAGTGATGGTCGAGGGTTGTTTTTGCGAGTGGAAGCCTGTGACCAGTAGTGCACCGCAGGGATCGGTGCTGGGACCCTAGGAAGTACAGAGGGTCAGAGGGACCTTGGTGCACTTGTCCATGGACCATGAAAGGCAGAGGCACATGTAGATAATGGGGTTAGGAAGGCATATGGGATACTTGCCTTTATTAGCCGAGGCATATAATATAAGAACAAGGAGGTTATGATGGAACTGTGCACAACGTTAGTTAGACCACATCTGGAGTACTGTGTGCAGTTCTGGTCACCACACTACAGGCAGGATGTGATTGCACTGGAGACAGTGCAGAGGAGATTCACCAGGATGTTGCCTGGGCTGGAGAATTTCAGCTATGAAGAGAGATGGGGTAGGCAAGGGTTGTTTTCCTTAGAGCAGAGAAGGCTGAGGGGGGACCTGATTGTGGTATACAAAATTATAAGGGGCATTGATAGGATAGATAATAAGAAACGTTTCCCCTTAGTGGAGGGATCAATAACCAGAGGGCATAGATCTAAGGTAAGGAGCAGGAGGTTTAGAGGGGATTTGAGGAAAACTTTTTTCACCCAGCGGTTGGTTGGAATCTGGAACACATTACTTGAAATATTGGTAGAGGCAGGAACCCTCACAACATATCAGAAGTTTTTAAATGTGCCTTTGAAACGCCATAGCATACAAGGCCATGGGCCATGTGCTGGAAAATGGGATTACCATAGATAGGTGCTTGATGGCCAGCACGGACACGATGGCCCGAAGAGCCTGTTTCTGTGCTGTGTAACTCTATGACTGTAGAATTGCAAACATTCCTAATCTGGATTGAAAGGGTTCATCTTACACAAACAACTGTTGCAGTGCGAGGCAAACACCACTCCAGAATCAACATAAAGAACATTCAGGATATCTGCAAACTAACGCTATTTGTTCACTTTAGGCCTCCGCAAAAACTTTGAATATTGCTTTAACATGTCATTCGTAAAACGGTAGAGAAGGTGAAGTAACTAAAAGAAATTCATATTATTTTTTCCCTGATTAGAGTGTGTATTGTTTCATGAACTATAGTTCACATGGACTAAATGTACATAAATCTGAAGCTGAGATTGGCCGGATCCGTGTTTCTGGGGTGAATCTACCGGAGAGGGTGAACCAGGATCAGAGTAGTTCACAGTCAAGTGCAAGCAGATAATGGATGACCAGCAGGAAAACAAGCAGCCCACCAGCTCTGAATCCGAGGAAGCCAGCAACAAACTAACGAGTTGCTTTCAGTTTTGTGGCCATGAATTAAAGATCACTCGGGACTTTAACCTAAAGTTTGGGATACCAGCAATTATTTGGGAACCTGTAAGTACAGTGTGTGGAAAGCAAATGTAGAACCTGTGCCGCCTGCAAAAATCCCAAAGGCAATCCCCCTCCCCCAAAATCTCTCCCACCGGCCATGCTGAAGAAACATAGAAACATAGAAAAGAGGAGCAGGAGTAGGCCATTCGGCCCTTCGAGTCTGCTCCACTATAAAGAAACTTTAATTGAATGCACAATTGTGAAAAATAATTCGCGGACAAAGTGAGACCAAGGTCAATCTGTTTTGCCTTCTATTATCCTAGTAGTCACCTGATATTATGACAGTCGAGTTTTTGCCTAATCGTCATAATCAGTCTCTGTCAAATAGACTACAACAGACACAGACACGAGGCAAAAAAAACACCCACTGGTGCACAGCCTTGGGAATCATAGCTCATATGCTACATCCCTTCCTAACACCACTGTGGGTGTACCTGCACCCCATGGACTGCTGCAGTTCAAGAAATCAGCTCACAATCACCTTCTTAAGGGCAATTAGGGATGAGCAATAAATGCTGGCTTAGCGATCGGTGCCCACTTCCCTTGAGCGAATACAAACATAAGTCAGCTGCCCCGCTTGAGTATCCCACTGTAGCCACATGTCACCTCTCAAATTTCCCAAATACTGTCTGCTAAAACCTTATTTCCTGAAAGGACTCTGGCGACTTTTCAAGTGAACTAATCAATAATTACCACTTCTACCATCTCCCACGGGAGTTTGTTCCATAGACGCCCTATTTGCTCACTGAAACATCGTTAACGCAAATTGGTTTTAAATTCAGCTCACTTCAAGTATAGGGAGAAGACACAAAGGAAAAGACCAGCTGGCTCATTAAAGCTGTTCTGTTCAGTTTGTTGCAAATGAGCAGCACAACTCACAGTAGCCATGCAAACTCACCCAATTCAGGAATGACGTAACTCAAAAAAGACATGCTGGAAAGACTTAGCAAGGTCTGGTAGCATCTGTGGAGAGAGAAGCAGAGTTAACGTTTCAGATCAGTGATCCTTCATCAGATGAAAGGTCTTCTGACGAAGGGTCAGTGACCTGAAACGTTCACTCTGCTTCTCTCTCCACAGTTGCTGCCAGTTCTGCTGAGTATTTCCAGCATTTCTTGTTTTTATTTCAAATTTCGAGCATCTGCTTTGATTTCAGGAATGATGTATTCTGGGTAAGTCCTGTCCAATTCCCGAATGCGATCAGAAATAGATCCCAGTGATAACTGTGACAACGAGACCTATCACTCAATCTTCACCAACGATATAATTACATTTAAGAAAGTGTTCCAGTTCCCCTTTTGAACGTTTGCAGCGAATCCACATCGACTGCATTGAGCGACGGTAGGCTGTGGGCACCTAGGCTACACCATTCTTCTTGCGACTGAGTCAAGTTCACATCTTCCAGGGCACGATGTACTCGGTTAATAACCTCGAGAGCTACACTCGTTTTTCTCCTATGCCCATCGATTCTCTTCTTCTCCCTTTTTTTCAGTTTCCTGTGCATTTTATTTATTCTGGTTGCCGATTCTGACCTTTATTGTGTGACATTTCTGTATTACTTTTTTTTTATATTGTTTCATGGAATTTCGGTGTCGCTGGCAAAGCTCGCATTTGTTGCCCATCCCTTATCAAATAAATGGCTTGCTAGGCCATTTCAGAGGGCAGGTGATGTGGGTCTGAAGTCACACGTTGGCCAAACGAGGTAAGGACAGCAGATTCCCATCCCTAAAGGACATGAGTGAATCAGATGGGTATTATTTTAGATTTAGATTGTAGATTTAGAGATACAGCACTGAAACAGGCCCTTCGGCCCACCGAAGGGGGTGAATGGTCTGTGCCGACCTGTGCATAGGCACTCTAACTGATTGCACAATTGACCATAGTAATTGGCGAATAAAGACTGAGGTCAATCTGTTTTGCCTTCAATTATCCTAGTGGTCACATGATACTGTGACAGTGGAACTTTTGCCTGGATCTCTGGATGATTAGTTCAATGGCATTACCACTGTGCCACCGTCTCCCCGTGAACCAGACAGCTCTAACTTTGGAACTTATTCCTTTTCCCGTCATAGAAGTGTCATTAGTCTTCAGCTGAACTATCTCCCGCATGAAGGCCTCCCATTGCCCATTTCCTACTTAATTGGACAATCGTACTTCCCATTCCAACTGAGTCAGGTTGCTATTTTGCTTGCTGAAATTAGCTATCTTCCAGTTGTGCAACTTCATTTTTTTTATTGTTCCTTGTACCTTTCCCTAACCAGTCTAAATCTAATTTATTCCATCTGTGGCTCGATGTACTGTGCTGATATCACCGATACAGCATGTATTGTGTTTGCAAACATGACGGTGCCGTGAATTCTGCTTATCCGCTCTGTGAAACGAAATGTAAGTTGAGGTATCCCTCTTGGAATTAAGTACTGGGTCTCCTGCACCTTGTGTTAGGGTAATATCCTCCCTTTACTGGCTTGCTCCTTCTTTACCCCAATGTACAGTGTATCTTTGTCAGCTGTATTGTGGTTATATCCTCCCTGATACGATGTTCTAAATTTTTTATTCTGCCTGGAACCAGATATTTATATAAACGATGGTACTATGTTGTACGTTTGCACCCTTCCTCCTTTGTTTCAGAAATGTTGTGAGATGTTGTCAGTGGGACTAATTCTAACGTTAATTCAACATGTTGTTTCAGGGCCGCGTTCTCTGCCATTACTTTGAGAAAGAGCAGATAAGTTTTTCTGGAAAGAAGGTGATTGAATTGGGCTCCGGCACTGGGATGGTAGGAATTCTTGCGATCCTCCTGGGTGAGTGAAAGTCTGCAAGTGATAGTCCTTTGTAAGTGTCATGGAGAGCAGTGGACTACAGCGTTGTAGCATCGCGATATAGTGAAAAGGACAAAGCAGTGACTGATCACTGGCGTGATTAAACTCCCAGTTATGCAGATGGCACTTCAATCGGTTCTCTATCGGGTTCCTTACCATTGACAGTTGTCCACCTCGAGTTTCAATGTACTAGCATAAACATTCGCTGTTTCAAAGCACAGTACCCTTCCGTCAGCTCATAGCAGTCGAAGCATATTGATACTCAGATAGTGCAGTTGCCAGTTTGGAGAATTTCTACTTTCTCTATCAGCGTACAGCATCTCAATTGAGCTGTCACTGATGTGAGCACCTCCATTAAATATAACAATGAACCATTTGAACATATTTCTGTTATGAGCTGAGAATTGCATACTATTCAGAAATTGCCCTGGGAACATGCAGTGTGATATTTGCACATCAACCTGAACAACTCGACTCTGGTTGAACATTTAATTGGAAATCTGTAGCGTTTGATATGTATTGCAGCCCATGTTTGCTCCAGCCTCATGAACAAATTGTTCATCACAGTAGATACCATGAAGCAATATGCATGCCAGTTGAATAGAAACTAAGGGTTGGTATAACAAAAATGCAGCCATTTGTTGTCAGTCGTACCATTTGGTACACTAGCGCCTGAAAATAAATGTGTTTGCCTCGCTATTTTGGCACAGGGATCACAATTTACAACATTTGGATTTCAGCAGAACATAAATTCCCTGCTGCCTACTCATTGAAATGATTGCAGCTTAGAGCTGAGCGCCTGCTGTGCTGCTTTCTGCTTCTGCACTCCATGAGAGCCAAACGTCTTTGTGTTGATTGCATCGGGTGAAGCCAGCCTTCTGTTCTTAAAGGCAGTCTGTCCCTCTTAAAGGAACTCTGCACAGAATCACCAGAATCTGCTGTTGAATGTTTTTTCCGCAAATGTAAACAATGAAAAGGGAACTCAGGGGGTGAGAAAGGTTTCCAGGGTCACGAATGCGGCACTGGACTCTTTCTTAATTGAATTAGGCGGGGAGGGTAATTTGCTGTGCCTGGATTCGAGGATGCGGCAGCAGTGCCACAAGAATTTTCATGACCCTATGCTGGCAGTCAAGTGAATGCACCTTCACATGACATCTCCGATCTATCACTCCACAGCCTCTTACACTGCTTATAATACAACATCCAAACATGCACTCAGCAGTAGCCCCTGGCTATCAGGACGTATGCCTTACATTCAAATACTTCATCTCACTCTCACACACCTTTTAATGCTGCCAGCCTCATACTCATAACTCACTGCCTACACGTACTTCCAGCTATTCAGCTATGGTAGGCACATCACAGAAACTGTGCTGCCCATAATGACATTCTTTCCTCTTTCTAGTAGGAGTTGGAGGCGCACAATAAAATGGAGCAGAACCAAACAGGTGGGGGTTAAGGATGTCTTCATCTCCTAAACCCTACCGAAGAGATAGGTTTCAGCAACGTGGGACAGCAGCTACAGAACTAGTAGCATCCAACATTGCTCAGAACATTGAGAATGACAGTTTGTTCCTGTGTTATACCTCTACTCAACCCAAGTTCACCCTCATCTTGCTACCTGTCATAATAAGCAAGCTGAAGATGGTGTCACCATAGGCGTACTGCTTTCCACCTCATCTATTCTCTCACACCAAGCGTTTGATTCTGACTGTCTTTTCTCAGGAAAAAAAAAAGAACTGTCCAGGAACAGTCGCCCCAGGAGGAAAGGAGGGAGCAACGGCATAGGACAGAAGAAAACGCCAGTCCACATGGCTGATGTTCTCAGCCACAAGCTAAAATGTTGCCATTGCACGGACCATGGAGGCAGTATAGTGTGGGGATCAACTTATGGGGGATCAGCACAACCTCGTAGGTGCAACTAGGCAAGGGAGAAAAAAAAGTTCCTTTGCCAGCACGCCAGAGCAAAACATCTGCCATAAGAGATTCAGATGAGGACCTCCATGAGCGGCATACTGGAGAAGATTGATCAGCATGCATAGCTAGATGCTGGATGCATTGACAGACCTGCTGCTGTCTAAGAGCATGGAAGAGTTCGGCTTCACCTTGACAGAAAGCATCATGCAGACTTTGTACTCTCTGTAACCCTGCTCAATTTCTCTGGCGACCTGCAGATTCAGAAACACTGCAGTAGCCCCCATAGCTATTGCATCCTTCGTGTGGAAATGTCATCGAATCTTCTGCCATCTCTGTGAGGATGAATCAACATACCCTGCCAAATCCATGAATTCACCACAACACGGCCCCTCACGAGCACTTGAAAGCAAAACTTCTTCAAACTCATCATATTAAAAGCAAAATACTGCAGATGCTGGAAATCTGAAATAAAAACAAAACGTGCTGCACATACTCAGCTGGTCTGGCAGCATCTGTGGAGAGAGAAGCAGATTTAACGTTTCAGATTAAACGTTCTGACGAAAGGTCACAGACCTGAAATGTTAACTCTGCTGCCTTCTTCAATACCACCTTACCTGTGAATTGGCTGCTGGCTGCTGAAATGGCATGGGTCCAGGATCCAGCTTTCAGCTCAATGCTGGATGTTGGTGGAGTGAGGCACTAAGTTGTTTGATGTACTTGCGTAGTCCAATTAGGTAGCTCATCGCCATAACATCTAGTGAATCTGGGTGACGTCAACTGTGACGTCAGGGTAGCACCGGATCAGTTGCTTCCGGCGCAGGCAAGGGGATAGCCATGCAAGTCCCCTTCTCAAGAGGTCGTACCTCACTAAACAATCACCAGAGACATCTGGCAGACTGTGGCACACCAGCAAAACAACATTTGGCTTCCGTAAAGCAGCCTCCAGAGGCACTACAGAAGCCACTTTTTCACTCCAGGCCCCTTTACTGCAAGGAATCTGATATATCCGGTTAAATTATGCAAAAATTGCGTTTGTATGGCTCTTCTCGTGACTACCAAACGTCCCAAAACACTTTCCAGCAAAGAGAGTACTCTTGAAGTGCAATGTTACAACTTAGGCAATACAGCAGCCAGTTGTCGCACAGCAAGCTCCCACAAGCAACAATGCGATAATGACCAGGAATTCTATTATTCTTTTTTGTGTTGTTGACTGAGGGATAAATCTTTGCTCGGACAATTGGGATAAATGCCCTGGCATTTTTTGCAGTAGTGTATTGGGAACTTGTACGTCCACCTAAGATCACACACGTGCTTCGGTTTAACACTGCAGCCAAGCGGTGGCACCTCTAACAGTCCAGCATCCCTCAGCCTTGATTTCCTTGCTCAAGATTCGGAGTGGGTCCTGAAACCAGAAACGTGCGAATCAAAGCTACTAAGCCACGAGAGTCAGTATGCAGTCACTGTTGCATCCTTGTCTCACACTTTCAATCTTGGTTTGCTTGAGGGATACAGGCGTTGCTGGCGAAGACAGCATTAATGACTCAATGGTAGTGCCTTGAGGACGTGATCTGGAGCAGCCTTCTGCAACTGCTGCAGTCTGTGTGGTGAAGGCGCTCCCACAGTGTTGTTGGGTATCGAGTTCCAGGATTTGGAACTAGGGATGATGAAGCAACGATGATATATTCTCAAGTCCCAATGGTCTGTGATTGGAGGGGAATTGGAGATTCTAATGTTTCCATGTACCTACTCTCCTTTACTTTCTGTATGGTAGTAGTCGTGAGATTGGAAGGTGCTGTCAAGGAGCCTTGGCATGATTCTGCCCTGTATCCTGTGCTTGGTGCATACTGCAGCCACGTTTTAATGTAGTGAAAGTAGTGATATATTTCGAAGTCAGCCGGTTAAGCAGACTGTTTTGTCCTAGATTCTACTGAGCTTCTTGCGTGTTACCAGGGGTTGTGCCCATCTAGGCCAGTAGTGGATATCCATAACGCTCCTGCCCGTGTCTTGTAGGTGGCGGAAAGGCTTTGGGTACGTAGCCTCTTATGTCCTCTTCTACCCTTAGTATTTACCTGGCTGCTCCAGTTAAGTTTCAATAAGTGGTGAAACCCTCAGGATGATGAGGATGGGGGACTTTAGGATGGAAATGCCATCAAATGACATGGGGAGGTCTCTCATTTTTGGATGGTCATTGCCTGGCACTTTTGTGGCCTGTTGTTCAGGATTTGCTGATTGCAAGCACAGGCTGCATCATTATCTGAGGAACTGCAAATGAATCTAAGCAATGTACACTCACCACCGATCATCCAAACTTCTGTTCTTATGATGGAGGTGAGGTCATTGATGTAGCAGCTGAAGGTGGTTAGGCGGAGGACATTATCCCAAAACACTCCTGCATCGATATCCTGGGGCTGAGATGATTGACCCCAATCAGTACAGCCATCTTCCTTTGTGTTAAGCATGACTTGAGCCACTCTTGAGTTTTCTCCATGATTCCCACTAGTTCCATCTTACCAGGATATTGTGGTGCCACACGAGGTTGAATGCTGTCAAGATCCATCGCTCACAGCTACCCAATGGAATTCATTTCTTTTGTCTATGTTTAGGAAAGGGCTGTAATGAGCTATTTGTTTTTCCAGGTGAAACCCATATTGAGTATCGATACCAATGTTATTGTGAAGTGTTGCTGTCGATGAAATCTTGTATCACTTTGCTGATTATTTAGGTTAAGCTGAAAGGGCGGTAATTTACCAGAATGGAATTTTTCTGCTTTTTAATGGACGAGGTATACCTCTTTTAAGATTTGAGCTGATAGATCAGTTATTTACCTACTCCTGGTAATGCAATAAGATATAATGTGCCCTTAGTGTAAAGACTGGATTTGATCTCCAAAGGAACTGTGCAGTAGTGACTTCACCAGTACCATCATGGCCAGATGCATCTGCTGCAGGCAGATTGCTGAGGACTAGGTCAATTGGGTTTTTTCTTCGATCACCTCGGTTGCCACACCTCCAGCTGCAAACACATTCTGTCAGTTATAACTGTCAGGACTCGGCCAGCTCAGTCAGCAGTGGTGCTTAGAAGAAACTGTTCAAAATATCGCCGGCTAATTAGGGAAACAGCAGCGAATATTCAGGCAGATGGTATCAGCTTACTGTCCCGATGGTCGGTATCATCGGACACATGCGGCATTAGAAAACTGAACGTGAAATCACTGACCCAACAGCAGAAGTACCTAGAGTCTACCTTCCTCAAAAACAAAGGACAGCACTTAACTGAATAGGCACAGGGCATGGATGATCTGACAACCTGTTCAATAAGTGAAAGATGAGGGATAGCTTGAAATGTGACTGTGGTCAATGAGTCCCTGACCATGGAACACATTACATCAAGCTGCCCACCAAGGTCTGTTGGGGGAGAGACTTCATTTCTCCAATCAGCATTTCAGGAGGCCATCGAATGGATAGTCAAACTGCACATGACATCATAATGTTTTCCTGTCACAGTATAGTGGTGCTACTGACCCACACTCGATGATGGGACCTGATTTCCCCCACCTAGATGCACTTTCTGTCCTTGTTACATTCTGTGCTGCTTTCAAGTGATGTTCAACATGCAGGAATAAGTATTCATCAACCGAGGGTGAGCTTTAAATGGAAATCAGCTGGACTTTTGCTTTGCCATGTTTTATCTATTGGACAGAGACTTCCTGGCGTTTGGAATCAATATTTAATACTCACAGAGCCTCTCCGTCATGGCTCTATGTCACTGTACTTACATTTCCGGTAGTTCTGACCTGTCAGCTGGTCATTGCACATCCCGTGATGGTTTATGGAGTGATCATCTCCTGCTGGTAATACAGAAGTATGGTATATAGCCCATCATTTCCGCACAAAAAATACTCCACTGTTATAAGAGAGCAGCAAGCTGTACATAAGAAGTGGCAAAGCAGTATAGAGGATGCGAGAGTAGTAGGTGTGGGAGACAAGCTGTGGCTTATAAGCTGCAACACGTCTTCAAACTATGAACTTATGGTCGAGGGAGGTCGTGTAGAGGGGACAAATACCGAAGTGCATTGTCAGAATGTGACATGCATGATAGCATATTTAAACACGAAGTTCAGTGAGACACAACATATCAGAGAAATGTTCAAGAGTACCTGTCAGACGAAGGTAAGTCAGAATTTGATGAGAAGAGACAATGCTCAGGTTAGATGTAAAAGGAGGTTGTTAATCATATGGCAAGCCCTTTTTTTTATTAATAGCACTCAGTCCAATGCTAAATTGATAGAGTTGGATGTTGATATGAGTGAGTTGTATGGTCGCCTGAGACAGGTAGGTGCTAGTCTGGAAGATTTAAACTTTAGTATTTTATAGTAATAATCATCCAAAGTCGTAGATGATCTATTGTATTGTCGAACCACTGATTCACTGGTATTTCAGTAGCGTGACACTGCAAAAATTATACTTAACCTGATTTATTGTGTTAATTAGCATTATTCCACAATCTCTATTTCCCACATTTATGATTTGCACATTGCTATCATACGAATTAATACATCCAGATATGTTGTTTGGCAGGTGGAGATGTAACATTGACAGACTTACCATATGTTCTGGGGCAAATTGAATACAACGTCACCAGCAACATCCCCTCGGACATTATACACCGTTCAAAAGTCTCTGCACTCTTGTGGGGTACAGATCTTGATCGTTTTCCTACAGACTTCGATGTCATCCTGGGCTCAGATATTGTCTACAAATCACGTGAATTCCAGTTACTGATAATGACCCTGCAACACCTGAGCAACGAAAATACGGTCATTTATTTCTCTACGAAAATGCGTGTGAGCATGGGAGCCGTCGATTTTCATGACAAGCTTATTCCACAGCATTTCAACTCGGAAATTGTCCACAGAATCGCACTCAAAGATATCAATGTGTTCAAAATTACCAAAAGATGCACTGATGTCTAATACATGGATGTTGCAGAGTCGAGGGTAGAGGTAGCTAAAGGTCTTCTCAGAGGAGAAACAAACATAACAGTCCAGAGTCAGATAATTGGTTTGGGAGGAAAATGCAGAGAGCGGCAGAGGGAGATTCTTTATCAGCCCCAGGACTAGCCTCACCCCCAGCACTAGCCTCGTAACTGACTCAACGATCCTAACCCTATTCGTGCTACTGCAATATAACTAGAGTAACAATGAGAAAGGCTGAGTTAGGGTTACAGAAGAAACTCTGTCATGTAGTCAGCGTTAGCCAATATCTGACAAAATTAAAACAGTGCAGGACACAGCTTAGAACCTTTGATTTTACCCTACCAGAGCTTCGCTCTCCTATCGCATTCACTTGTCTGAGGGTGTGTGTCACCAGAAGCTGGTTTGAATTGAACAGCTTAAAGACTTTGCTCAATATATTAGAAGCCCAATGCTTCGGGGCGCCCTACCTTACAGCATTATGTACACAAAACTGCACTGGTTCAAGCAATAGGTTCACTATCACTTTCCCAAGGACAATTAGGAAGGTGCAATTAATCTTAGACTTGCCAGTGAACATACGAACATACGTACATATGAACAAACAAATTAGGAGCAGGGATAGGCCACTCGGCCCCTCGTGCCTGCTCCGCCATTCAGTAAGGTCATGACTGATCTGGTTGTAACCTCGACTCCACATTCCTGCCTACCCCCGATAACT
Source organism: Heterodontus francisci (assembly GCF_036365525.1). Classification (NCBI taxonomy): domain Eukaryota; kingdom Metazoa; phylum Chordata; class Chondrichthyes; order Heterodontiformes; family Heterodontidae; genus Heterodontus; species Heterodontus francisci. The sequence continues at coordinate 17,038,256 of NC_090409.1, read as the reverse complement.
TGTCACCCTCTTGCTTTTCATGAATCTATCTACCTTTGCCTTAAAACTATTTGAAGACTCTGCTTCCACTGCTTTCAGGGGAAGCGTGTTCCTAAGACTCAGGGCCCATTGAGAGAAAAGCTTTTTCATCATCTCTATCTTAAATGGGCGACCCTCTATTTTTAGATAGTGACCCTCTAGTTCTAGATCCTCCCACATCCGCCCTGTCAAGAACCCTTAGGATGTCTGCATCTCTAGAATGAATGCAAATAAATTAAAATAAACTGGTGAATTTCTCTGTCTCGAGGTCTTCGCTTTATTGCATTTTGCTGTGAACTTCAATATATATAAAAAAAACAATTTTACAGGAGGAATGATTGGTGGGATCTTGAATCAATCTGAGCATGGTCCAAGCTAGACACATGTAGCTGGCATAGAACCTCTTTCCCCTACTCTGGCCCCTTCCACAATTTGAAACTTGGTCCTAGATGGTGAAAGTTCAGTTTGTGATGCACTGCCATACCTGTTTGACCCATGGCTGTAGTTGAATGCAGCTCATGTATTCACGACTCAACAACAACTTGAATTGTTAGAGCACCTTTGGCGTAGTAAGCTGTCCCTATGCAATTCACACGAGAATAGTCAGCTCCGACTTCAAGACTGTGAAGGACGCATGCAGGGAGGTGGTCTGAAGTTGGTCAAAGAGCTAGATTTTGGTAAACTTTTTAATGGAGGATTTGGGAGACCTTTTACTACTTCAGTAACTAGCACTGTATGGTTCAATTTCTGAACAAAGTACAATTAATTTATAAATGGTTAGCCACTAGCGATGCAGCATTCATCACTTCATCTTAATATTAAAATGTTTCTGATCACTTGTCAGGAGAATATCCCAAATGGAGAATAGAACAATTATTTGTTTCTTTCGGTTGTTCATGGGATGTGGACTTCGCTGGCAGGGCCAGAATTAATCCTTCATTCCTCATGTCACTTGAGAAGGTATTAGTGATACCCCTTCTTGAACTGCTGCAGTTTGTGCGATGTGTGTACACCCATAGTGCTGTTAGGTAGGGAGTTCCAGGATTTTGACCCAGCGAGAATCTGCTTAGTCTGCATATTATGTTCGTGCTGACAGAATGGTGACTCATTATGCCCTATCATGGGGCTTAGCTCAACGGACAATAAAACAATAAAATGCTAGAGATACATGGAAGAGTTGCATAAATCGTGGAGAGGAAATTATTAAATTTAACATCAGTAAAGAATAGTACTGGAGAAAATAGTGAGACTGATATTGAGAAATCTCGAGGACCTGATTATCTCTACCCCAGGATGTTATAGAGAGTAAATGAGGAAATTACAGTAGCTTTAGTCGTGATCTTAGAAAATGCTGCTGGTTCAGAAATGTTGCCCCGGACTGGAAAAGTGTCAATTCCACTATGTTATTTGAATAGGATGGGGAGAGAAGACAGCATATCATAGATAATAGTCCAATGTGTGTTGAGGGAAGTTACTGGAATTGGTCATTAGGGACAGAACGACTAAGCATGTCGGAAAATGTGAACATATTGGAGGAAGTAATCAGGGATTTGTAATTGGTTGGTCACATCTAACTAACATAAAGTACTTTTTGAGCAGCTCACTATCATGTTATAAATGGGAGTGTCCAGGGATGATATATGAATGGACATCCAGAGATATTTGATAGGTTTACACACAGGATACTCTTAGCAAATGAAATCACACCGAATTCTCGGCAGCTTGTTGCCATGAGTAAGGAATTGGTTCTCCTCTAGTAGATAGAGAATAGGAGTAATGTGTATATATTCTATTTGGCAGGATGTGACTACTGAATAATCTCCAGGGATGTCCACTGACGCTTAAACTTTTCCTTATATTTATCAAAGGCAAGTGAAGGAATAGAGAGATGCACATCCAGGTTTGCTAACCACACTGATTTAGAGGGCACAGTCAGTATCGTAGATAAGAGCAGAAAATTACAAAAGACTATAGTAGATTAGCTGGAAAGAAAAGCTGTTGCAGATGTTGGGGTGGCACAGTGGTGCAGTGGTTAACACCAAAGCTCAAGCAACCCGGGTTCAGTTCTGGGTCCTGCCTGTGCAGAGTTTGCAAGTGCTCCCTGTGACCACATGGGTTTCTGCCAGGTGCTCCAGTTTCCTCCCACAGCCAAAAGCTTGCAGTTTGATAGGCAAATTGGCAATTGTAAAATTGTCCCTAGTGTAGGTGGTGGGGTTGTGGTAGGGATTATGGGATTAATGTAGGATTGGTATAAACGGGTGGTTGTTGATCAGCACGGACTCAGTAGGCCGAAGGGCCTGTTTCAGTGCTGTATCGATTTACAATGATGTGGAATAGTGTGATTTCACTCTCATTGGACCCAGAAAAAAACAGAGTTAAGTATTTTGCAAATAATAAGAATTGTGGAGGAGCCAAGAGGTTTTGGGTCCCATGTAGACAACTCAATAAAAAGTAATGGGAAGGTACATTTAAAAAAATGGAATGTAATATTCTTATCTCTAAGGGTTTCAGTACAAAAGGTGACTAAGTTGTCCGATATTTGCATACGTGTCTAACTAAACTGCCCCTGGAGTACTGCAATCCGTTCTGAACACAACCCATACCTACGTATATATTGGTCTTGTTCCATTTTTTCCCCCTGAATGATGCCTGGTCTACAAGCGTTTAATTTTCAGGGAAGCTTGCATGAAATAGTTTTGTTTTCCCTTGGGTATAGAAGGTTAGATGTGGGGTGGTGGATCTAAGTGAAGATTTGAAGATGATTAAATGAGTTGATAGAGTAGATTGAGTAAAGCTATTTCCTTTGATGGTGGAAATACGAAAGAAACGTGTGCTTAACCTTAACAATGGAGGTAGGCCAGTCATTCAGGAGAGATGTCCGAAGCATTTCTTCACACAAAACGCAGTGGAATTACGCAACTCTTTCCCCCAAACAGCCATTGAGGGTGGGAGGGTGAGTTGTGAGGAGGATGCAGAGAGGCTTCAGGGTAATTTGGACAAGTTGAGTGAGTGGACAAATGCATGGCAGATGCAGTATAATGTGGATCAATGTGAGGTTATCCACTTTGGTAGCAAAAACAGGTGGACACATTATTATCTGAACGGCTATAAACTGAGAGAGGGGAATATGCAGCGAGACCTGGGTGTTCTCGTACACCAGTCGCTGAAGGTAAGCATGCAGGTGCGACAGGTGGTTAAAAAAAAAAAGGCAAATGGTATGTTGGCCTTCATAGCGAGAGGATTCGAATACAGGAGCAGGGATGTCTTGCTACAATTATACAGGGCCTTGATGAGGCCACATCTGGAATATTGTGTGCAGTTTTGGTCTCCTTATCTGAGGAAGGATGTTCTTGCTATAGAGGGCGTGCAGCAAAGATTGACCAAACTGATCGCTGGGATGGCGGGACTGACGTATGAGGAGAGATTGAGTCGGTTAGGATTATATTCGCTGGAGTTCAGAAGAGTGAAGGGGGATCTGATAGAAACCTATAAAATTCTAACAGGACTTGACAGGGTAGATGCAGGAAGGATGTTCCCGATGGTGGGGGAGTCCAGAACCAGGGGTTATAATCTAAGGATACGGAGTAAACATTTCAGGACAGAGATGAGGAGGAATGTCTTCACCCACAGAGTGCTAAGTCCGTGGAATTCGATACCACAGAAAGAAGTTGAGGCCAAAACATTGAATGTTTTCAAGAAGGAGTTAGATATAGCTCTTGGGGCGAAAGGGATCATAGGATATGGGGTGAAAGGGGAAACAGGTTACTGAGTTGGATGATCAGCCATGACCATAATGAATGGTGGAGCAGGCTCAAAGGACCGAATGGCCTACCCCGCTCCTATTTTCTATGTTTCTGTGAAAACTATGCACTTTTCAGCGATTCATAGCTCTGTTTTTCAGTTGAGAGCATTTACTGTTTTCAGGCCAAAGTGGTTAAAAAATATGCAGAAGGGCCATGATACAACTAAGTGACGGAACAGGCTCGATATCCTGAATGGTCTCATCCTTTTCTTCTGTTCCTCGTTGCCTTGAATTTCCAAATCAAAGTAATGGCATCGAATGTTAGAAATTTTGACTGGCAGTTTGGTAAGCCTATCATGACCCACTGTTGATGGACAGTTGTCAGGGAACATCCGGTGACATATTTGTCTTTGTCTATTTCTCCAGAGAACGTGTCAGGCAACCAAAGGTTCAGAGCCAAGCTGCTTTCAAGACAATGAGTATTGGGTCAGTCAGAAACATGCACATTGGCTCGAGTGTGACTTTGTAACCATACAGTTATATCCAGTTAACTCAGCGAGATAGAACTTGAAAGTGAGTTTCCAGTTAAAATGTCATTTGTAAGAATAAGTCATTTGTTATTTTAGGACGAGTGGTATGAAGTACACATATCTCACTGTAAAAATGTATTCTGTTAACTCGTGTTTTGTGTGCAATAATCTGCCTGGTTTATATCCCACCTCATTTCACTAAAGTGCATTCTCATGGCTTCCAGTTAAACAGGAGAATACACATGGTAGCAAGTGTAAAATGGCAGCAAGTGCAAAATCACAGTATTCAGTACATGTTATGAAAGGGTCTCTCTTATGATTCCGGAAACACAGCAGCATTTAATTAGCTATTGGACAGTAAAGCCATACTTCTGAATATGGTGCATGCAAAGATTGTACATAAAAGTGACCAATGACAATGAGCCTGAAAACGTGCCTGCAGTCGACCTGCAAGGCTACGGACAAGGTGTTGGAAGGTGGGATTAGATTGGGCAGCTAGTCATTTTCAGCCGGCGCAGACATTATGTGCTGAATGGCCTCCTGCTGTGCCGTTCTATGATTCTATTCTGCTATAAAAATTGCTGAGTAGATGCAGGTGAGGCTACAGTGAAAACATTTTAGCCACATGCACTCACGTGAGTGGAATACGCCTTGCCCACACTCAGACAATACAGGTATCTGCACTGTACATGAATATATTTACTTAACAATCACCTACTGCCATTCAATATCGAAGGAAATAGAACATTGTATCGGGTGTGAGAGTCCCCCGCTATACTCCAGATGGAACAGGAATGAATGACTCAACACCAAACAATTTTATTGAGCAATTATTAAGTAATTATAGAATTTTATTGATAAAAATGAGATTTTTTATTATCATAAAAGGAAGGAAAACACCCAAGCCTATTTGTCCATCTACACTTTCTAATCTCTTACCATTTAAGAAATACTCTGCACATTTACTCCTCCTACCCAGATGGATAACATCACATTTTTCCACATTACATTCCACCTGCCACGTTCTTCCCCACTCACTAAGTCTGTTCAAATCCCGTTGAAGCCACTTTGCATCTTCCTCACAACACACATTCCAACCTATTTTTGCGTCACCTGCGAACTTGGAAATATTTCATTTGGTCCAAATCGTTGATATATATTGTGAGCAAACGGGGCCCAAGTAGTGATCTTTACGGTACCCCAGTAGTCACAGCCTGCCAACGCAAGAATGACCCATTAATTCGTACTCTCTGTTTTCTGTCTGTTAACCAATTCTTAATCCATGCCAGTATATTACCTCCTATCCCATGTGCTTTAATTTTGCTAACCAACCTCCTCTGGGGAACTTTATCAAAAGCTTTCTGAAAATCCAAGTATATAATGTCCAAGGACTTCCATTCATCAGGACAAGTCGGGGCTTAGCCTGACGCAGCAGTGGAGAGACTGATAGAGTTCATACCATCATTCTGATGGGGGTACTAGGAGATAAAGGGAATAGTGTCAGTTTGGTCACACTTTCCCTCGAGTAAATGTTGGCCCATCAGGATCTTAATGTTGGGTAAACCAGTGATTGTCAACTCTTTTTCTGGTTGAAGGACCACGTTTTAAATAGATTAGCATTCACGCTGCCAGTTCTTGCCGCTACTTGGACTCAGTTACCAGGCTCCACCGCAGGCACTCACGGCTCCCTAACCTTTGTTAGTGGGTGCTGGCCCCCACTTTACACTGCTCCCCTGCCTCGGCTACTGGCCTGTGGCTTTTGCTGTTACCTGGTCTCTGTTCATTGATTCGAGCTCTTATTGCTCTCGGCCTTGCTTAATGGGCTCCAACTCTCAGTGACCCCTTGTCTCAGTCACTGGGCTCTGGCCATGACTGTTCCCACACATCTCCCCCCCCCCCGCCACTGTGATCACCCTCACACCCACCCCACTGTGATCACCTTCCCTCCCCCCACAGTGATAACATCTCCCCTTACTGGGCTAACATCTCCCCCACTGTGATAACATCCCCGCAACTATGATAACATCACCTCCTACTGTGACAACATCCCCTTCCCGACTGTAATAACATCCCCCCTGACTATGATAACATCTCACACCCCCGACTGAGATGACATCTGCCCCAAACTGTGATAACATCCCCCCACTGTGATAACATTCCCTCCCACTGTGATAACATCTCCCCCCCCACAACTGGGATAACATCTCCCCCCCAACTGGGATAACATCTCCCCCTCCACTGTGATACCATTTGCTCCAACACCACTGTGATAACATCTGCCCCCTCCACTCTGCTAACATCTCACCCCCACTGTGCGAACATCTCCCTCCCACACAGTGATAACATCTCCCCCACACTGTGATAAAATCTGCCCCCCACAGTGATAATATCTCCCCCCGCCCACAGTGATAACATCTCCCCGTACTGTGATAACATCTCCCCCTCCACTGTGATGACATTTGCCTCCCTCCACTCTGCTAACATCTCCCACCCCAGAGTGATAATATCTCCCACCCACTGTGATAACATCTCGCTTCCACAGTGATAACATCTCCCCCTCCACTGTGATACCATTTGCCCCCTCAACTGTGATAACATATCCCCCCTCCACTCTGCTAACATCTCCTCACCCCACAGCGATAACAACTCCCCCCTCCACTGTGATAACATTTGACCCCCTCCACTCTGCTAATATCTCCACCCCCCACTGTGATAACATCTGCACCCCCACAGCGATAACATTTGCCCCCTCCACGGTGATAACATTTGCCCCCCTCCAATGTGATAACATCTCCCCACTCCACTGTGATAACATTTGCCCCCCGACAATCTGCTAACATCTCCACCCCCACTGTGATAAAATCAACCCCCACCACAGAGATAACATTTGCCCCCTCCACTGTGATAACATTTGCCCCCCCTCCACGGTGATAACATCTCCCCCCTCCAATGTGATAACTTCTCCCACTTCCACTGTGATAACATCTCCCCTGCCACTGTGATAACATCTCCCCCCAAAAGTCTGCTAACATCTCCCCCCCCCACTGTGATAACATCACCCCATCAACTGTGATAACATCTGCCCACTCCACTGTGATAACATCTACCTCCCCCCACTGTGATAACATCCACCCCTTCCACAGAGATAACATCTCCCCCTCCACTGTGATAACATATCCCCCCAATGATATAACATCTCTTCCCCCCCAACTGTGATAACATCTCGCCCCCTCTACAGTGATAAAATTTCCACCTCCAATGTGATAACATCTCCCCCATCCATTGTGATTACTTCTCCCCCTCGTATTGTGATAACATCTCCCCCCTCCACTGCGATAACATCTGCCCACCGCCACTGTGATAACATCTCCCCCCACTGTGATACCATCTCCCCCTCCACTGTGATAACATCTCCCCCCCACTGTGATAACATCTCCCCCCTCAACTGTGATACCATCTCCCCCTCCACTGTGATAACATCTCCCCCCCACTGTGATAACATCTCCCCCTCAACTGTGATAACATCTCCCCCTCCACAGTGATAACATCTCCCCCCCTCAACTGTGATAACTTCTCCCCCCTCCACTGTGATAACATCTCCCACCCACTGTGATAACATCTCCCCCCCTCAACTGTGATAACATCTCCCCCCTCCACTGTGATAACATCTCCCCCCCACTGTGATTACATCTCCCCCCTCAACTGTGATAACATCTCCCCCCACACTGTGATAACATCTCCCCCATCCATTGTGATTACATCTCTCCCTCGCACTGTGATAACATCTCCCCCCTCAACTGTGATAACATCTCCCCCCTCCACTGCGATAACATCTGCCCACCGCCACTGTGATAACATCTCCCCCCACTGTGATAACATCTCCCCCCCCCACTGTGATAACATCTCCCTCCACTGTGATAACATCTCCCCCCTCCATTTTGTTAACATCTCCTCCCACCCACAATGATAACATTCCACCCTCCACTCTGATATCTTCTCCACCACCACTGTGATAACATTCCCCCCCCCCCCACTGTGATAACATCTCCCCCTCCACTGTTATAAAATCTCCCCCCTCCATTCTGTTAACTTCCCCCCCACAGTGATAACATCTCCCCCCTCCACTGTGATAACATCTCCTCCCCACAGTGATAACATTATCCCCCCAATGTGATAACATCATCCCCACCTCACTGTGACAGTATTTTCACCCTCCACTGTGATAACATCTCCCAGCTCTACTGTGATAACATCTCCCCCTACTGTGATAACCTCTGCCCCCCAACATGATAATAGTTCCCCCCCGCACTGTGATAACATCAACCGCCCACTGTGATAACATCTCCTCCCCACAGTGATAACATTATCCCCCCCAATGTGATAACATCATCCCCACCTCACTGTGACAGTATTTTCACCCTCCACTGTGATAACATCTCCCAGCTCTACGGTGATAACATCTCCCCCGACTGTGATAACCTCTGCTCCTCCCAATGTGATAACATCTCCCCCCCCAACGTGATAATATCTCCCCCCACTGTGATAACATCAACCCCCCACTGTGATAACATCTCCCCCCTCCACTGTGATAACATCTCTCCCTCCCACTGTGATAAAATCTGCCACCCTCCAATGTGACAACATCTCCCCCCTCCACTGTGATAATATCTCCCCCCACTGTGATAACATCTCCCCCCTCCACTGTGATAACAACACCCCCCTCCACTGTGATAATATCTCCCCCCACTGTGATAACATCTCCCCCCTCCACTGTGATAACAACACCCCCCTCCACTGTGAAAGCATCTCCCCCCTCCACTGTGATAACACCTCACCCCCACTGTGATAACATTTCCCTCCTCCACAGTGATAACAACTCCCCCCTCCAATGTGACAACATCTCCCCCCCAATGTGATAACATCTCCCCTCTCCACTCTGCTAACATCTCCGCCCCCCACAGTGATAACATCTCCCCCCCACAGTGATAACATCTCCCCCCGCCCCCACTGTGATATCATCTCCCCCCCACTGTGATAGCATCTCCGCGCACTGTGATAACATATCACCCCCACTGTGATCGCATCTGGCCCCTCCACTGTGATTCCATCTCCCCCACACTGTGATAACATCCCCCCCCCACAGTTATAAAAATCTCCCCCCCCCACTGTGATAACATCTCCTCCCCCAACTGTGATAACATCTCCCCCTCCACTGTGATAGCATCTTCCCCCTCCATTTTGTTAACATCTCCCCCACCCACAATGATAACATCCCACCCTCCACTCTGATAACTTCTCCCCCCTACTGTCATATCATCTCCCCCTCCACTGTTATAACATCTACCCTCCACTGTTATAAAATCTCCCCCCACCATTCTGTTAACTTCCCTCCCCACAGTGATAACATCTCCCCCCCCAATGTGATAACATCTTACCCTCCACTGTGATGAAATCTCACCGCTTCACTGTGATAACATCTCCCCCCACCACTGTGATAACATCTCCCCCACCCCACTGTGATAGTATCTTCCCTCATCACTGTGATAACATCTCCCACCTCCACTGTGATAACATCTAACCCCACTGTGATCACCTCTGCCCCCCGCCACTGTGATAACATCTCCTCCCTCCACTGTGATAACATCTCTCCCTCCCACTGTGATAAAATCTGCCACCCTCCAATGTGATAACATCTCCTCCCTCCACTGTGATAACATCTCCCCCTTCCACTGTGATAACATCTCCCCCCTCCACTGTGATAATATCTCCCCCCACTGTGATAACATCTCCCCCCCACTGTGATAACATCTCCCCACCCTCACTGTGATAGCACCTCCCCCCTCAACTGTGATAACATCTCCCCACCCTCACTGTGATAACACCTACCCCCTCCACTGTGATAACACCTCCCCCCTCCACTGTGATAACATCTCCCAACCCTCACTGTGATAACACCTCCCCCCTCCACTGTGATAACACCTCCCCCCTCCACTGTGATAACATCTCCCAACGCTCACTGTGATAACACCTCCCCCCTCCACTGTGATAACACCTCCCCCCGACTGTGATAACTTCTCCCCACCCTCACTGTGATAACATCTCCCCCTCCACTGTGACAACATCTCCCCCCCAATGTGATAACATCTCTCCCCTCCACTGAGATAACATTTGCCCACCTCCCACTGTGATAACATCTCCCCCTTCCACTGTGATAGCATTCTGCCCCCCCACAGTGATAACATCTCCCCCTTCCACTGTGATATCATTTGACCCCCTCCACTGTGATAACATCTCCCCCCTCCACTCTGCTAACATCTCCGCCCCCCACAGTGATAACATCTCCCCCCATGTGATAACATCTCCCCCGCCACTGTGATGAAATCTCCCCCCTCCACTGTGATAACATCTCCTCCTCCACTGTGATAACATCTCCTGTCCACAGTGATAACATCTCCCCCCACATGATAACATCTCTCCCTCCACTGTGATGAAATCTCCCCCGTCCACTGTGATAACATTTTGCCCCCCCACAGTGATAACATCTCCCCCCTCCACTGTGATATCATTTGCCCCCCTCCACTGTGATAACATCTCCCCCCTCCACTCTGCTAACATCTCCGCCCCCCACAGTGATAACAACTCCCCCCTCCACTGTCATAACATTTGCCCCCCTCCACTGTGATAAAATCTTCCTCTCCCCACTGTGATAACATCTCCCCCCCCCCACTGTGATAACATCTTCCCCCCTCCACTGGTATAACATCTCCCCCTCCAATGTTATAAAATCTCCCCCCCCCATTCTGTTAACATCCCCCCTCACAGTCATAACATCTCCCCCCCAACGTGATAACATCTCCCCCTCCACTGTGATGAAATCTCCCCGCTCCACTGTGATAACATCTCCCCCCCACTGTGATAACATCTCCCCCCCACTGTGATAACATCACCCCCAGCTCACTGTGATAGTATTTTCCCCCTCCACTGTGATAACATATCCCACCTCTACTGTGATAACATCTCCCCCCACTGTGATAACCTCTGCCCCTCTCAATGTGATAACATCTCCCCCCCAACGTGATAATATCTCCCCCCACTGTGATAACATCTCCCCCTCCACTGTGATAACAACACCCCCCTCCACAGTGAAAGCATCTCCCCCCTCCACTGTGATAACATCTCCCCCCTACTGTGATAACATCTCCCCACCCTCACTGTGATAGCACCTCCCCCCTCCACTGTGATAACACCTCCCCCCTCCACTGTGATAACATCTCCCCACCCTCACTGTGATAACACCTCCCCCCGCCACTGTGATAACACCTCCCCCCTCCACTGTGATAACACCTCCCCCCGACTGTGATAACTTCTCCCCACCCTCACTGTGATAACATCTCCCCCTCCACTGTGACAACATCTCCCCCCCAATGTGATAACATCTCTCCCCTCCACTGAGATAACATTTGCCCACCTCCCACTGTGATAACATCTCCCCCTTCCACTGTGATAGCATTCTGCCCCCCCCCCACAGTGATAACATCTCCCCCTTCCACTGTGATATCATTTGACCCCCTCCACTGTGATAACATCTCCCCTCTCCACTCTGCTATCATCTCCGCCCCCCCAGTGATAACATCTCCCCCTCCACTGTGATAACATTTTCCCACCTCCACTGTGATAACATCACACGTCCCCCACTGTGATAACATCTCCCCCCACACTGTGATAACATTTGCCCCCCTCCACTGTGATAAATTCTTCCTCCCCCCATTGTGATAACATCTCCCCCCCCCACTGTGATAATATCATACCCCCCTCCACTGTGATAACAACTCCCACCTCCTCTGTGATAACATCTCCCCGCACCACTGTGGTAACATCTCCCGCCCCCCACTGTGATAACATTTGCCCCCCTCCACTGTGATAAAATTTTCCTCCCCCCATTGTGATAACATCTCCCCCCACTGTGATAATCTCATCCCCCCCACTGTGATAACATCACCCCCCTCCACTGTGATAACATCTCCCCGCACCACTGTGATAACATCTCCCCCCCCCCCCACTGTGATAACATCTCCCTCCCCCACTGTGATAACTTCTCCTCCCTCCACTGTGATAACCTCAGCCCCCCTCCACTGTGATATCACCTCCCCCCACTGTGATCGCATCTACCCTCCACTGTGATAACATCCCCGCAACTATGATAACATCACCTCCTACTGTGACAACATCCCCTTCCCGACTGTAATAACATCCCCCCTGACTATGATAACATCTCACACCCCCGACTGAGATGACATCTGCCCCAAACTGTGATAACATCCCCCCACTGTGATAACATTCCCTCCCACTGTGATAACATCTCCCCCCCCCCCACAACTGGGATAACATCTCCCCCCCAACTGGGATAACATCTCCCCCTCCACTGTGATACCATTTGCTCCAACACCACTGTGATAACATCTGCCCCCTCCACTCTGCTAACATCTCACCCCCACTGTGCGAACATCTCCCTCCCACACAGTGATAACATCTCCCCCACACTGTGATAAAATCTGCCCCCCACAGTGATAATATCTCCCCCCCCCCACAGTGATATCATCATCCCGTACTGTGATAACATCTCCCCCTCCACTGTGATGACATTTGCCTCCCTCCACTCTGCTAACATCTCCCACCCCAGAGTGATAATATCTCCCACCCACTGTGATAACATCTCGCTTCCACAGTGATAACATCTCCCCCCTCCACTGTGATACCATTTGCCCCCTCAACTGTGATAACATATCCCCCCTCCACTCTGCTAACATCTCCTCACCCCACAGCGATAACAACTCCCCCCTCCACTGTGATAACATTTGACCCCCTCCACTCTGCTAATATCTCCACCCCCCACTGTGATAACATCTGCACCCCCACAGCGATAACATTTGCCCCCTCCACGGTGATAACATTTGCCCCCCTCCAATGTGATAACATCTCCCCACTCCACTGTGATAACATTTGCCCCCCGACAATCTGCTAACATCTCCACCCCCACTGTGATAAAATCAACCCCCACCACAGAGATAACATTTGCCCCCTCCACTGTGATAACATTTGCCCCCCCTCCACGGTGATAACATCTCCCCCCTCCAATGTGATAACTTCTCCCACTTCCACTGTGATAACATCTCCCCTGCCACTGTGATAACATCTCCCCCCAAAAGTCTGCTAACATCTCCCCCCCCCACTGTGATAACATCACCCCCTCAACTGTGATAACATCTGCCCCCACCACGGTGATAACATCTCCCCCCAATGTGATAACATCTCCCTCCCACTGTGATAACATCTGCCCACTCCACTGTGATAACATCTACCTCCCCCCACTGTGATAACATCCACCCCTTCCACAGAGATAACATCTCCCCCTCCACTGTGATAACATATCCCCCCAATGATACAACATCTCTTCCCCCCCAACTGTGATAACATCTCGCCCCCTCTACAGTGATAAAATTTCCACCTCCAATGTGATAACATCCCCCCCATCCATTGTGATTACTTCTCCCCCTCGTATTGTGATAACATCTCCCCCCTCCACTGCGATAACATCTGCCCACCGCCACTGTGATAACATCTCCCCCCACTGTGATACCATCTCCCCCTCCACTGTGATAACATCTCCCCCCCACTGTGATAACATCTCCCCCCTCAACTGTGATAACATCTCCCCCTCCACAGTGATAACATCTCCCCCCTCAACTGTGATAACTTCTCCCCCCTCCACTGTGATAAAATCTCCCCCCCCACTGTGATAACATTTCCCCCCCTCAACTGTGATAACATTTCCCCCCTCCACTGTGATAACATCTCCCCCCCACTGTGATTACATCTCCCCCCTCAACTGTGATAACATCTCCCCCCCCCACTGTGATAACATCTCCCCCATCCATTGTGATTACATCTCTCCCTCGCACTGTGATAACATCTCCCCCCTCAACTGTGATAACATCTCCCCCCTCCACTGCGATAACATCTGCCCACCGCCACTGTGATAACATCTCCCCCCCACTGTGATAACATCTCCCCCCACTGTGATAACATTCCCCCCCCCACTGTGATAACATCTCCCCCTCCACTGTTATAAAATCTCCCCCCTCCATTCTGTTAACTTCCCCCCCACAGTGATAACATCTCCCCCTCCACTGTGATAACATCTCCTCCCCACAGTGATAACATTCCCCCCCCCACTGTGATAACATCTCCCCCTCCACTGTTATAAAATCTCCCCCCTCCATTCTGTTAATTTCCCCCCACAGTGATAACATCTCCCCCCTCCACTGTGATAACATCTCCTCCCCACAGTGATAACATTATCCCCCCCACTGTGATAACATCACCCCCACCTCACTGTGATAGTATTTTCCCCCTCCACTGTGATAACATATCCCACCTCTACTGTGATAACATCTCCCCCGACTGTGATAACCTCTGCTCCTCCCAATGTGATAACATCTCCCCCCCAACGTGATAATATCTCCCCCCACTGTGATAACATCAACCCCCCACTGTGATAACATCTCCCCCCTCCACTGTGATAACATCTCTCCCTCCCACTGTGATAAAATCTGCCACCCTCCAATGTGACAAAAAATCCCCCCTCCACTGTGATAACATCTCCTCCCCACAGTGATAACATTATCCCCCCCACTGTGATAACATCACCCCCACCTCACTGTGATAGTATTTTCCCCCTCCACTGTGATAACATATCCCACCTCTACTGTGATAACATCTCCCCCGACTGTGATAACCTCTGCTCCTCCCAATGTGATAACATCTCCCCCCCAACGTGATAATATCTCCCCCCACTGTGATAACATCAACCCCCCACTGTGATAACATCTCCCCCCTCCACTGTGATAACATCTCTCCCTCCCACTGTGATAAAATCTGCCACCCTCCAATGTGACAAAAAATCCCCCCTCCACTGTGATAATATCTCCCCCCACTGTGATAACATCTCCCCCCTCCACTGTGATAACAACACCCCCCTCCACTGTGATAATATCTCCCCCACTGTGATAACATCTCCCCCCTCCACTGTGATAACAACACCCCCCTCCACTGTGAAAGCATCTCCCCCCTCCACTGTGATAACACCTCACCCCCACTGTGATAACATTTCCCTCCTCCACAGTGATAACAACTCCCCCCTCCAATGTGACAACATCTCCCCCCCAATGTGATAACATCTCCCCTCTCCACTCTGCTAACATCTCCGCCCCCCACAGTGATAACATCTCCCCCCCACAGTGATAACATCTCCCCCCGCCCCCACTGTGATATCATCTCCCCCCCACTGTGATAGCATCTCCGCGCACTGTGATAACATCTCACCCCCACTGTGATCGCATCTGGCCCCTCCACTGTGATTCCATCTCCCCCACACTGTGATAACATCCCCCCCCCACAGTTATAAAAATCTCCCCCCCCACTGTGATAACATCTCCTCCCCCAACTGTGATAACATCTCCCCCTCCACTGTGATAGCATCTTCCCCCTCCATTTTGTTAACATCTCCCCCACCCACAATGATAACATCCCACCCTCCACTCTGATAACTTCTCCCCCCTACTGTCATATCATCTCCCCCTCCACTGTTATAACATCTACCCTCCACTGTTATAAAATCTCCCCCCACCATTCTGTTAACTTCCCTCCCCACAGTGATAACATCTCCCCCTCCACTGTGATAACATCTCTTCCCCACAGTGATAACATTATCCCCCCCAATGTGATAACATCTTACCCTCCACTGTGATGAAATCTCACCGCTTCACTGTGATAACATCTCCCCCCCCACTGTGATAACATCTCCCCCACCCCACTGTGATAGTATCTTCCCTCATCACTGTGATAACATCTCCCACCTCCACTGTGATAACATCTATCCCCACTGTGATCACCTCTGCCCCCCCACTGTGATAACATCTCCTCCCTCCACTGTGATAACATCTCTCCCTCCCACTGTGATAAAATCTGCCACCCTCCAATGTGATAACATCTCCTCCCTCCACTGTGATAACATCTCCCCCTTCCACTGTGATAACATCTCCCCCCTCCACTGTGATAATATCTCCCCCCACTGTGATAACATCTCCCCCCCCACTGTGATAACATCTCCCCACCCTCACTGTGATAGCACCTCCCCCCTCCACTGTGATAACATCTCCCCACCCTCACTGTGATAACACCTCCCCCCGCCACTGTGATAACACCTCCCCCCTCCACTGTGATAACACCTCCCCCCGACTGTGATAACTTCTCCCCACCCTCACTGTGATAACATCTCCCCCTCCACTGTGACAACATCTCCCCCCCAATGTGATAACATCTCTCCCCTCCACTGAGATAACATTTGCCCACCTCCCACTGTGATAACATCTCCACCTTCCACTGTGATAGCATTCTGCCCCCCCACAGTGATAACATCTCCCCCTTCCACTGTGATATCATTTGACCCCCTCCACTGTGATAACATCTCCCCCCTCCACTCTGCTAACATCTCCGCCACCCACAGTGATAACATCTCCCCCCCATGTGATAACATCTCCCCCGCCACTGTGATGAAATCTCCCCCCTCCACTGTGATAACATCCCCTCCTCCACTGTGATAACATCTCCTGTCCACAGTGATAACATCTCCCCCCACATGATAACATCTCTCCCTCCACTGTGATGAAATCTCCCCTGTCCACTGTGATAACATTTTGCCCCCCCACAGTGATAACATCTCCCCCCTCCACTGTGATATCATTTGCCCCCCTCCACTGTGATAACATCTCCCCCCTCCACTCTGCTAACATCTCCGCCCCCCACAGTGATAACAACTCCCCCCTCCACTGTCATAACATTTGCCCCCCTCCACTGTGATAAAATCTTCCTCTCCCCACTGTGATAACATCTCCCCCTCCCCACTGTGATAACATCTCCCCCTCCCCACTGTGATAACATCTTCCCCCCTCCACTGTTATAACATCTCCCCCTCCAATGTTATAAAATCTCCCCCCCATTCTGTTAACATCCCCCCTCACAGTCATAACATCTCCCCCTCATGTGATAACATCTCCCCCTCCACTGTGATGAAATCTCCCCGCTCCACTGTGATAACATCTCCCCCCCACTGTGATAACATCTCCCCCCCCCCCCACTGTGATAACATCACCCCCAGCTCACTGTAATAGTATTTTCCCCCTCCACTGTGATAACATATCCCACCTCTACTGTGATAACATCTCCCCCCACTGTGATAACCTCTGCCCCTCTCAATGTGATAACATCTCCCCCCCAACGTGATAATATCTCCCCCAACTGTGATAACATCTCCCCCTCCACTGTGATAACAACACCCCCCCAACAGTGAAAGCATCTCCCCCTCCACTGTGATAACATCTCCCCCTACTGTGATAACATCTCCCCACCCTCACTGTGATAGCACCTCCCCCCTCCACTGTGATAACATCTCCCCACCCTCACTGTGATAACACCTACCCCCTCCACTGTGATAACATCTCCCCCCTCCACTGTGATAACAACACCCCCTCCACAGTGAAAGCATCTCCCCCCTCCACTGTGATAACATGTCCCCCCTACTGTGATAACATCTCCCCACCCTCACTGTGATAGCACCTCCCCCCTCCACTGTGATAACATCTCCAAACCCTCACTGTGATAACACCTACCCCCTCCACTGTGATAACACCTCCCCCCTCCACTGTGATAACATCTCCCCACCCTCACTGTGATAACACCTCCCCCGCCACTGTGATAACACCTCCCCCCTCCACTGTGATAACACCTCCCCCCGACTGTGATAACTTCTCCCCACCCTCACTGTGATAACATCTCCCCCTCCACTGTGACGACATCTCCCCCCCAATGTGATAACATCTCTCCCCTCCACTGAGATAACATTTGCCCACCTCCCACTGTGATAACATCTCCCCCTTCCACTGTGATAGCATTCTGCCCCCCCCCCCACAGTGATAACATCTCCCCCTTCCACTGTGATATCATTTGACCCCCTCCACTGTGATAACATCTCCCCTCTCCACTCTGCTAACATCTCCGCCCCCCCAGTGATAACATCTCCCCCTCCACTGTGATAACATTTTCCCACCTCCACTGTGATAACATCACACGCCCCCCACTGTGATAACATCTCCCCCCACACTGTGATAACATTTGCTGCCCTCCACTGTGATAAATGCTTCCTCCCCCCATTGTGATAACATCTCCCCTGCCACTGTGATAATATCATACCCCCCCCCCACTGTGATAACAACTCCCACCTCCTCTGTGATAACATCTCCCCGCACCACTGTGGTAACATCTCCCGCCCCCCACTGTGATAACATTTGCCCCCCTCCACTGTGATAAAATTTTCCTCCCCCCATTGTGATAACATCTCCCCCCACTGTGATAATCTCATCCCCCCACTGTGATAACATCACCCCCCTCCACTGTGATAACATCTCCCCGCACCACTGTGATAACTCTCCTCCCCCAACTGTGATAACATCTCACCCTCCACTCTGATAGCATCTCCCCCCTCCAATCTGTTAACATCTCCCCCCACCCACAATGATAACAGCCCACCCTCCACTCTGATAACTTCTCCCCCCCCCACTGTGATAACATTTCCCACCCCCCCACTGTGATATCATCTCCCTCTCCTCTGTGATAACATCTCCCCTCCACTGTTATAACATCTCCCCCTCCACTGTTCTAAATTCTCCCCCTCCATTCTGTTAACATCCCCCCCCACAGTGATAACATTTCCCCCCTCCACTGTGATAACATCTCTTCCCCACAGTGATAACATCTCCCCCACAATGTGATAACATCTCCCCCTCCACTGTGATGAAATCTCCCCGCTCCACTGTGATAACATCTCCCCCCCACTGTGATAACATCTCCCACCCCCCCCCCACTGTGATAACATCACCCCCAGCTCACTGTGATAGTATTTTCCCCCTCCACTGTGATAACATATCCCACCTCTACTGTGATAACATCTCCCCCCACTGTGATAACCTCTGCCCCTCTCAATGTGATAACATCTCCCCCCAACGTGATAATATCTCCCCCCACTGTGATAACATCTCCCCCTCCACTGTGATAACAACACCCCCCCCCCCAACAGTGAAAGCATCTCCCCCTCCACTGTGATAACATCTCCCCCCTACTGTGATAACATCTCCCCACCCTCACTGTGATAGCACCTCCCCCCTCCACTGTGATAACATCTTCCCACCCTCACTGTGATAACACCTACCCCCTCCACTGTGATAACATCTCCCCCCTCCACTGTGATAACAACACCCCCCTCCACAGTGAAAGCATCTCCCCCCTCCACTGTGATAACATCTCCCCCCTACTGTGATAACATCTCCCCACCCTCACTGTGATAACACCTACCCCCTCCACTGTGATAACACCTCCCGCCTCCACTGTGATAACATCACCCCACCCTCACTGTGATAACACCTCCCCCCGCCACTGTGATAACACCTCCCCCCTCCACTGTGATAACACCTCCCCCCGACTGTGATAACTTCTCCCCACCCTCACTGTGATAACATCTCCCCCTCCACTGTGACAACATCTCCCCCCCAATGTGATAACATCTCTCCCCTCCACTGAGATAACATTTGCCCACCTCCCACTGTGATAACATCTCCCCCTTCCACTGTGATAGCATTCTGCCCCCCCCACAGTGATAACATCTCCCCCTTCCACTGTGATATCATTTGACCCCCTCCACTGTGATAACATCTCCCCCCTCCACTCTGCTAACATCTCCGCCCCCCACAGTGATAACATCTCCCCCCACAGTGATAACATCTCCCCCGCAACTGTGATGAAATCTCCCCCCTCCACTGTGATAACATCTCCTCCTCCACTGTGATAACATCTCCTGTCCACAGTGATAACATCTCCCCCCACATGATAACATCTCTCCCTCCACTGTGATGAAATCTCCCCCGTCCACTGTGATAACATTTTGCCCCCCCACAGTGATAACATCTCCCCCCTCCACTGTGATATCATTTGCCCCCCTCCACTGTGATAACATCTCCCCCCTCCACTCTGCTAACATCTCCGCCCCCCACAGTGATAACAACTCCCCCCTCCACTGTCATAACATTTGCCCCCCTCCACTGTGATAAAATCTTCCTCTCCCCACTGTGATAACATCTCCCCCCCCCCACTGTGATAACATCTTCCCCCCTCCACTGTTATAACATCTCCCTCTCCAATGTTATAAAATCTCCCCCCCCCATTCTGTTAACATCCCCCTCACAGTCATAACATCTCCCCCTCATGTGATAACATCTCCCCCTCCACTGTGATGAAATCTCCCCGCTCAACTGTGATAACATCTCCCCCCCACTGTGATAACATCTCCCCCCCCCACTGTGATAACATCACCCCCAGCTCACTGTGATAGTATTTTCCCCCTCCACTGTGATAACATATCCCACCTCTACTGTGATAACATCTCCCCCAACTGTGATAACCTCTGCCCCTCTCAATGTGATAACATCTCCCCCCAACGTGATAATATCTCCCCCCACTGTGATAACATCTCCCCCTCCACTTTGATAACAACACCCCCCCAACAGTGAAAGCATCTCCCCCTCCACTGTGATAACATCTCCCCCCTACTGTGATAACATCTCCCCACCCTCACTGTGATAGCACCTCCCCCCTCCACTGTGATAACATCTCCCCACCCTCACTGTGATAACACCTACCCCCTCCACTGTGATAACATCTCCCCCCTCCACTGTGATAACAACACCCCCTCCACAGTGAAAGCATCTCCCCCCTCCACTGTGATAACATCTCACCCCTACTGTGATAACATCTCCCCACCCTCACTGTGATAGCACATCCCCCCTCCACTGTGATAACATCTCCCCACCCTCACTGTGATAACACCTACCCCCTCCACTGTGATAACACCTCCCCCCTCCAATGTGATAACATCTCCCCACCCTCACTGTGATAACACCTCCCCCCGCCACTGTGATAACACCTCCCCCCTCCACTGTGATAACACCTCCCCCCGACTGTGATAACTTCTCCCCACCCTCACTGTGATAACATCTCCCCCTCCACTGTGACAACATCTCCCCCCCAATGTGATAACATCTCTCCCCTCCACTGAGATAACATTTGCCCACCTCCCACTGTGATAACATCTCCCCCTTCCACTGTGATAGCATTCTGCCCCCCCACAGTGATAACATCTCCCCCTTCCACTGTGATATCATTTGACCC